>NC_092626.1:3427500-3792500 GCF_047663525.1 Anas platyrhynchos
TAATGTGTTAATGACCCTTAATGAGAAAAAGGTTACTATACATGTAGGTCAGTCTGGAGCTGGTTTTCTCCTCCTTGTTTTTTCCCTTTTATCCCTTCTCTTCCTTGCTTCTGCTAGCTCAAGGCTACCTTTCTCTCTCCTTCTTTATTTTCTCAGCTAAAAGACTGCACAAGCTACAGGCCTCCCTATTTTCTTCAACGTTTCCTTTTTTTTTTTTTTTCCCCAGCTTTGGGACTACACAGGTGTGGTTTGATATTTGCCAGAATAGCTAAAACTCACACCAGTCTGCTCATGCACAATAAGCAGTAAGATTTAAGGACTGTTTTCATCTGCTTCTTCCTTAGTAACATCCTTCTTATGTTTTAGATATGCTGTAGTTAAATCAACACAAAGTTACTACTTGTGGAGTAATTGTCTTAAGTGACTAGGCATTATAAGCACACCTCCATCCCAAAAGCTACCCGCCTCCAAGGTGCGACCACCCCTCACTGAGCACGCCCTCGGAATTTCTCAGGGCCTGTACCTTTAAACACAAGTGAGATAATTTCTACCTAGCACAACCAAGATATCATAGAATCATAGAATCATAGAGTATCCTGAGTTGGAAGGGACCCTTAAGGATCATCAAGTCCAACTCTTGACACCACACAGGTCTACCCAAAAGTTCAGACCATGTGACTAAGTGCACAGTCCACTCTTCTTAAATTCAGACAGGCTCGGTGCAGTGACCACTTCCCTGGGGAGCCTGTTCCAGTGTGCAACCACCCTCTCTGTGAAGAACCTCCTCCTGATGTCAAGCCTAAATTTCCCCTGCCTCAGCTTAACCCCGTTCCCACGGGTCCTGTCACTGGTGTTAATGGAGAAAAGGTCTCCTGCCTCTCGACACCCCCTTACGAGGAAGTTGTAGACTGCGATGAGGTCTCCCCTCAGCCTCCTCTTCTCCAGGCTGAACAGGCCCAGTACCCTCAGCCGTTCCTCGTACGTCTTCCCCTCCAGGCCTTTCACCATCTTCGTAGCCCTCCTCTGGACACTCTCCAACAGTTTCATGTCCTTTTTATACTGTGGTGCCCAGAACTGCACACAGTACTCGAGGTGAGGCCGCAACAGCGCAGAGTAGAGCGGGACAAACACCTCCTTTGACCTACTAGCGATGCCGTGCTTGGTGCACCCCAGGACACGGTTGGCCCTCCTGGCTGCCAGGGCACACTGCTGGCTCATATTCAACTTGCTGTCTACCACGACCCCCAGATCCCTCTCTTCTAGGCTGCTCTCCAGCGTCTCATCGCCCAGTCTGTATGTACAGACAGGGTTCTGTACGTACAGCCAGGGTAATGACTATTTCTAGTCATATGCACGACTAGAGTCACTCAAGCTCCACCTATAAGATAGAAAATAATATAAATTGTCTTAAGAGAAAGGGGATGTTAGGGAAGATACTATGAGGAAGGATTCCTTCTGACATCACTCGACAGGCTGAGCCTCTCACCCCCACCCCCACTCCATTGGGACACCATGGGGTAAGATCTGAAAGCTTGGTTATACCAGGTGTCTCTGTGGAAACTTAGAAATCTCTAGAGTTTTTATGCTTTTTAACATCTTAATACCTAGGCTGTGTACCTGTGCATTTCATGCATGCTAGCTTGCTTTTGCAGACAGTGAATTTATCGCTGGCAATCCAAAGAACCTGTGTACCTGTTGCCATAATAAATTGCAGTTAATTGCATTCTTCCTAGCCGTGAGAGTTCTCCTTGAATGCGGCTAGAGCAAGGCCGTGCTGCGTTGTTGGTGAATCCGTGACCATGATAGTTCAGTACCCTGAATCCAACCGGACCCATAACGGTCAATTGGCTATACCCCTTAACGCGACACTACTAGAGGAAGAAGATGACAGGGCTTGCATGCATTGCATTAGGCTTTGCATGTGAAAACACCCCCAAATAATTTCACATGAATTTAATGTTTTTAAACAGAAAAACAGGAAGGTGTAGTCTCTCTGTAAGCTACAGCCCTACATAGTTAAGGCATCAGCATTCATTCCTTTGCTTGACAGCAAAGTATGAACATACAGAAGAGTTAAATATTTTCATTGCATTCTTAAAGGTGGTTTTTCAGACTTGGGCTTCAGTTGTTGGAGTTGAAGAAATCAGTAGACATCCTTACTTAAAGACCAAAATCTTAACGTAATCTTAATCTATCTATCTAAGATTGTGTTATCTAACACAATTAAACTCCCACCCCCACATGTGTTTTTTTTGTAATTTCTGAAAGATCTTTCTGCAGTCCCACTCTGATGGTCTTTCAGTAACATGCAAACTGCCATGGCAGATTCTGTTACAGTGCTTTTCTATTGACAGTGTGCATAACACTCAAGGTAAAGCCCCTCATTTTGCAGTGGGGACATGAAGTGTTTCTTTGGACTCTGCTGCTTCTGTTAGTACTCATTTTTTCACAAACTTGTTGAACCTGAGCCGTGCTAATGAATGCTTTGATGAAACGGTATTTTGTCAAAGCAGTTTTGCTTCTTGGAGCTACAGAAGCAGCTCTGGCTACGTGATAGGGAATTGTGCTGCATTGGCAAAACCAGACTTACCTACAGACTTACAACACTTGCTAACTCGATCTATTTCAAATCTCATTTTAACTTCAAAGGACAATGAGTTTCGTGGTTCTTGTCTGACTAATTTTCCTTGTTTTGCATGGAAGGGAAGCCTGTGAATGTTTTGCTTTATTGCATGCTTCAAAAAAAGGCTGAGAGAAAGAGACTGGAGGAACCTTTTCTATCCTATGGACTTTCCCTCGAGAGTGTGGAATTGCAGGCTACTTGGATGAATGTTCGAATGTGAGTAAGGGAGTAAACCTCAGCCAAAGGAGGTGGAATCCTTGCTTAATAGTAAGTATCAGTGTGGGGACATCTTTGTTTAATGGGAGCCGTTTAAACTCTTCATAGAAACGAAGTAAGCTGTACAGCTTATGTTTGGAAAGCAGTATGGTTACAAAGCTGCTAACATAATGACTTGAGTCTTCTGCTCTGCAACTTCAAGTTTTGTTTTCAAGCAGTGCATACATCAGTTTAAGCTTTGGACAAGGAGATTTGTAATGCAAATAGTGATAAACCAGAATCGGTGGTGCTGACAAGTGTAATGGTGAAATGCAGCAAATCAAGTATTCCTGGAGAAATGTGAGATTACAAAACCAGTAAGCCATGAAGCACTTTTTGTTTGTTTGTTTGTTTGTTTTAAATCAATTCTTATATGCTGAAATAGAACCTTCAAGAAAATCTGTTCATCTAGACAGGTAACGGTGTCTCCCTGTAAACATGAAGGAAATGCCTTGAGAGTTTGTTTGCTGTGTTTTAAGTTCTTATATCACGCAGAAATAATTATTTAGAGTAACGTGTAACTGAGGAGATTGTAGCAGGAAATATATTATTACTAGCATTAAATTGCTGCCACATTGTCAGTGCAATCTAGGGAGAGAACTGTATATAATAGTTAAGCTCCCCTGGACTGACTTAAATTTTAAGATATTCTGACAAAGTAAGCTTTAAATCACTTAACATTTTGAACAGTTTTAAACTGGTACAAAACCAAACCTTTATAAACCAAGCAGCTTTTATAATGCTTCATATATAAAAACAATGCCTATTTTTGAAGATTTGTTACATACCTATGTAGATATGCTTGCTGGAAAAGCTAGGTCTGTTGTACACCAAATGCTGCAAATTAAGACTTGTGGCTTACCGGTTTCATTTCTGTATTTTCTTGGAAAATGTTTTGAGTTAGAGTTTAAATATAAAATGCAAATACTGTACAGATATATATTGATATAAGTATAACTTGGTGTACACAGGTGATTTGCATGACAAATACTCTGTATCAATCATTGTTAAAAATGTAATGTTCTGTGTAAATCCACTGCATGTTAATCTTTTCATTTATCATCAAGAGCTGTTACTTAAGCCTGGGCATTCTCAATAATACAGTGTGAAACTATATACTATTGTGTAGCTCCTCGTTTATCAAGAATATATGCAAGATAATTGCTCCATTTTTTTTTCTTTCTAGGGGATGATTCAATTTTATAGCATGGACTATAAGTGCTCTCGCAAGTGCCCCTCTTTTTGGCACAACAGTTTAAATGATCAGGTTACAGAGCAAACCCTTTCACTGCAAAATATATCAAATAAAGAATTGTGGCTTACCAGTTTCATTTCAAAACCCAAGTTATTGGGTTTGATGGAAAAATGGTTGGTTTGGATGGTAAAAAGATTGTCGGTTTTGATGGTAGGTTTAGTCTGAGTATTGAAGGCTTCCAGTAGTAAGCTCTGCATCTGAAAGACAAAGGGAAGAAATGTCATTCCCTGCTGTGATACTCAACATGGAACTGTCTGTCTCAGTGGTTTTCTTTCTGAAGAGAGAACTCACAACCCTGCACACGGCTTGATCTGGTCTCTGACTACAGGGCTGAACTGGCTGGAGAAGGGGGCTTCCAAAACCCTCCCATTAAACGACTGCATTTCAGTTCTATGCTAAAATTGGTGAACTGTACAGAATATTAGGACAAAGCCACCTGCTTTGGTAGCAAATGGTAGACCTTAGGTAAGTTACAGTCATTTGAAGGTTTGACTGGACAGCATCCTTGTTTTACTAGTGATCTCGTAGTCAAGCTGACCAAATCCTAGCCACAGAACAGAAGCGTTCAGAAACTTGCTAGAGAGAGCACTTAGGAATGCAGGAATTTAACTGTTTTAATGCTGCTCTTTCTCTCTTATATCTGGAATTTCCTTAAATCACAGGATTTAAGATTACATTCCACCATTTTCAGATTAGATTCCACCATTCAGAAAATCCTGCTTAAGAGACATTTTTTATTTTCTTTGAAAGACTGACCTTCCCCAAAAGGAAACTAATTAGTATCTTTATGCTTGATGAAATACTTGAATTTCTCAATTTACCAGAATTGCTTTGCACAGCCCTCCTATCCTGCTTACGTTGCAGCGTATCCAAGTGGGCTACTGCTGTATTTATCAACGAACATCCCTTTCACGTATATAGCCCAGTGATCCCCATGCCCCGGACTTGAGTAATGTATGCAAGACGTTTACTTTCTTCTTATTCTTTCGACTGGTTTAGAAAGAACGAGTTTGCCATCTGCTGGCCAGAGAATTCACTGAAGCCCGAAGAGCATTAGAGCAGATGCATTTTCTTCTGTGCTGTTCCTGATTTTTCAGCTAGAAGAGATACTTACAGTTCAGTACAATCTGGATTCTTTTGACATTAGTATCGTAAAAAGACTATTTTTGCAACACTGGTATTTGAAAGACCTCCATTCAGTCCCTAATTTTGTTCTTGATAATGGGAAAGATTGCATTAATGTTGGCAAGAATGTGTGAACAACCAGCCTCCCCTCCATGGCGTATTTCAAGATTACAACTTCCAGTCATCCCTGTCTCAAAACACAAACACGCTTGGCAATAATTGCACTCCCTCTTAAGCTTGAAGAAACTTGTCAGTGCCAGAATCTACTGACTGGCAATTTACTTCATCATCCAAACCAGGCAGAAGTATTTAAAACCTCTTCCAAGATTTCACTTCTTCAAACATTACGTAAAATGCATTCAGCTGTACAGCAAGAAGATGAGGTCCTTTATTTCCTAAGTTAGAATGACATTTTCAACAATGAACAGGATTGTCACTGACTGTTAACTGGTTGCTAAGTTGTGGCTAGGTATAACATGTAGAAAATGTATAAAAATAAAACTTGCCTTTGGATAGTCAGCTGTCTTCTTCAGGGATTACTTCAGTTATCTGTAAGAGGAAAATAGATGACTGGGGGGGGGGGGGGTGGTGTTTGTTTTTAAGAATGCGTGCAGTCTTGCCAGTAATTTAGCTGGTATTTTTCAAAGTCACCTCTTAGAAACTTTAAAGCTCTGTTGAATCAACATCTCTAACCCTACAATTAAATCAAATAATGCTGAAAGATGCAGCAATTTATCTTACTGCAAGTGCTTATTAAAATATCTGAGTAACTGGGACTGTGGCTTCATCACAGATACATACATATCACAGAATCACAGAATCACAGAATTTCTAGGTTGGAAGAGACCTCAAGATCATCGAGTCCAACCTCTAACCTAACACTAACAGTCCCCACTAAACCATATCCTTAAGCTCTACATCTAAACGTCTTTTGAAGACTTCCAGGGATCGTGACTCCACCACCTCCCTGGGCAGCCCGTTCCAGTGCCTAACAACCCTTTCAGTAAAGAAATTCTTCCTAACATCTAACCTAAAACTCCCCTGGCGTAACTTTAGCCCATTCCCCCTCGTCCTGTCACCAGGCACATGGGAGAACAGGCCAACCCCCACCTCTCTACAGCCTCCTTTAATGTACTTATACAGAGCAATAAGGTCACCCCTGAGCCTCCTCTTCTCTAGGCTGAACAAGCCCAGCTCCTTCAGCCACTCCTCATAGGACTTGCTCTCCAGGCCCCTCACCAGCTTCGTCGCCCTTCTTTGGACCCGCTCAAGCACCTCGATGTCCTTCTTGTAGCGAGGGGCCCAAAAATGAACACAGTACTCGAGGTGCGGCCTCACCAGAGCCGAGTACAGGGGGACGATCACCTCCCTAGCCCTGCTGGTCACAGTGTTTCTGATACAAGCCAGGATGCCGTTGGCCTTCTTGGCCACCTGAGCACACTGCTGGCTCATATTCAGCCGACTGTCCACCATCACTCCCAGGTCCTTCTCTGCCTGGCAGCTCTCCAACCATTCCTCTCCCAGCCTGTAGTTCTGCTTGGGGTTATTGCGCCCCAGGTGCAGGACCTGGCACTTGGCCTTGTTGAACTTCATACAGTTGACCTCAGCCCATCGGTGCAGCCTATCCAGATCCTCCTGCAGAGCCTTCCTACCCTCGAGCAGATCGACACACGCACCTAGCTTGGTGTCATCTGCAAACTTACCGAGGGTGCACTCAGTGCCGTCATCCAGATCATTGATGAAGATGTTAAAGAGGACCGGCCCCAGCACCGAGCCCTGGGGGACGCCACTAGTGACTGGCCTCCAACTGGACTTGGCTCCATTTACCACGACTCTTTGGGCCCGGCTATCCAGCCAGTTTCTAACCCAACGAAGCGTGCGCCAGTCCAAGCCAAGAGCAGCCAGTTTCTTGAGGAGAATGCTGTGGGAGACGGTGTCAAAAGCCTTGCTGAAGTCAAGGTAGACCACATCCACAGCCTTTCCCTCATCCACCCAGCGCGTCACTTTGTCGTAGAAGGAGATCAGGTTCGTCAAGCAGGACCTGCCTTCCATAAACCCATGCTGGCTGGGCCTGATCGCCTGCTTGCCCTTCAAGTGCCGCGTGATGACTCCCAAGAGGATCTGCTCCATGAGCTTCCCTGGTACTGAGGTCAAACTGACCGGCCTGTAGTTCCCCGGGTCTGCCCTCCGGCCCTTCTTGTAGATGGGCGTCACATTTGCTAGTCGCCAGTCAGCTGGGACCTCCCCCGATAGCCAGGACTGCTGATAAATGATGGATAGGGGCTTGGCCAGCTCCTCTGCCAGTTCTCTCAGTACCCTTGGGTGGATCCCATCCGGCCCCATCGATTTGTGCACATCCAAGTGCCGTAGCAGGTCACCAACCAGTTCTTCGTGGATGGTGAGGGCCACATCCTGCTCCCCGTCCCCTTCCACCAGTTCTGGGTACTGGGTATCCAGAGAGCAACCGGTTTTGCCGCTAAAGACTGAGGCGAAGAAGGCATTAAGCACCTCTGCCTTTTCCTCATCTCTTGTAACTAAGTTTCCCCCCGCATCCAGTAAAGGATGGAGATTCTCCCTAGTCCTCCTTTTTGTGTTGATGTATTTATAAAAGCGTTTTTTGTTGTCTTTAACAGCAGTAGCCAGATTGAGCTCCAGATGAGCTTTGGCCTTCCTAATCTTGTCCCTGCACAGCCTCGCTACATCCTTATAGTCCTCCTTAGTGGCCTGCCCAATTTTCCAAAGATTATAAACCCTCTTTTTTCTCCTAAGCTCAAGCCACAATTCTCTGTTGAGCCAGGCTGGTCTTCTTCCCCGCTGGCTCATCTTTGGGCGCATGGGAATAGACCACTCCTGCGCCATTAGGATTTGCCTCTTAAAGAGCGCCCAGCCTTCCTGGACCCCTCTGCCCTTCAGAACCGCCTCCCATGGGACTCCACCAACTAGTGTCCTGAGCAGCCCAAAGTCAGCCCTCCGAAAGTCCAATACAGTGGTTTTACTGGTTCCCTTCCTGGCCCCGCCAAGAATAGTGAACTCCACCATTTCGTGGTCACTCTGCCCAAGACTGTTCCCGACAATCACATCCTCCACCAGTCCTTCTCTGTTTGTGAAGAGAAGGTCTAGCAGGGCACCACCCCTGGTAGGTTCACTAATCAGCTGCGTCAGGAAGCTATCTTCCACTTTCTCCAGAAACCTCCTAGACTGCTTCCTCTGGGCTGTGTTGTGCTTCCAGGATATGTCAGGGAAGTTGAAGTCCCCCACGAGTACAAGCGCCGACGATTTCGCAACTTCTGTCAGCTGCCTGTAGAACTCCTCATCCGTCTCCTCATCCTGGTTCGGCGGTCTATAGCAGACCCCGACCAGGACACTAGCCTTGTTGTCCCTGCCGATCCTAACCCAAAGGGACTCGATCTTGTCATTCCTAGCCTCGAGTTCTACAACATCGAAAGACTCTCTAATATAGAGAGCCACACCGCCACCCCTTCTGTGCTGCCTGTCCCTTCTGAAGAGCCTATAGCCAGGCATCGCAGCACTCCAGTCATGAGACTGGTCCCACCACGTTTCCGTGATGGCAACCAAGTCGTAGCCTGCCCGCTTGTCCTGGTTTCAGTTAGCACAGAATTAATTTTCTTCCTAGTAGCTGGTGGAATGCTGTGTTTTGGCTTAGGATGAGAAGAGTGCTGATAACACCCCGATGCTTTAATTGTTGCAGAGCAGTGCTTATACTAAGCCAAGGACATCTCAGCCTTTTGCTCTGTCCTGCCAACGGGCAGGCTGGGGGTGCAGTAAGAGCTGGGAGGGGACAGAGCCAGGACAGGTGACCCAAACTAGCCAAAGGGGTATTCCATACCATCTGACGTCATGCTAAACAATATATAGGGGTGGCTAGCCGGGGGAAGGGGGCCGGACTGCTCGGGGTTAGGCTGGGCATCAGTCAGCGAGTGGTGAGCAATTGCATTGTGCATCACTTGTTTGTACATATTATTATTATTTCCCTATTATCACCATATTATTATTATTGTTATTATTGTTATTATTATTTTGTTATTATTATTTTCCTGTCTTATTAAACTGTCTTTATCTCAACTCACGGGCTTCACTTTCCATTTCTCTCCCCCGTCCCAGAGAGGGAGGGGGGAGGGTGAGCGAACGGCTGCGTGGTGTTTAGCTGCTTGCCGGGTTAAACCACGACAGTCTTTTTGGCGCCCAACGTGGGGCACGAAAGGTTGAGATAACGGCAGATCTGACCAGAGTGTGTTAAACTAAAATTGGTGTAAGGATTAGACCTGCTTAATAGTCACTTGTCATGATGCTGATTGCTTTAATCTCAACTCTGCTGCGCCTGTTTTCCAAATTGAGTATTATAGTACATTATTTTCCGTATTTGCTCTCTGTCATGTTGTTTATCCTCTCCGGGCCCTGGTTTCAGATCATTATGGTACTGTGTGTTGTAGCAATGGCTTATGAGACGATGAAATATGTGGTCATGACTCTAACTTGTTATTTGTATTCAGTAACATCGTCGACTCTGTACTTTGGAAACTGTATCTTGGAAACTATTAGCAATTATACCTATTGTTTTTTTTCATTAGGGAGTCAATCTGTGGAGGGGAAAGGGGAGGATATTTTTCCTTACTTGCTTACTCTCCCTTTCTCCTTCACCCCCCCTGTATCCTCCTGGATCACTCTGCCTTCCTCCTTCACCACTCTCTTATCCCCTGAGCTTGTCAAAATAGCTCTCCAAGATATTGAATTTTTCTGGAATACTCAGAATACCATAGTCTTGTTGTTCTGCCTCATGAATGCACTTCAGATTCTGCTTAAAGTTAAACAACTACTTGGGGAGCTCATCTGGAGATCTGCCCGGAGGCAGGATAGTTGTGGGTGGCAGGGAGTATGGACGGATATGGGCAGGCATCTAGAGCAGTTGGCACCCCCAGTGTGTTGGAAATTCACCCCTGAACAATGGCAAAATCCTCAAAAACTGGCAGAATGCTTGAAAAAGAGGTGTCATGATTCTGGCAGTTCCAAAGTAACACAAATCATTGTAACGTGCTGGGGCCTGGCTCATGCCTATCGAGCTGCCATTGATACTGCTATCAACTTAGTGACAGACCCTGCGGCCACTCCAAGCCCTGTGACAGATCCAACGGCCACTGTGACCCCTACGGTGGATTCTGCAGCCGCTCCAGCCCCAGCTCCTGCAGCCACTCCAGATCCGGTTCCTGCAGCTGCTCCAGCTCCAGCTCCAGCTCCTGCAGCCGCTCCAGTCCCAGCTCCTGCAGCCGCTCCAGTCCCAGCTCCTGCAGCTGCTCCAGTCCCAGCTCCTGCAGCCGCTCCAGCTCCTGCAGCCGCTCCAGTCCCAGCTCCTGCAGCCGCTCCAGTTCCAGCTCCTGCAGCCGCTCCAGTCCCAGCTCCTGCAGCCGCTCCAGCTCCTGCAGCCGCTCCAGTCCCAGCTCCTGCAGCCGCTCCAGCTCCAGCTCCTGAAGCCGCTCCAGCTCCAGCTCCTGCAGCCGCTCCAGCTCCAGTTCCTGCAGCCGCTCCAGCCCCAGCTCCTGAAGCCGCTCCAGCTCCAGCTCCTGAAGCCGCTCCAGCTCCAGCTCCTACTGCTGCTCCAGTCCCAGCTCCTGCAACTGCTCCAGCTCCAGCTCCAGCTCCTGTAGCCGCTACAGCTCCAGTTCCTGCAACTGCTCCAGCTCCTGCAGCCACTCCAGCTCCTGTGGCCGTGTCAGAGAAACGAGCTGTAGCAGTGCAAGTTGACCCTGCAGAGGGTATTCCAATCCCTGTAACGGGGTCAGAGAAACGAGCAGTAGCAGTGCAAGCTGCTCCTGCAGAGGGTATTCCAACCCCTGTAGCAGACTCTGTAACAAAGTCAGAGAAACGAGCAGTAGCAGTGCAAGCTGCCCCTGTAGAGAAGGTGAAAAAATGGTATAGAGATTCAGGTCGTTTAGAACGCAGAGAGTCTTCTGCCAACCCAGGTAAGGCTTCTGCCAAAACTAGGTATAGAGATGACGAAGATGACGACGACGCTGGGCCATCAAGGATTCAGGAGGAGGAAGATGAGGATGCCGAAAAAGCAACAGTAACTACCCGAAGCCTAAACGAGCGCGAGCTACGAGATGTGCGAAAAGATTTTGGTCGCTGTATAGGTGAGCAGCTTGTCACCTGGCTGCTCCAGTGCTGGGACTCTGGAGCCAATTGTGTGGAATTAGACGGCAGGGAAGCCAAGCGGCTGGGATCCCTTGCTCGAGACGCCGGCATTGATAAAGCAATTGCAGATGGAGCACAATCCACCAGCCACTGGAGGCGTCTCCTCTCAGCTGTGAGGGAAAGGTATCCCTTCAAGGAAGAACTTTTATGTCTACCAGGCAAGTGGACCACTATGGAGAAGGGAATCCAGTACCTGAGGGAATTAGCCGTACGGGAAGTGATTTATGAGGATCCAGACCAGAGACAAACATCCAAAGATCCAGATGAAGTCAAGTGTACACGACCCATGTGGCGGAAGTTTGTACGGAGTGCACCATCATCATATGCCAGCTCATTGGCAATAATGGCCTGGAAAGAGGATGAGGAACCCACAGTAGATGAAGCGGCTAAACAACTCCGGCAGTACGAAGAAAGTCTCTCCTCTTCCTTACAGGCCTGCGTCTCAGCTGTGGAGAAACTTTCTGAAAAGGTTCACCAACTTGAAGAGAATCTATTGTCCTCCCCACCTGAACCAACCAGTGTCCACCGACCAAAAGAGAACACCTGGGAGAAAACACTTTCTGAAAAGTTTCACCAACTTGAAGAGAGATTATTCTCCTCCGCACCTGTACAAAGCAGTGTCTCAGCTGTCAGGGGTAGGCGTTCACCCACACAAGGAAGACGATATGGTGGGTACTCACCCCGTGCCACCCTGTGGTTTTACTTACGAGACCATGGAGAGGACATGAGAAAATGGGATGGAAAATCTACCGCGACCCTAGAGGCACGGGTACGTGAGTTACAAAAGAAAACAATCAGGAAAAAGGGATTCTCCGAAAAGTTTGCTGCTCCAACTTCCAGCAGACAGTCCTTCAAACACAGAAACGAAGAAGATTCTGACCAGGATTAGGGGGGCCCTGCCTCCAGCCAGGGGGAGGAAAGGGACAATCGAGTTTATTGGACTGTGTGGATTCGATGGCCTGGCACATCACGCGCACAGAAGTATAAGGCTTTAGTAGACACCGGTGCACAATGTACTATAATGCCATCGAGCTATAAAGGACCAGAGCCCATCTATATTTGTGGAGTGACAGGAGGATCTCAGCAGTTGACTGTATTGGAGGCTGAAGTGAGTCTGACTGGGAATGAGTGGGAAAAGCACCGCATTGTGACTGGCCCGGATGCTCCATGTATCCTTGGCATAGACTATCTTAGAAGAGGATATTGCAAGGACCCAAAAGGGTTCCGGTGGGCTTTTGGTATAGCTGCCTTAGAGACAGAGGGCATTAAACAATTATCTACCTTGCCTGGTCTCTCAGAGGACCCCTCTGTTGTGGGGTTGCTGAGGGTCGAAGAACAGCAAGTGCCAATCGCTACCACAACTGTGCACCGGCGGCAATATCGCACTAACCGAGACTCCCTGATTCCCATCCATAAGCTAATTCGTCAATTGGAGAGCCAAGGAGTGATCAGCAAGACCCATTCACCTTTCAATAGTCCCATATGGCCAGTGAGAAAGTCTAATGGCGAGTGGAGACTAACAGTGGACTATCGCGGCCTGAACGAAGTCACGCCACCACTGAGTGCTGCAGTGCCAGACATGCTGGAACTTCAGTATGAACTTGAATCGAAGGCAGCCAAGTGGTACGCCACAATTGATATCGCTAATGCATTTTTCTCCATCCCTCTAGCAGCAGAGTGCAGGCCACAATTTGCCTTCACTTGGAGGGGAGTCCAATATACTTGGAATAGGCTGCCCCAGGGGTGGAAACACAGCCCTACCATTTGCCATGGACTGATCCAGTCTGCGCTAGAGCAGGGGGAAGCTCCTGAACACCTGCAGTACATCGATGACATTATTGTGTGGGGTGACACAGCAGAGGAAGTTTTCGAGAAAGGGAAGAAGATAGTCCAAATCCTTCTGAAAGCCGGTTTTGCCATAAAACAAAATAAAGTCAAAGGACCTGCACGAGAGATCCAGTTTTTAGGAATAAAATGGCAAGATGGACGTCGTCAAATCCCAATGGATGTGATCAACAAAATAACAGCTATGTCTCCACCAACTAACAAAAAAGAAACACAGACTTTCCTAGGTGTTGTGGGGTTTTGGAGAATGCACATCCCAAATTACAGTCTGATTGTAAACCCACTCTACCAAGTAACCCGTAAGAAGAATGAGTTTGAGTGGGGCCCTGAACAACGACAAGCCTTTGAACAAATCAAGCAGGAAATAGTCCATGCAGTAGCCCTTGGGCCAGTTCGAACAGGACCAGATGTAAAGAATGTGCTCTACACTGCAGCCGGGGAGAACGGCCCCACCTGGAGCCTCTGGCAGAAAGAACCTGGGGAAACTCGAGGTCGGCCCCTGGGGTTTTGGAGTCGGGGATACAGAGGATCTGAGGCCCGCTATACTCCAACTGAAAAGGAGATATTGGCAGCATATGAAGGAGTTCGATCTGCTTCGGAGGTGGTCGGTACTGAAGCGCAACTCCTCCTAGCACCCCGATTGCCAGTACTAGGCTGGATGTTCAAGGGAAGGGTCCCCTCTACGCATCATGCAACTGATGCTACATGGAGCAAGTGGGTTGCACTGATTACTCAGCGGGCTCGAATAGGAAACCCCAGTCGCCCAGGAATATTGGAAGTGATCATGGACTGGCCAGAAGGCAAATACTTTGGGATATCATCAGAGGAGGAGGTGGGTCGTGCTGAAGAAGCCCCACTGTACAACCAGTTGCCAGAGAATGAAAAGAAATATGCCCTGTTCACTGATGGGTCCTGTCGTATTGTGGGGAAGCATCAGAGATGGAAGGCTGCTGTATGGAGTCCTACGCGACGAGTTGCAGAAGCTGCTGAGGGAGAAGGTGAATCGAGTCAGTTTGCAGAAGTGAAAGCCATTCAGCTGGCTTTAGACATTGCTGAACGAGAAAAATGGCCAGTTCTCTATCTCTACACCGATTCATGGATGGTAGCAAATGCCCTGTGGGGATGGTTACAGCAATGGAAGCAAAACAACTGGCAGCGCAGGGGCAAACCCATCTGGGCTGCTGCATTGTGGCAAGATATTGCGGCTCGGGTAGAGAACCTGGCTGTGAAAGTACGCCACGTAGATGCTCATGTGCCCAAGAATCGGGCTACTGAAGAACATCAAAACAACCAGCAGGTGGATCAGGCTGCTAAGATTGAAGTAGCTCAGGTGGACCTGGATTGGCAGCATAAAGGTGAATTATTTATAGCCCGATGGGCCCATGACACCTCAGGCCATCAAGGTAGAGACGCAACATACAGATGGGCTCGTGATCGAGGGGTGGACCTGACCATGGACGCTATAGCACAGGTTATTCATGACTGTGAAACATGTGCTGCAATCAAGCAAGCCAAACGGTCAAAGCCTCTTTGGTATGGAGGACGATGGCTGAAATATAAATATGGAGAGGCCTGGCAGATTGATTACATCACACTCCCTCAAACTCGCAATGGCAAGCGCCACGTACTTACAATGGTGGAAGCAACCACCGGATGGCTGGAAACATATCCTGTGCCTCATGCCACCGCCCGGAACACCATCCTGGGCCTTGAAAAGCAAGTCCTATGGCGACATGGCACCCCAGAAAGAATAGAATCAGACAATGGGACTCACTTCCGAAACAACCTTATAGACACTTGGGCCAAAGAACATGGTATTGAATGGGTGTATCACATCCCCTATCATGCACCAGCCTCCGGGAAAGTTGAACGATACAATGGCCTGTTAAAGACTACCTTGAAAGCAATGGGCGCTGGGACGTTCAAAAACTGGGATACGCATTTGGCAAAGGCCACCTGGTTAGTCAATACTAGGGGATCTACCAACCGAGCTGGACCTGCCCAATCAAACCTGTTACGTACTGTAGATGGGGATAAGGTTCCTGTAGTGCATGTAAAAAATATGCTGGGTAAAACAGTCTGGGCTACTCCTGCCTCAGGAAAAGGCAAACCTATTCGTGGAATTGTTTTCGCTCAGGGACCTGGATACACTTGGTGGGTGATGCAAAAGAACGGAGAGGTCCGGTGTGTACCTCAAGGAGATTTAATACTGGGTGAGAATAGCCCATAAACTGAATTGTACCATGTTAATTAGTATATTACACTGTATGTTATCACTACCATGATTACTATAGGTGACTAATTAGAATGTATGGAAAAGAGTGTAACCTGAGCATGACATAAATGGTATGGAATAAGGGGTGGATAGATGTCCTGGTTTCAGTTAGCACAGAATTAATTTTCTTCCTAGTAGCTGGTGGAATGCTGTGTTTTGGCTTAGGATGAGAAGAGTGCTGATAACACCCCGATGCTTTAATTGTTGCAGAGCAGTGCTTATACTAAGCCAAGGACATCTCAGCCTTTTGCTCTGTCCTGCCAACGGGCAGGCTGGGGGTGCAGTAAGAGCTGGGAGGCGACAGACCCCGGACAGGTGACCCAAACTAGCCAAAGGGGTATTCCATACCATCTGACGTCATGCTAAACAATATATAGGGGTGGCTAGCCGGGGGAAGGGGGCCGGACTGCTCGGGGTTAGGCTGGGCATCGGTCAGCGAGTGGTGAGCAATTGCATTGTGCATCACTTGTTTGTACATATTATTATTATTTCCCTATTATCACCATATTATTATTATTGTTATTATTGTTATTATTATTTTGTTATTATTATTTTCCTGTCTTATTAAACTGTCTTTATCTCAACTCACAGGCTTCACTTTCCATTTCTCTCCCCCGTCCCAGAGAGGGAGGGGGGAGGGTGAGCGAACGGCTGCGTGGTGTTTAGCTGCCGGCCGGGTTAAACCACGACACCGCTGCACGATGGCTTCCAGCTCCTCCTGTTTGTTACCCATGCTGCGTGCATTGGTGTAGATGCACTTCAGCTGGGCCTTTACCTTATCCTCCGGCCTTGCCATTGCTCCCCCTGGCACAGCCCCAACAGTCCTTGCTTCAGCCCCATCCCCCTTCTTACCTAGTTTAAAGCCCTATCAATGAGCCCCGCCAGCTCCTGGCCCAGGATCCTTTTTCCCCTAAAGGAGAGGCACCCGTCTACGGCAATCAGACCAGGTGCTGAGTAAACTGCCCCATGGTCGAAAAACCCAAGATTTCTGCGTAGGCACCAGCCCCGGAGCCACGTGTTTAACAGGTGGGCTTTCCTTGTCCTCTCCGTACCCCTCCCTGTCAACGTAGGGATGGATGAAAATACAACCTGCACTCCCGCTCCGTCCACTAACCGTCCCAGCCCCCTAAAGTCTCTTTTGATAGCCTTCAGGCTTCTGTCATCAATGTCATCACTGCCCGCCTGGACTATCAGGAGAGGATAATAATCAGAGGGGCGTACCAGGTTGGGGAGCTTCCTGGCAACATCCCTGACCCTGGCCCCAGGGAGGCAGCAGACTTCCCTACGGGTAGGGTCAGGCCGACAAATAGGGCCCTCTGTCCCCCTAAGGATAGAGTCTCCCACGACAATCACCCTTCTTTCTTTCTTGGTGGAGGCAGTCCTGATGCGTGGAGTCGACCTCCTCGCCCTAGGCATCCTCCTGGGAACACTTTCTATCTCTTCCTCAGTCGCTGGTCTCTCAATCTCCAGGGCCTCAAACCTGTTTCGTAAGGGCACCTGGGAAGGTGGGGCCGGAAGGGGAGGGCATCGCCTGCCATGTCGCGCAGGGACCTGTCTCCACTCCTCCTCAACTCCCAGATCCCCTCCCTCTGCCCGACGGCGACAGGGCAGGGGCTCCACCCCCATTTGGGGTGTCTCACCCCGGTACGTCTCCTTGAGGCCCTGCAGGGAGTTGCTCCAGAAGTCTATCTCCCACTCACATTCCCTGATGGCCCTCAGCCTCTCCACCTCCTCCTTGAGCTCCGCCACCATGCGGATCAGGTCATCCACCTGCTCACACCTCACACATGCAGCGTCTCTGCCTCCCGCCGATGGTAGGAACAGGCTCTGACACTCCCTGCATCCCGTGACCTGAACCGCTGCATTCTTTAGCGGGTACTCGGTCTGGGTGTGTACCGACCTCCTGCAGAGCGCTCCGTGCCTTGTAGAGACCATTATCGCCTAGCTAAAGACCGTCGTTAAGAGGCGTTCGTGTGGGCGGGGGTTGCTCTCCGCCCTTCCTGCTCGCCCTGCCTGCGCGAACTGCCGCGCTAACTGCCGCGCCACTCCCTTCTGACGCGCCACGCCCTGTTCGCCGCGCTCCTGGTCGCTCGCGCTCCCTAGGGGCTGCTTTTGAACGGCCGGGCAGGGGGCGCTGCTGGCTCCGCCTTCGCCTCGTCAGCCTCCCTCACGAGGGCTGCCGGCTCCTGGCGGCTCCCTGAAGTCGGCTCGATGCCG
Organism: Anas platyrhynchos; assembly: GCF_047663525.1. Classification (NCBI taxonomy): domain Eukaryota; kingdom Metazoa; phylum Chordata; class Aves; order Anseriformes; family Anatidae; genus Anas; species Anas platyrhynchos. The sequence continues at coordinate 3,445,303 of NC_092626.1, forward strand.
GAAAGTTAGCCCTGCCTGGCCCGATCCCCCGCTCCGCTGCAGAACGCGTCTGCCCCGGAGCCGATCGCCTCGGCAAATGGCAGTGAAATGGCGGTGGCGCCCGGTTTAAATAGCCCGCCGCTGATGCTGCTGGCTCCGCCTTCACCTCGTCAGCCTCCCTCACGAGGGCTGCCGGCTCCTGGCGGCTCCCTGAAGTCGGCTCGATGCCGGAAAGTTAGCCCTGCCTGGCCCGATCCCCCGCTCCGCTGCAGAACGCGTCTGCCCCGGAGCCGATCGCCTCGGCAAATGGCCAAATTTAATACTTATTTTACATAATACATATGTTTAATACTACATACTTATGCTCAGAAAGAAAATCACGGAAAATGTAAAATTTGATTTTAGATGTTGAATTTCTTGCAGTGTGTGAGGAGATGTACCAAGCTGGCTTTTTTATGTTAAAAAATTGTTTCATCAGCACATTTCTCTATATTCTTAAGCCTATACTAGTAGGGAAAACACAAACAAACAAACAAACAAACAAACAAAAAACAAACAAACAAAAAAAAAAAACAAGTAGAACAATAGCAGGAATTTTTTATATTCTCCAGGTGTTAAATTGCAAAGTGTCCTCTGGAGGATTAATAGCTGTGAATTCAGTGTGCTTGGGAGAACTCAGATCTACATTGGAACCAAAAAATATTTCAGTATTATCACCAGTGTATGTTACTCTGAATAAGCATGCTCTCATCTTCATATACTGATGCAAGGTTCCACTGAACTTCCTTTCTACCTACAAAATTCTTTTCCAAGATACAGCTGTCCAAATTTAGTTTTCCTACTTGGTTGGACTGAATTTAATAAGGTATCTTGCAATGCTTCCTCTTGTTTGTGACTTAATCATCAAATCAAATTAAAACTATTTGCCTTTAGCCTATTTACGTCAAGCATTCTTTCCTAGTGGTCATTCAAAAATGGAAAAAAAAATAGTCTATCAAGTTTGTTTTGTTTGTTTTGTTTTGTTTTGATTTTATAATAAATATGCAGACTGTTAAGTCATCAAGCATTTAAAGACTGTTTTAAATAATCTCTGCATCAATATAAAAGGAATACTACACACTTCTGCTCAGAAAGAAAATCACAGAAAATGTAAAATTTTATTTTAGATGTTGAATTTGTTGCAGTGAAATCTTCCTCATCACATGATTCTATTTGTATTTAAACCATATTATCTATGGAGAGACCAAGATTATGACAAGAACAGCACAGAGTTCAGCATGAAGCCAATCAGGAGATCAAGTTATTTTTTTTTTTTTTTTTTTTTTTTGTAAGGAGATGTAAAAATTGTTTCATCAGCACGTTTCTCTGTATTCTTAAGCCTATACTAATAGGGAAAAGAAAAAACAAGCAAACAAAAAAAAAGTGCAACGATAGCAGTTCTCCTCAGTCTACATCATGAGGTCGCTTTTTCCAGGTGAAAAAGCGGAGCCGTAAGTGGCAGTACACTAAAGCCCTGGCATGTTGAGATCCAAGAGGAGAGATGTTTGGCCCTCCTTTTCACTCCTGGGAACCACATACCTCAAAACCCACAGAGGATGGGCTATATCTCAGAGAAATCTTGGGAAAGGAGAGCATGAAGAGCATGTTTGTAAATTTATTTCTCCCTGGGCTTCTTCTGCTTCTCCAAGACATACTAGTTTGAATATAACTTTGGCAGCAGTGCTTCTGGTGTTTTGCACCTACCACATTTAAAACTCCTATGAAAAACTGAAAAGTTAGACTAAAAAGCATCTCTTTCCATTCTACTTTGTAAAGTTGCATGTTTTCCTCATGCAAAATAACAGGGGAATGTAAGCTGTAAACTGTAAATACCAATATAGCTCCTCTCCCGATGTTCCATATACATACCGATGCTGTTCCTAACCTACGCTCTGAGCATAAATTTATGTTGACATGAGTATCGGGTGTTATTCCTCTCTTTGTTTGCCATGAGAGACACACCTCTTGTTCACTGAAAAGTAAACTCAAGACTCCAGATCAGTTAAGACGGTTGTTATCCCCCCATTCAGAGTTCTGCAGCAGCACTGTTCAGATGTGTTTAGCAGTCTCTTTAGAAAACGTTATCGCTTATGACCTGCTTCTCAGTAGGTATATGTTTGGCCTCCGCTTAGCAGACAGTCAATCACAGCTTAAGTTTTTGTACAAGATCCCATTCATGAAACAGAGTTTAACCCTGACATAACTGAGTTTAACCTTTAAACTTGAAGCTTCCTTAAAGAATAAAGCAACACCCAAGCCAGGAAATAGAAATTAATCGTCAGTTTACCCTGAAATGCACGGAAAGCCAGTGAGCTATTCTGTGCTGGCAGGATTGCTGCCGGTCTGGCCGACGAGGCGGCGGGCAGCTCCCTGGAGCTACAGGTCCTGTCACAGGGAGCTGATGGATTCAAGTTTGGGATTATTTCAGGAAATCTTTTTCCCTAGAAACTGTAGCTACTAGTCACGCTTTAATTGGTTTGCCAGCACAACCTTTACCCTATTAGAAATGCTGTTGACTTCTACCTTTATGTAGCATACATAGTATCCTGAGCGACAGTTGATACCATGATGCACCAGCACCACATATAAGGCATAGAGGAGTGGTTCTCCAATTGACTGAGACATGTAGGCTCGAAGGTCCAAATACTCAGGATATTTCACCTCCTAAAGAGAGACCATGAGGATAGAAAAATTATCCCAGAGTACTTCGTGGACTAGCCAGAGAAAAACATTTCCAAAAACAACAGTCTAGAATTAAATGAATATATTTCTTGATTTACTACAAATAAGTCTTCCCATAAACAACATTTAATACTAGAAGTTGCAGAGAACTGTTTCCTGATGAATTAGCCTTCTCAGATGAAAGTATATGCTTCTTCTCAAGAGGGAACTTTATTGATATTATGAGAAAGAATAAGCCATAGTAGCTAGTCTACAATTATTGTCTGAAAATATTAACAACTTTCAGCTTTGGGTGATGAGGAACTTTTAGCTCTGGAATATGTGCAAGTAAAAAAAATGTTTTAACCTAATCCAGAATGGTGTGCAGATGTGATTTGAACTACGTGGTCCAAAAATGAGAAGCACCCAGAAAAGAATTAGGAAAAAAAATTCTGAGTATTCTGGAATCCCTGCTTACTTGGAATCCTTCTCTCCATGTTGGTTATCTTTAGACTTCTTTTTCTTCTAGAACTTATGATATTCTTGCATTTTTTCACCACCTAAAAGCTCCTTTTCTATCTTTCTGCCCTTCCTTTCAATTGTACTTTCACTACCTTCTGCATTGTCTTTTTCTGTTTCATTCTGTTTCATTTTTCTGGCGACAGTTCTCCAAATGAGCTGACACAGGTGCAAGTGCTTGTCTTTCACAAGAATGTTTTCTGGAATGTTGCTGAGGTACTGAGCAACAATGCAAGTCTGCTCTGGGTGTGCTAAAGGGACGTACATCTTCCTCTCTCAAGAGGGAACCGTAAGGCCATCTGCTTTTGTAATGATAACGCTTATGTGACCTGCTGCAGTAAATTGGAGTCAATTTGTCAAAGTCTGACTCACCGTGAGAGAACTTGCTCTCTCTACTGCCTCCTGTTTCATGAGGTGAATAGTAATCATTGTAATAGCTACATCTTTCCCATCTCCGTGGTTCATCTCGATAGTATCTTTCTCTGCTCCAACTTCTTTCCCCTTTGGATTGGTAATATCTATTGCTACCTTTTTCTGATCTTCCTCTGCTGCCAGATCTGTACTTTGAATATTTACTGCTCTTCTGCCATTATCAGGGCTGTTTCTTTCACGAGGGAAAGATCTGTACCTGCTTCCCTCCCAGTACTCCTGCTTGTGATGCTTTTGCTCAACAACTTCCACGCTCTGAGAGCACCTTCTCTTGCTGGCAGGACCTGCTTTTTGACTCTCCTTCTCTTCGGTATGAGCATGTTCCCTCTTGCTTTGGTAATGATCTTTGTCAGTTTTTTTTAGTCTCAGCCTTTGTATCTTGGCATCAATCTGTAATAGCTGAGGAGGAAAGGTTTTTAGAACTACATTCAGTGTCAGGCTTTAGAGAGGAAGTTTGCCGCAATTTTTCACCAGTCTCAGAAGACTCTTTGCCATAGAAAATGTTTTCTTTTGAAATGATTTCATGTTCTTTTGATCTTCCTTGTTTCTCATTGTCTCTATGGTCATCACATCTGTCTCAGTGGCAGAGACAACAGCCATAGCCATGGACAGAAGACCTTGGTCCTGCTGAGACTTTCAGTCTTTTCACAGCCCTCTATCCTGTTCATACCAGGCTGTCCTAGGGACTCACAGACCTGCACCTCTTTTTCCTCTGTCTGTATACCCTTGTCCACGTGGTGTCTCACTGGATCTGAGCTGAGTCTGATAACACAGATTTTCTTGGTGGCCATAGCCCTTGTAAGGCAGCTCTGTAGGAAGCTGGCCTAGTTCATGGTGAGCAGGCACCACTGCTCGTATAGCATCTCTCGTGGTGTCCAGGCCCTCTTCCTCCTGGGCACTGCTCACTCAGCACGGTCCCCGTCTGCCCTGATGTAAGCAGTTATACTTCCTCTGGTGCAGGACTAGGCTCTTCTTGTAAGCATCAAGAGGTTTCTGTAGGCAAAATCCTGCAGTTTCTTGAAGTTGTCCCACACTGACACTTCATTCTGTCAGCTGTTAATGTCTGCATGCCAATGGTTCAACCTTCGTGTGATTGTGCTATCTCTCACAAGATAGAAGCATCTGCAGGACAATTTGGACAATTAAGGAGTAATCAGTTGAATGGAATTGCAGCACAGAGTCACAGAATGGTAGGTGATGGAAGGCTGCCAGGTTCCACATTTCCTGTGCTTCCTTCTCATGCCTGCTGACAATTTGTCTGGAACTAAATCCTAAGTATTATGCAGCTCTTCAGGGATGGATATAGAATGGTCAAAGCCCAGCTGGAGTTCAATCCATCTATTACTATAAAAGACCATAAAAACTTTTTATATAAATAAAGAGTGGAAGCTGGAAATGTGTCTGGAAGCTGGCAAATGATGTGTCAGTTTTCAAGAACGGGAATAAAGAAGACCCAAGTAACTATAGACCTGTCAGTCTCATGTCAGTACCTGGTAAAATTATGGCGAAGATTACCCTGGGAGTTATTGAAGTGCACCTGAGGGTCAATGCGGTCATAGGTCGCAGCCAACATGGGTTCATGAGTGGTAGGTCCTGTTTAACAAATCTGATTTCCTTTTATGATAAGATCACCCATCTAGTCGATCAAGGGAAATCAGCTGATGTGATCTTTTTGAATTTCAGTAAAGCTTTCGACATAGTTTCCCATAGGATCCTACTGGACAAAATGTCCAGCATACAGCTAGACAAAAACATCATACGATTCTAGCTGCAATAAGGGAGGTTCAGGCTGGATAGCAGGAAGAGGTTCTTCACTGAGAGGGTGGTCACACACTGGAACAGGTTCCCCAGGGAAGTAGTCACTGCACCAAACCTGATGGATTTTAAGAAGCATTTGGACTGTGCTCTTAGTCATAAGGTCTGAATTTTTGGGTAGGCCTGTGCACTGACAGGAGTTGGACTTGATGATTCTGGTGGGTCCCTTCCAACTCAGGATAATCTATGATTCTATGATCCCCTCTCTCTTAAGCCAATTTATATTATTTTCTATATTTAGGTGGAGCTTGAGTGACTCTAGTCAAGCATATCTTGGTTATGATTGGTGAAAAGTTTTCTCGCTTTCATTTAAAGGTATGGGCTCTGAGAAACACAGAATGCGTGCTCAGTGAAGGGTGGTCACACCTTGGTGGTAGGTAGCTCTTTGGATGGAGGTGTGTTTTGGTATTATAATGGTATTATAATGAGCAAAAGTTCACTAGAGTACAGCATTTTGTCAAAAACTTGACATGTCTTTGGCTCAGGGTAGCAAAAGTGCAGCTTATCAGTCTCATTGTGCACAAGAACAATCGAGATCCCACCTGGTCACAGAGCCTAGCCATGGTGTCTCCACTCCACTCTATGCTCTGTACTGTTCCTTAGAGTTAGCACACCAGGTTCCCCCAGTGCAATAACATCTAAGGTTGGAAGCCTAGGGAATGCTTAGGTAGTGCAGCTACACTCCACCCTGAAAGCTTCTTCAATGCTGTACATTTTCTTTAAAATGTGAATATTAATTTAATTTTCTTGGTCAGCTTGGGCAATTACTCCACATCAAGTGAGGAGAAAGTTTGTATATGAAGGGTCCAGCTTCAATAGGCTGCTTTTCTGACCTTCCCGGATGTTGTTAGGAGACACCCTGGATCAATATCAGTTGGGAATGTTGCTATCATTCTTTGTCAGCCTTGGCAGGGTCCTCTGCCATCTCCACTGCAGGCTGTTCTGCACTGTCCCACACCTGCCCATTTCCCCACAGGCTGCAGACACCCTTCTCCCTTCCCCTCATTGCTCTCAGCAGGGAATTTCCATGCTTTCATGGATGTCTCTCCACCCTCACCAGCTAATTCTTGTAGCACGGAGACATAGTATGATGATAGTCTTCCTCCAGAACAAACACACTACCATTTGAGGAACATTTCTTCCTCATCATGTCTAGTCTCCACCTTCCAAGATGCACTTTGTGACACAATCTTTTTTCTTTCTTTCCTACTGTTAAGAAAAGCTTCACCATCTCAGAAACCACCCTACAAGCAAGACAGGACCACAAGGTACTTTGGCAGAGAGGATCCCACAGTGATCATGCCAGCCAAGTGTCTGCAATGGCCTATCAGGGACACTGGCAGATGCCAGCCTCAATGCACTGATCCCTACCACACATCAAAGATGACCTACCAGCTACTTCCTAAAAAAGTGACCTCACAGTCCCTTTGCATTCTACATTCCTGGAGCTGGCCTATCAAGTCCAGAGACAGAAGTGACCTCCCAGGCACCTCCATGGCCATGTGCCTCCTGCAGGCCGAGCAGATCCTGAGGCACACTTGACCTCACCATAACATCCCCACCCAGCTCCTCCCTGTGGCCTGCAATCTGGTCAGATATTTGGCATCTCACATGCCTCTTCCATGCGACTGTTCTCAGAGCACAGGACACCTGCCCTGCCCAAGGAGCAAACAACTTAAATTAGGGTTTGGAATGGAGTTGCAGGTGGAGATTAGAGCACATGAAAGAATTCTGGTGGTTCCATGTTTAGGTTAGGGTTCACAGATTGAAGTTCGCCTTTCTGTGTCAGGCACAGGCTTAGGGGAAGGATTTGGTGTTCTCTCATGGTGCCTGGTCAGTGTTTCAGGTATGGGCAAACTCAGTGAGTTAGGGTATCATTTAGGGCTTGGTAATAGCTGGGGTTAAGGTTGGCATTTTAACATGAGGGATAAGGACTAGGGGTTAGGGTGAGAAACAGGGTAAAAATAAGAGTGCATGGGTCTGTGTTTTGGTTTAGAGGGAAGGTCGGAGGTGCTAGGGATCAGAGTAGTGGATTCTGTCAGTGTTGCAGCAGCAGCAACAGTACCTGAATGCCTGTTCCATCTTTAAAAAAAATCTTTCCTTTCTGCTGGTGAAGCTCCTCTTCACTTCCCCATTCTTACATCTCTCTTCTCCAGTCTGCTCCTGACCTCCCCAAATGTGTCCTCTTGCTCGGGACAGCTTTTCAAACATTTCCATGACCTGCAAGGAGGGCCTGTTTCCCTGCAGTGGGCCAGTCAGTTTCTGAGAGAGAAGGGACCTCTTAGTCGGATGGAAGGACACAGAGTGCTGTAGGCAGCCACTGCACAGCCTCCTTACCAGCCCTGCACAGCCCCTAAGGGGCTTAGCCTCAGTTCATGCCCCCCAGTTTGAGCTCCAGAAGGGCTCCCCTAGGTCCTGTGTCACTTCTCCTACCTGGGTGCCTCAGCTACCCCTGGGCATCCTAGAGGCAGCGGCCACCTCTGAATAGATAACTGAAACCAGCCGTGAAAGTAGATCTAGGAAACAATGGAAATCTGTGCATAAAAGGACTCCAAGTAATAGCTGAAAGAGTCTTTTTTGGCAGCACCATGTTATAAATGGCTCAGGATTCAAATTAGGATTAAATAAAAAAATAGGATTTATTAAAAGAATATAAAGGAATAGAGGTAAGCAAAGAGCGCTGGGTGCACCGGGAGTCTCTGCTCCACCAGGACGCACATCAGTTACATCAAGCAGCTGATTTTTATGCTCCTAGACTAATACATATTCATTACTACTTCTAAAAAAAATAGATTATTATAATTAGCTTCCAGAGTCCAGTCCCTCCTACTGGAGCATGTGCATCAGTCTCCTCTGGGGGTCTCTAGGGGTCTTTCATGCTGAAGGCTCGTAGTCTTCCTCTCCCCTTTGTACTCACTCGGCACAATTCCAAGTTTATAGAACACTTTCTGCAGGTCTTGTCTCCCAACCGTCCTTCAGCTTCTTTTTCCTTCCTCTTAATCTCTTGGTCCCCTGTCCAGATACCAAAGATCCACATAGTATCCCATAACAGTCACTAGTTGTTATCAGTTGTTCTGAAACTCCCAGACATCAAACACAAACAGCTTTCTTATTTGACGCTTCACGAGTAATTAAAACATTCTTCCCCAGCCATTCACAGACACATCTATAGCAGTGTTAAGTTAATCTCGAAGAAGACAGGAAAAAAGGCTGTAACTGTTAGAAATAGAAGTCCGGAATAACAAAAGCAAACAGGTTCATAAATTTAAGGAGTGTTTTCTGAAGACGTGATAAATTGACTAGAATGAGGGGGAGACTGGGACACACTGCATCTGCAGAATTAAATTGCCAGTGCAGGGCCCAGAGGCAGACAGGATTCAAACAGAATTGTTCTTTATGGACACGAATTGTTAAAACATTCATCACAACCTCCACCTTTTTAAAAAAAAAAAATTCTTGATTTATTCTCATAGTTGTTGTTGTTGTTGTTGTTGTTGTTGTTATTATTATTATTATTATTATTATTATTATTGACAGCACTGTGGACAAGTACAATCAACCAAATTATGTGTGTTTTTTTTTTTTTTGGTGAATAGTCTTATGCAAATGTTTACCAAAATATATTTCCCAACTTTTTTTTCTTCTTTATCCTCTGCCCCCTTTGTCTTCAAACAGAAACCCAAGGGAAAAAGTCATTGAATTAAAGAACAACTCATGTTGAAGAGATCAAGATTGAGAAATGTGCTCCATGCCATCATGAAGGGAGATAACAAAGAGGGTCAACAGTGTTGTCTCAAATGCCCAAGACTGAAGGGTGCTGTTGGTAACTGGCTGGCAGGAGGACTTTGTACCACTGATGTCCAGCCACCTTCTCCCCCCCCAAATCATCCCCTTCTTCAGTCCAAATATCACCAATGTGGCTAAAGGGAGACTCCAGGAGACCATGGCAAAGGCCTTGCTAAAGACCAGGTTCACCACGTTCCCTTCTCTTCCCTCCCCTACTGCTTCACCTGTGGCAGGAGATTCCCATCATGTTCCCAGGGGTAGAGGTGACAATTGAAATTCTGTGAACCCTTTTTCTTGTCCTTCTTGAAGATGAGTTTGATGTCTGCTTTTCCCAAGTCCCCAGAAATCTCTCTAATCCAAGTGTTTGATGGTCCGGTCCAGGAAGGCAGGGTAGTGTGACATATTAGAGAGGGGTATCTGCAATGGACCTGATGTTGTGGTTTAACCCAGGTGGCAGCTAAACACCACACAGCCGTTTGCTCACTCTCACCACTCCCTCTCTGGGATGGGGGAGAGAAAATAGGAAAGTGAAGCCTGTGAGTTGAGATAAAGACAGTTAAGACAGGAAAATAATATTAACAATAATAACGATAACAATAATGATAACGATAACGATAACGATAACGATAACGATAACGATAATGATAATGGTAATGATAATAGTACTACTACTAATAAGGTGTACAAAACAAATGATGCACAACGCAATTGCTCACCACCTTCTGACTGATGCCCAGCATATCCCTGAGCAGCCGTCCCCGCCACCCAGGCTAGCCACCCCAAAAGTTGTTTAGCATGACGTCAGATGGTATGGAATATCCCTTTGGCCACTTTGGGTCAGCTGTCCTGGGTCTGTCCCCTCCCAGCTCTTGCTGCACCTCCAGGCTGCCCACTGGCAGGACAGAACAAACTCAAAAGTCCTGGGCTTGGTGTAAGCACTGCTCTGCAACAATTAAAACATCAGCATGTTATCAGCACTCTTCTCATCCTAATCCAAAACATAGCACCCTGCCAGCTACTAGGAGGAAAATTAACTCTGTCCTAACTGAAACCAAGACACCTGTGCAAGAGGGTGTGACAGAAATCTCAGGGTCACTGAGAATTGTTTCTGGAATCACACAGTGCAGTGTCAGGGCTCTGTGACGTGCCTAAGTCTGGGCTGACCTCCTGCACTCCTCATATACACAGGGCTGTTGAGAGATCCGAGTCCTTGCCTTGCACAGCCACAGACAGTGCACTGCAGCACTTACAGTGTCCCTCTGGCTGCTTCAGCCAGTGCCAGAGGCTGGGAGGCACCTCAGCCCTGCGGTGCTTCACCCTGCTCTGCCCTCCTCTGAGATGCCCAAAGGCATGAGAAGAAGGACACAGGGACCTCAGTTCAAGGAAGCACATCCCAGAGCTGCCTTCAGGTGGTTTTCCAGGGGACGTTACTTGACCTCATTACATTATCTGCCTCACAGGCATTCATGAGACTTGTAGCAATAGCTGATGGCCTTTGTCCTCACTCGTGTTCATCTCTCCGCATTCATATGATGTGCCTGCTGGCACCAACAGCAAAGAGTTTCTCTTCCCATGTTTTCCCTGCAGACACTGAGGGCCTGGCTCTTCTCCTGGGGCATCCCAACTCCCAGAGAGCATTTCCCAGGTGAACATGTCTGTGCTGGCCTGTCCAACCACTGTTTCATTGCCTTCCCATGAAACCTGTGTTCCACAGAGCACCGAGCCAGAGGTACTGCTGTACAGAGTATTAAAAAAGACCAAAAACAAAAAAAAAAAAAAAAACAAACAAAACAAAAAAAAAAAAAAAACAAACAGCAGAATTAGCTTTCTGCCTTTAATATGTTACATCATCAGTCATATGCGGAAGATAAAGGGCAATTTCTTGATTCTGAAACACAACAATGCATCATTTTCCTCAAGGCATCCTTGAGCTCCTGGTTTCTCATGCTGTAGATGAGAGGGTTCACTGCTGGGGGTACCACCAAGTACAGAAATGACACCACCAGGTCCAGGGATAAGGAGGAGATGGAGAGGGGCTTCAGGTGGGCAAACATGATTGTGCTGACAAAGAGGGAGACCACGGCAAGGTGAGGGAGGCATGTGGAAAAGGCTTTCTGCCGGCCCTGAGATGAGGGCATCCTCAGCACTGCCCTGAAGATCTGCACATATGAGAAAACTATGAAAACAAAAAAAAACAATAGTTAAACAGGCACTAAACATGAGAAGCTGACCTTCCCTGAGGAAGGCATCTGAGCAGGAGAGCTTGAGGATCTGAGGGATCTCACAGAAGAACTGTTCAAGGATATTGCCATGGCAGAGGGGCAGGGAAAATGTACCAGCTGTGTGCAGGACAGCATTGAGAAAGCCACTGCCCCAGGCAGCTGCTGCCATTTGGACACAAGTTCTGTTGCCCAGGAGGCTCCCGTAGTGCAGGGGCTTGCAGATGGCAACATAGCAGTCGTAGGCCATGACAGTGAGAAGGGAATACTCTGCTCCAACAAAGAAGAATAAAAAGAAGACCTGTGCAGCACACCCTTGGTAGGAGAAGGCCCTGGTGTCCCAGAGGGCATTGGACATGGCTTTGGGGAGAGTGGTGGAGATGGATCCCAGGTCGAGGAGGGCGAGGTTGAGGAGGAAGAAGTACATGGGGGTGTGGAGGCGGTGGTCACAGGCTACGGCGCTGAGGATGAGGCCGTTGCCCAGGAGGGCTGCCAGGTAGATGCCCAGGAAGAGCCCAAAGTGCAGCAGCTGCAGCTCCCATGTGTCTGCGAATGCCAGCAGGAGGAACTCGCTCACAGAGCTGCTGTTGGGCATTTGCTCTTTCTGGGCATGGGGTCCTGCCCAAGGAACAGAAAAACAGTGATTATTAACAATAGAGTTATCTGAGAAAAAGGATGTTCATTTCTCATTTAAGCTTCCCAACATGCTAGCCCACTTCCAGGAAGATATTTGGCATATCCCTTTCTTTCATTTGGATCAATGCTTCCTGAGGCTGTTCCTTGGTGCAGGTGATTCTGCTCTGGGTAATGCAGGAGTCAGTCTTGCCCTACACCAATAGGTAAAGAACACGGGTGGAGTTGTACCTTTTGTTCTATCTTACCCACCACTCCTGAGGAAAGTCTCTAAGGCAGAAATCATGGGCAATTTTCCTGCATTCCAAGTGAACTACTGTGGATCCTGTGAATCCTCTCCATGGTTTCAGTTGATCTGTGCTGTCATCTGTTTGAGCTGCAGGAGAACTGCACTCAAAGGGTCATGCAAGATGAACCTGAACACTGTTGAGAGCAGAGGAATCCAGGCTCTGGATTCAGGTTTTCAGGTCCTGAATATCAGCTTGGATATTCAGGACCTGAGACAACCACAATATGATGTTGGTGTAGTCTGTGGGCTGAGGCGTGGGAAGGTACGTTACAAATTTAATCACTGACACATTGATCTCTCAGTGCAATATTCTAGGGGTCTCCTGACAACCTGTTACCATGAAACCTGTCTCACCTCTGCTCCAGGAATCTGAAAGCACAGAGACTGAAAAAGAAACCTTACCTTTGAGATAAAACAAGCCTTGGTGTTCTTCTTGAAATGCTCCCTCATAAATACCATTCTCTAAAGCACTAGAGAAACAGAGAGAACCATCTGGACAGATGCTACCAGCCATAGGATGTGCCAGCTGTAGAAGCAGCTGCATGGCCCTGCTGCCAGAGACTCACAGTGTCAAGAATCTGCAGATCTTTCCTGCCACACACTGCCCTCTGTTGTTGCACTCCTCACTGCCTCCCAGCCCTCTCTCCTTCTCTCCTTTCCCCATGCCACCTGTGATCAGAGCCCTCAGCCCGGCTGCACTGTGCAGAAGAGCTGCTCCTGGGCAGAGCTGTCTCTCTGCCGGGAGATTTCCTTGGGCCCAGGAGCCCAGCCCAGCTCAGCAGCACAGCACCCAACCATGGCATCGCTTGCTCTGTGCCATTGGGCTCCCTTGAGGTGCCCCCAAGGCCTGAGGGCTGACAGCTCCTGAAGGCAGCAGGGTCTCTCCTGGGGTGTGGTGTTTGAAGCAGGCTGAAGTCATCACTGACTGCTTCTCTCTGAAGATGTCAGAGACTGATTTTTTTAAGTGTGATTTGTGCTGTTAGATTGTGATTGTCAAACATGTTGTGCTTTAACCTGTCAGGTACCTCATCACCACAGAGCTGTTAGCTCACCTCCCTCCCCCCCAAAAAAACCTTATGGGTTCAATTAAAGACAACTTAAAAGGACAGAAAATGAAGAGATAGTAACAACAGTAACAATCCTAATAATAAATAATAGTAAGTTTTATTATCATTATATTTATAAAGCAAGTGATGTAATGCGGTTGCTTATCACACACTGACCAATGCCCAACATTTCCCCAAGCAGAGGTCCCCCCGAACCTGGCCAGCCTTCATTAGGTTCTCCTGTGCAGGTTCCTTGAGCTTACTTTGTTTTAGGGCAATACAAGCTTTCAGAAGTATTTGGAACATTTGCTTCCCTTTCTGAAATTTCTCTTCTGCTGTGCCACCCCATGCGATGATGACATCAGTATGTTGGAGTTGTTCAGGAACTTCCCTGTGACTTGTGCAAAACAGACTCCACAATCAGTAAGACTGTAAAGTAGGTATGTTTATTCAGTGCTGGGCAGCACGGGGGGTAGTCCCGCCAAAGTTGTGCGCACCTGACACGGCAACTTGCCTTGGTTTTATGCAGTAAAGAGTTACATATGCATGAATTTTCACAATACACCTATACATATTCATAACCTGTCCCCCCTTCATATTAAAATTAGTTCCAAGGAGTCATTTCCATAAACTCCCCCATCTGCACTGGCGCAGTGTATTCTGATGGTGGTTGTCGGGGGTCATGGGGATAAAGATTGATGACTTCCTTGTCACCACCAGTTGACCTCTTGTCTTTGTGCAGACTCCATTGCTCCTTGGCTCTTGTCCATCCACAGGACCAGTTTCTACAGATAGGCTCACACTCTTTTCAGGAGACTGACCTTGGTAAGGAGCCCAAGGCTTCTTGCTTTAGTTAATTTGCACAATGCACCATAGTTAGCAAAGACAGCAAAGACACTAAGTAGCATCCTAGTTTAATGCTGCCAGTGCTCAATCTTTACTTGATAAGATTCTCCTAACTTCCTCTCTCACCTGTGTTACAGGGTGGTATGGATCAGCCCATGGCAAATGGTAGGGCTGTGTTTCCAGCCCCACAGAAGTCGATTCCAGGTGGGCAGGATGCCCCTCCAAGTGCAAGCAAAGTGTGGCCTTCACACTGTTGTCAAAGGGATGGAGAAAAATGCATTGGCAATATTAATTGTGGCATAGTGTTTGGCTGCCTTTTACTCCAGTTCTTGTTGAATGAAGTTCTAGCATGCCTGGCACAATAGCATTCAGAGGTGGCGTGACTTCATTCAGGCAACAGAAGTTCACCATTATCTTCCATTCACCATTAGAATTTTGCACTGTCCATCTGGGACTATTAAAGGTTGAACAAGTGTTGCTGATCACTCCTTAGCTCTCCAGTCAATGAACCAGCTCATAGATGGGAATCAGGGAGTCTCTGTTAATGCAATACTGCCTCAGGTGCACTGCTGTGGTAATGATCAGCAACTGGTGTTCATTGGCGATCATCACCTGCACAGCAGAAGGGACCTATGAAAGAGTGGACAAGGCAGACACAACTATTTAATGTCCTCCATCTCCAAGACAGCTATGCCAAAAGCCCACCACGTGATTGTCCCCCTCTGTTCTGCCCTTATGAGGCCCCACTTGGAGTCTTGCATCCAGGTCTGGGGCCCCTTGCACAAGAAGGATGTGGATCTGTTAGAACAGCTCCTGAGGAGGGCCACGAAGATGATCAAGTGGCTGGAACACCCCTCCTATGAAGAAGGGCTAAGAGAGCTGGGGCTGTTCAGCCTGGAGAAGAGTAGGCTCCACGGTGACCTCATCGCAGCCTTTCAGTACTTAAAGGGGGCTTATAAAAAAGATGGAGAGTGACTCTTTGCTCAAGGACCTCACAATCCTTGTCCTGCCCCAAGGGGAAAAACAACTGAAGTTAGGGGTAGGAGTGGGGTTGAAGATGAGATGTGCTGTGTGTGTGGTGGAGGGCTTTGGGGATTAGGTGTTCAATTCAACATTTAGGGATTAGAAGTCAAGTTCTAGGGCTAATGGAAGGGCAAGACCTTTGAGGATTGGTGTTCTTCTCAAGATGCCTGCTTAAGGTGTAGGATAAGGGCAACTCTTGTGGGTTAGCATTTTGTTTAGCTCTTGGTTGAGGGCTAGAATTAAAGCTGGCATTTTAATTCTTGACTAGGCATAATCATCCTTCTGCTTGTGCTTCTAATAGAAAATGGGTTTGACATCTGTCTTTTCTGAGTCCCGAGGAATGTCACTGATCAATTTTTCCATCCCCAGCTCCTTGAGATAGGTCTTATGACTACATCAGCAGTTCAACCAGCACCTCTCCCATCCTTCCCATATCACCTCTATGTAACCTGAAGATTGACCAGGGGAATGATGAAGGTTTGGGAAAGGGCTTGGTTAAAATCTCTGAGGAGGGCTGTGTAGTGGTTTAACCTGGCCAGCAGCTAAGCACCACGCAGCCATTCACTCCTCCTCCTCCCTCCCTCTCTGGGACAGGGGACAGAATCAAAAAAAAAAAACCTGTGTGTTGAAATAAAGCTAATTTATTAGGACAGAAAAGAAAGGAAAATAATAACAATTATAATAATACTACTGATAATAATGTATACAAGTGATGCATGATGCAGTTGCTCACCACCAGCCACTGACTGATGCCCATCATATTCCTCAGAAGCCCGTCCCCCCACCCTGACTAGCCCCCCCCATATTAATTGTTCAGCACGACGTCAGATGGTATGGAATATCCCTTTGGCCACTTTGGGTCAGCTGTCCTGGGTCTGTCCCCTCCCAGCTCCTGCTGCACCCCCAGCCTGCCCGCTGGCAGGACAGAGCAAGAAGCTCAAAAGTCCTGGGCTTGGTGTAAGCACTGCTCTGCAACAATTAAAACATCAGTGTGTTATCAACATTCTTCTCATCCTAAATCCCAAATACGGCATCATAGCAGCTACTAGGAGGAAAATTAACTCTATCCTAGCCAAAACCAGGACAGGCTGTTGTGGGCTTAACGCTGACAATGATATCATAGAAAACAGTGACACTAGTGAGGAGAGAGGAACAGGTGGACAAGGCCTTGGGCCTGCCAACACAGTATGCACACACATGAAAACTGCATGAGAAGGAAGAGGAAAATCGGATCCAAAATGTAGGTTATGAAAGCAAAGAGCATGACTATCACTGTGGCACTGCAGGAGAGCTCCAGCAATGGGGAAAAATCACAGAAGGGATATACAACACCGTGGCCACAGAACTGTAGCTGGGGAAATAATTAAATGGTTTCTGTGCATGACAGAAATCCCTTGGGTTAAGATACAGCTGCCATCTGGAGTCAGACCTTCCACTTCTCAAGCCTTGCAGAGAACAGAGGATGGCATACAGCCCAGGGCTGACCATAGGACATGGCCCCCCCGGAGGAGGCACTCCTGTCATGCAGAAGGTGCAGCTGATAGTGCTCCCACCTTTGTAAGCAAAGGGGGTGTTGTCCCAGCCAGGAAGCTGGCAACAAGCTGGCACAGGCTGGTGGAGCTGTACAAGGTCTGCAAGGAGAACAAATTCCCCAGGCAGAAGGTCACGGGCATCTGCAGGTGCTGGCTTGCAGCAACCAGCACAATGATGAGGGTGTTCCACATCCCAGCCACCATGCTGGTCATGCAAGAGAGTAAGAAGAGATGTGTCTAAGGGTTGAGGACCTTGCAAATTCACAGTAGTGGAAACTCAACTAATGATGTCATATTGTCCTATTCCCCTTTGTTCCTGGAAACCATTTTAGAGCATTCTGGTCCTCTCTCACTTGTTAGGACACCAATGAGCAAGATGTTTCTTCCACAGTTCCTAAAATAAATAGTGAAGGCAGCTCACAGAGGTGAAATGATCCCTGCCTGTCATGGCTGTGGTGTCCTCCCATGCAGTGGGAAAGGAATAGGTGTTAAGGGAGGGAATAATTTGTGTTCATGTCAGACAACCGCACTTTAATAGCAGAAATCATACTTCTAAAATTCATCTTCCCTTTCTTCAGAGAGGAGCAGTCAGTGATGACTTCAGCCTGCTTCAAACACCACACCCCAGGAGAGACCCTGCTGCCTTCAGGAGCTGTCAGCCCTCAGGCCTTGGGGGCACCTCAAGGGAGCCCAATGGCACACAGCAAGTGATGCCATGGTCGGTGTAGTGGGTTTACGTAGCAAGGTTTTGGTAGCAGGAGGCCATAGGAGTGGTTTCTGTGAGAAGGATCTAGAAGCCGCCCCATGTTTGGGAAGGGCCCCATTGTTTTCCAGAGCTGAGCCAATAAGCAATGTTGTTTTGTGCCTCTGTGAGAGTATATTTAAGACAGGAAAAAAAGCGCTGCGCCACACAGCAGCTGGGAGAGTGAGAGGAGTGAGGAACAGCCTTGCAGGCACCAAGGTCAGTGAGGAAGGAGGGGAAGAGGTACTCCAGGCGCCGGAGCAGAAGTCCCCTGCGGCCTGTAGTGAGTACCATGGTGAAGCAGGATGTCCCCCTGCAGCCCATGGAGTGCCACGATGGAGCAGGGTTCCATGCTGCAGCTCGTGGAGGAGACCACAGTGGAGCAGGTGGCCCTGCACCAACAGAGGCTGCCTCCTGTGGAAGACCCCTGCCGGAGCAGATTCCGGGCCAGACCTGTAGCCCATGGAGAGGAGACCACGCAGGAGCAGGTGACCTGGCAGGAGCTGCTGCCCATAGGGGAGACAGGTTGGAGCAGTTTTCTCCTGAGGGATGGACCCCGTGGTACAGACCCATATCTGGACCAATTCTGGAAGAGCTGCTGCCTGTGGGAAGCCCACGCCGGATCAGTTCATCAAGGACTGTATCCTGTGGGTGGGACCCCACAGCACAGGGGACGAGTATCCTGTGGGTGGGACCCCACAGCACAGGGGACGAGAGTGACCAAGAAGGAGCAGCAGAGAAGAAGAGCTGTAGAGTGACCATAACCCCCATTCCCCCGTTCCCCTGCGCCGCTCGGGGGGAGGAGGTGGAGGAGGCTGGATGGGAGGTGGAAGGTGCTTTTGGTTTCTTTCCTTTGTTTCTCACTTCTCTAGCTTGTTAGTAATAAGCAATAAATCTTACTATCTCCTTATGCCAAGTCTATTTTGCCCATTACAATAATTACTGAGTGATCTTCTCGTCCTTATCTCAACCTTTGAGCCCTTTTCATCATATTTTCTCCCCATTCCTCTTTGAGGAGGGGGAGTGAGAGAGCGGCTGTGGTGGAGCTCGGCTGCCCACTCGAGCGGAACCATGACAGTTGGGTGCTGTGCTGCTGAGCTGGGCCGGGCTCCTGGGCCCCAGGGGAGCTCCTGGCAAGCAGGCAGTGTTGCAGAGTGGCCCCCAGCTGCCCCTCACTGCCCACTAGGCTCTGCCTCTGCTGCCTTTGGGTCTGGGTTGCTGCTTCCCTGGAGCCATGGCCATGGCCAGCAGCAGGATGTGGCCTTTTCACTGCTGCTCTCTTTTGGCTTCCACATTGTTCACTTGTGCTCTTGCATGTTACTACACCTTTATATCTCATGTATCTCGATGACGGTCTTGTTGTCCGTACATGGGGATCTCTTCCTATGAACAGCTCTTGCACTAAAACTGGTCTAAGGAATATAACCAAGGAGCTGCAGCCTGAACAGGCCTCTTGCTTTTCTGGGCTTCATCATGGCTCATAATTCCAGAGTGATCCGTGTAGGACCTAGGGCTGGACTCAGAGCTCCCTTCTTGGTAGCACATGGTTACATGAATAACTGAGCTTTGACTGGCCTCAGACTGTCCGGTGCTGGGGCTGATGGCAAATGGCATCCTGGAGAGTAATCTGGAGCTTCTCTGTGCCTGGGCCAGGCCTCTTGGGCTAGCCTGGGGAGTGGGGCTCCTAGGCAAGAGACCAGGGCTCCTGCAGATTCACAGACTTCCACTTCCTCAGTTGTGGATGGCCCCAGCCCTGGGGCTGCTGGGGAGGCCCAGCCCCAGCAGCTGCGGTGCCTTGTGAGGGGCTGGGGCTGTGGTGGCCATGCCCAGAGCCCTGCAGTAGCCTGCGGTGGGCACTGCCCTGGGGCCACCCCAGCCTAGGCTGCTGGGCTGTGCTGGGCTATGCTGGGGAGAGGGAGGTGGGCAGGGGCTGGGCTGGGCTGGGCAGTGCCCGGCAGAGGACAACAGCAGCGTCAGGGAGCAGTGGGAGCATGCAAAGGAGGGCTCCCAGCAGGGCTTGCTGCTGTAGAGCCAGGGCTGTGCAAAGGGAGCCCAGAGCCGCAGGGGCAGGGGAGAGGAGGCTCCTCTGGGCCCTTGTTGGTCTGGGCAGAGCAGGAAGGGGGCCAAGGGCATTTGTCCCCTGTTATAAATGAAGTCTCAACTCAATCTAAATTTAGTAATATTTATACTTATAAAAGGCATAAAAGATATAAAAGGTATAAAAGGTAAATAAACAGCACTGGGTGTGTGGTGAGTCTACGCTCCACCAACACGCACACACGAACATCAAACATTCTTAATATATGGAACATTGCTTTTACATACTAAACCCGAGTATGCCTATACATACGTACAATCAGGGAAGATAACAAACAATCCTTTAAGTTACTAAACTTGAGTACGCCTATACATTTGTACAATCAGAAAAGGTAACAAACAATCCTTTAAGTTCCATGACTTAACAGTCTCCATTTTCCATTCCTTTTCTTGACTACAAACAACAGTCTCCATTTTCCATTCCTTTTGAACAATATGTCTTGCTTTAAGTTGTCAAGCAATTCGGTCTTCAGGCCTTATGTATCCCGTTCTTCCTGGATCAAAGAAAAGCATATCCATCTTGTTTTCAAGGCCAATAGGCCTGGGTCAAAAGGCACGTTCAGGTCAACAGGGGGCATAACAGCAAAAGCCTTCGATGACTGTAGCGGCAGAGGGGCCCATGGCGTAGCAGTCGGATCAGTAAAGGAGTCTGCAACGCCCTCGCTATCTGGCAAAGCACACGTTTCTGACTGTGGTCCCACAGGGCTCTTTAAGGCCTCAGAGATTGCTCGCCAGTTGCCGAGCAATTCCACTGCAACCTTATCGTTTTTAGTTGCAGAGTCCCACACCTTGACCTCAATTTGGTTCCATATTTCAGGATCATAAACTGTCCAATTGTTAATAAGGAGAATAAGCTGTAAGGCTACCAGGACAGTCTTTGTTCCTAAGGACGTATGATTCCCCATAATGCGAAACTGCTTACCAGCCAGGGGCAGCTGTGTGCACGGGTCCGTTTCTCTCAGCTAGAGCTTCTCTCTAGCTCCAGTGCGCCTATTTCCAGCGACTTTCTGTATGAGCTTCTCTGAGCAGTTTGTTGAGTTTGGCCAAACCGATCTTCATGAGGCAATCAAAGTGCCTGTTCCCATCCTGGTCTCCATTCTGCCAGCCTGTTCCTCTTTGCTTCTTTTTCCTGCTTCTTTACTGATGACATAACTTCATCGTGTTGCCTTTCTTATCTTGAGGGCAGGCTCCCCTCTTATACCCTTCTCCCCACAGCAGTTCTTTTCCAAACAACTTTTCATTGGTCAAACAACTTTGAATATAACAACAACAGCAAACACCCAGAACCTTCCATGCCTTAATGGCTGGAGAACAAGAAACCACCTGGAGAACAAGAAATGTGAGACTGCATGGAGTCTCCTGAATCACCCTTCTTTGTTCCCTCTAAACTCTTTTACATTCCTGATGGCCTCATCGTTAACAGTCTAATGTTATCGCAACCACGGGGCTTTCCAACCCCCATGGCCACACTCCCAAATCTCCCCCTTCTTTATTAATATCAACCATTTTCTCGACATGAATTACCACTCCATATATAACACCCCTCGCTGCAGCCTGCCAGGACCTGCAAGGTGGTCATGGAGCATCCAGGGCCAGGCTCTGCCCTGTGGTGCTCAGGGAGAGAGAGGGCACAACCACGGAGTGTGGGGCGAAGCAGGAGATGCTGACCCTGCATGGCAGGAAAAGCTCTGTCCCCCAGCTCGGGGCTCATCCACAGCAAGACAGCCATGAGCCATGCCTGCCCTCCTCTTGCCACGCTCCTTGCAGTGGCTGCAGCAGAGGGGACCCCCAGCCAGCCCCTGCATGGGACTCTGCCACACGCTTTGCCCCAGCCCTCTCCAGCGCCCTTCTTGCTGCTCTGTGATGCACACCAGGACCTCCCAGTGCATGCCAGCCAGCACATCTGCTGAGGGCCAGTGTGGCTGCTGCTGGGGCAGGGAGCTCAGCATGGCTCTTGCAGCCCCCTGCCCTGGGCCTGCCTCTCCCCTTGGCCTAGGCCCTGGTCTTGTCTCTGTTTGTAGGAGCACTCTTGGCATGCACCTCCTGGCCTCCCCTCACCTACAGACAGCTGGCACAAACGTGTCCTCACAACCAGCACCACCCCTTGGGCTGCTTCTCCTGGCCTCCCCAACCCCAGTGCCTTGACTCTTTGTTTCTGCTGGGCCCCACCTCCCGCACCAAAATGCATCCCGTGGCTGTCAGTTCCCTCTCCCCTGTCCTGTGGGATGACCGTGCTATTGTGCAATGTGTTTCCAGTGGACCATCTACTGGACACAGTAATGAACACTGTGAGCAGGACTAGAGTGTGTGATCAACAAAATAACAGCTATGTCTCCACCAACTAGCAAAAAAAGAAACACAAACTTTCCTAGGCGTCACAGAGAATGCACGTTCCAAATTACAGTCTGATTGTAAACCCGCTCTACCAAGTAACCAGTAAGAATAATTTCAAATGTGGCCCTGAGCAACATCAAGCCTTTGAACAAATTAAGCAGAAAATAATTCATGCAGTAGCCTTTGGGCCAGTCCAAACAGGACCAGATGTAAAGAATGTGCTCTACACTGCAGCCAGGGAGGATGGCTCCACCTGGAACCTCTGGCAGAAAGAACCTGGGGAAACTCAAAGTTTTGGAGTCAGGGATACAGAGGATCTGAGGCCCGCTACACTCCAACTGAAAAATAGGTATTGGCAGCATATTATGGAGTTCAATCTCCTTTAGAAGTGGTCAGTACTGAAGCACAGGTGCTCCTGGCACCCTGACTGCTGGTACTAGGCTGGATGTTCAAAGGAAGGATCCCCTCTACACATCATGCAACTGATGCTACATGGAGTAAGTAGGCTGTACTGGTTACTCAGCAGGCTTGACTTGGAAACCCCAGTCACCCAGGAATATTGGAAGTGATTATGGACTGGCCAGAAGGCAAATATTTTGGATATCATCAGAGGAGGAGGTAGCCCATGCTGAAGAAGCCCCACTGTACAACAAGCTACCAGAAAATGAGAAGAAATATGCCCTGTTCACTGATGGGTCCTGTCATACTGTGGGAAAGCATCAGAGATGGAAGGCTGCTGTATGGAGTCCTACACAACGAGTTGCAGAAGTTGCCGAGGGAGAAGGTGAATTGAGTAAGTTTGCAGAATTGAAGGCCATTCAGCTGGCTTTAGACATTGCTGAACGAGAAAAGTGGACAGTTCTCTATCTCTACATTGATTCATGGATGGTAGCAAATGCCCTGTGGGGGTGGTTATAGCAGTGGAAGCAGAAAAATTGGCAGCGCAGGGGCAAACTCGTCTGGGCTGCTGCATTATAGGAAGACTACTGCCCAGATGGAGAACCTGGTTGTAAAGGTAGGTGCCATGTAGATGCTCATGTGCCCAAGATTCGGGCTACTGAAGTACATCAAAACAACCAGCAGGTGGATCAGGCTGCTAAGATTGAAGTGGCTCAGGTGGACCTGGGCTGGCAACATAAGGGTAAATTATTTAGAGCTCGATGGGCCCATGACACCTCAGGCCATCAAGGTAGAGATGCAACATACAGGGGGGCTCATGATCAAGGGCTGGAGCTGACCATGGACACTATAGCACAGGTTATTTGTGATTGTGAAACATGCACTGCAATTAAGCAGGCCAAGCAGTCAAAGCCTCTTTGGTATGAATAATGATGGCTGAAACATAAATATGGGGAGGCCTGGCAGACTGATTACATTGCACTCTCTCAAACACACAACAGCAAGCACCACATAATTACAATGGTAGAAGCAACCACCACATGGCTGAAAACATATGCCATGCCCCATTCCACCGCCCAGAACACTATCCTGGGCCTTCAGAAACAAGTCCAATGAAGATATGGAACCCCAGGAAGAATTGAGTCAGACAATGGGACTTATTTCTGAAACAACCTTATAGACACTTGGGCCAAAGAGCATGGTATTTAGGTTGGATAGTAGGAAAAAACTTCTTTACCAAAAGGGTTGTTAGACATTGGAATGGGCTGCCCAGGGAAGTGATTGAGTCACCATTCCTGGAGGTCTTTAAAAGACGTTTAGATGTAGTGCTTAGTGATATGAGTGATATGGTTTAGTGGAAGACTGTTTAGCGTTAGGTCAGAGGTTGGACCAGGTGTTCTTGAAGGTCTCTTCCAACCTAGACGATTCTGTGATTCTGTGATTCTGTATTGAGTGGGTGTATCACATCCCCTATCGTGCATCAGCCTCCAGGAAAATCGAGCAATACAATGGATTGTTAAAGACAACACTGAACAACTAGCAATGGGTGCTAGGACATTCAAAAATTGGAATACATATTTGGCAAAAGCCACTTGGTTAGTCAACATTAGGTGTTCTGTCAACTGAGCCAGACCTGCCCGATCAAACCTGTTACGCACTGTAGAAGGAGACAAAGTCCCTGTAGTGCACATAAAAAAACATGCTGGGGAAGACAGTCTGGGCTATTCCTGCCTCAGGCAAAGGAATGACATCATGCTGAACAAGTAATTGGGGGGGCCTGGCCGGGGTGGGGGACAAGCTACTTGGGTATAGTCTGGGTATTGGTCAGTGGGTGGTGAGCAATTGCATTGTGCATCACTTGTTTTGTACACATTATTTTGAGTACTACTATTATCATTATTATTTTTTCCTTTACTTTCTGTCCTAATAAACTGTCTTTATCGCAACCCACAGGCTTTAAATTTTTTTGCTGATTCTCTCCCTCATCTCAGATAGGGAGTGGGGAGGTTGAATGAATGGCTCTGTGGTGTTTAGCTGCTGGTCGGGATAAACCAAAACATCATGGTAGACATCCTCACTCTAATAGCAGAAATCATACTTCTAAAATACATCTCTCCTTTGTTCAGAGAGGAGCAGTCAGTGATGACTTTAGACTGTTTCAAACACCACAACCCAGGAGAGACCCTGCTGCCTTCAGGAGCTGTCAGCCCTCAGGCACCTCGAGGGAGCCCAATGACACAGAGCAAGCGATGCCATGGTTAGGTGCTGTGCTGCTGAGCTGGGCCAGGCTCCTGGGCCCCAGGGGAGCTCCTGGCAAGCGGGCAGTGCTGCAGAGAGACAGCTCTGCCCAGGAGCAGCTCTTCTGCACAGCGCAACAGCACCAGGGGCTCTGACTGAAGGTGGCACGGGGAGACAAGAGAAGGAGAGAGGGCTTGGAGGCAGTGAGGAGCGCAACAACAGAGGGCAGCATGTGGCAGGACAGACCTGCAGACTCTTGCCACTGTGAGTCTCTGGCAACAGGGCAATGCAGGTGCACTGGCCAAAAGGGTCTTCTACAGCTGGCATATCTGATGGCTGATAGCACCTGTCAGGATGGTTCTCTCTGCTTCTCAAGCAAGGAGTCCAAGATGCTGTAAAGAGCATTTATAAGGGGACATTTCAAGAGGAAGACTGAGGCTTGGTTTCTCGGAAGGGGAAGGGTTTTTTTGCATTCAGATTCAGATTTCTTTGCTTTCAGATTCCTGCAGTAGAGGGGAATCTGAATGAATATAAGCACATAGTGTATAGGATGGGGTCTGTGAGCATGGACAGGGGGGAGATGTGGGGACACAGAAACAGCTCCCTGCAGGGACATGGGCAAGCAGCGGGGACATGGGTAGGCAAGGAGAGGGAGCTGCTGCCAGAAATGCTGTGCAAGGGAGGGCTCATGAACCTCCCTGCCATCCCCTGCAGGGCAGGTGCCTTCCCTGGAACACCCCCTGCTGTCCTCTCCCACCAGTTGAGCCTCTGCCCTCAAGCCCCCGGTGTCCCCAGCAGGAGCTGTCCACCCTGAAGGACACCCTGTACTACAGGGAACATCCCTTTCTCACTGATGATCCACAGGGTTTCACCTGGAGTGCAGAAGGGAGGAAAATATACAAAAAAAAAAAAAAAAAAAAAAAAAAAAAAAAAGTGAATTGAATCTGGGATTACCCTCTATTCCTCTTTAACAGTTACTGTAGGGCAGGACTGACTCCTGCATTACCCAAAGCAGAGTCCTCTGCTCCCAGGGACACCACCAGGCAGAATCGGAAAGAACTCAAGAAAGGGACTTGCCAAATTTGTGCTTGAATTAGTCCTTGTCAGATAATTCTGTTGTATTTTCTTCCTGTGTTTTTCCACCTTTCAGGACCCCATGGCCTGACAAGCAGATGCCCAACAGCAGCTCTGTGAGTGAGTTCCTCCTGCTGGCATTCGCAGACACGCGGGAGCTGCAGCTGCTGCACTTCGGGCTCTTCCTGGGCATCTACCTTGCTGCCCTCCTGGGCAACGGCCTCATCCTCACCGTCATAGCCTGCGACCACCGCCTCCACACCCCCATGTACTTCTTCCTCTTCAACCTCGCCCTCCTTGACCTGGGATCCATCTCCACCACTCTCCCCAAAGCCATGTCCAATGCCCTCTGGGACACCAGGGCCATCTCCTACCAAGGGTGTGCTGCACAGGTCTTTCTATTTGTGTTCTTGATTGCATCAGATTTTTATGTTCTCACCATCATGGCCTACGACCGCTACGTTGCCATCTGCAAGCCCCTGCACTACAGAAGCCTCCTGGGCAGCAGAGCTTGTACCCAGATGGCAGCAGCTGCCTGGGGCAGTGGCTTTCTCAATGCTGTCCTGCACACAGCTGGTACATTTTCCCTGCCCCTCTGCCAAGGCAATGCTGTGGACCAGTTCTTCTGTGAGATCCCTCATATCCTCAAGCTCTCCTGCTCACATGCCTACCTCAGGGAAGTTGGGTTTATTGCATTTAGCTTTTGTTTAGGTGCTGGCTGCTTTGTTTTCATTGTGTTGTCCTATGTGCAGATCTTCAGGGCAGTGCTGAGGATGCCCTTTGAGCAGGGCCTGCACAAAGCTTTTTCCACATGCCTCCCCCACCTGGCCGTGGTCTTCCTCTTTGTCAGCACTATCATGTTTGCCTGCCTGAAGCCCTCCTCTGTCTCCTCTCTATACCTGGACTTTGTGGTGGCATTTCTATACTCAGTGGTGCCTCCAGCAATGAACCCCCTCATCTACAGTATGAGGAACAAGGAGCTTAAGCATGCACTGAAGAAGCTATTTCAGTTGTCTTCCAGAAGCAATTAGCTGCTGTTCTGCTGCTGCAATGTGAAAACCTCACCAAGACAACATGGTGTGAGAAACAGCCTTTCACTGCCAGGTATCTGGTCAACCAATACTGGGCCCAAACTGTGAGAAACAAAGTAAAAATCTTATGTACAGAAGGAGAGAAGATGGATCTTCAGAACACGGGACCTGTGGGCAGGCATCTGTGGGCAGTACAGACACTGACCTGTGGTCTCAAGGCTCCCTGGGTAGGAAATGAAGGAAAGAGGCCAGTGGCTGTCCTGTGCCATCTTCCCACCAGCCCTGCCCTCCTGCAGGTGGAATATTTCTCCCTTACTCAGGCACCAGCAGAGCTTTGCCTCCTCCTGCTCCACAGGGAGATGAGCCACAGACCTGGCTGTGTTTGAGGGAGCAGCAGACCTGAGCAGAAAAAAAATCCAGTTTCATGCCACTGGGGCATCTGAATGGTCCAGCCCCTCTGGCTGGATCTGTTCTCTGCAGCAAAGGGCTGCCACCAAGCCCCAGGTCTGTGGTTGCTCCTGCAGCTCTGAGAACCACTCCAAGGGCATCACAGTAACAATGGTAAGAATTTAGAGGGCCAGCCCTCCCATGGATGTGCAAAGATCACAACAGTAGGTTGGTAGGATTTCATAGCACACAAGGACGAGGACAATTCATTGCTCTGTTTTCATGAATGTCTTTATTACAAATTGCTACAAATTCCTATGTGTAAAGCAACTACATAGTGCAAGAAACTACTAAGTTACCACTAGGAAAGCAATTATGGGCTTGTGATGCTTTCCCTAAACCTGCACCAATAAATATTATTTGAGATGCTACCGGTATGACACTCGTGTATGCACTTGGTGGAGGGAACAACATAAGGCACCTTCCCCTTCTTTCTTTTGGGCCTGTCATGTTAGCTCTTGAGTAATTGGAACGTCATTGGGTAACCCTCATGATATGCCTCCAGACTGTGTTTCTGGCTTTTTCTAAGGGTAAACAACCAAAGGGTACCATTGGTTGTTGGCATAACTTCCTTGAATACAGAGAACGTCAGATAGTTGTCTACTTTGCCTGGTCTCACACAGTACCCTTCTGTTGTGGAGTTGCTGAGAGCCAAAGAAGAGCAGGTGTTGAAGGCTGCCAAAATGGTGCACCAGCAGCAATAGCGCACAGACCTCCAAGTCCTCCAAGCTCAAGAGCTATGTATTCCTGTGAGCAAAAGGTCAAACAAAGGGGGCAGGAAACCCCCTTGGATGATCAAGGAGATCCTGGAATTACTTAAATGGAAGAAGGAAGTATTCATAATGTGGAAAAGGAGACAAGCTACTTGGGAAGAATATAGGGACATTGTCAGAGGATGCAGGGAAGTGACAGGGAAGTCCAAAGCCCATTTGGAGTTAAATCTTGCAAGGGGTGTCAAGGACAACAAAAAGGGCTTTTTCAAATGTATCAATTGCAGAAGGAGGACAAAGGAAATTGTGTGCCCACTGCTTAATGAGGTGGGTTCCCTGGTGACGAAGGATACAGAGAAGGCAGAATTACTGAATGCCTTCTTTGCTTCAGTCTTCACTGCTAAGACCAGCCCTCTGGAATCTCTGACCTTAGGGACAAGGGAGGAAATCTGGAGAAACGAGGACTTCCCCTTGGTTGAAGAGGATAAGGTCAGAGATCTCTTAGGCAAATTTGACACCCACAAGTCCATGGACCTTGGTGGGATACATCCGTGAGTGCTGTGGGAGCTGGCAGATGTTACTGCTAGCCCACACTCCATCTACATGGAAAACAGGAGAGGTGCCCAAAGACTGGAAGAAAGCTCATGTCATGCCGGTCTTCAAAAAGGGCAAGAAGGAGGACCCAGGCATCTACAAGCTGGTCAGCCTCACCTCCATCCCTGGAAAGGCAATGGAACAGCTCATCCTGGAGGTCATCTCCAGCATGTGGAAGAGAAGAAGGTGATTAGGAGTAGTCAGTACGGGTTCACCAAGGGAAACCATGCTTCACCAACTTGATAGCCTTCTATGATGGAATAACTAGCTGAATGGGTGAGGGGAGAACAGTGGATGTTGTGTACTTTGACTTCAGCAAGGCTTTCAACACTGTCTCCTATAACATCCTCATAGGAAAGCTCAGGAAGTGTGAGATGGATGAGTGGTCAGTGAGGTGGATTGTGAACTGGCTGGATGGCAGACTTCGGAGAGTTGTGCTTAGTGGAACAGAGTCTAGTTGGAGGCCTGTAGCCACCAGTGTCCCCCAGGGATCCACGCTGAGTCCAGTCCTGTTCAACTTATTTGTCAATGACCTGGATGATGGAATAGAGTACACCCTCAGCAAGTGTAAATATGTGCTGTATTTTGTGTCAAAGTGCTCTGTTTCGAGTCAAAGCTCTCCTCAAGCTCTCCTCAAAGCTCAATTCAAGCTCTCCTGTTCTCTCTGCCTCAGGGAAGTTGGGGTATTTGTGTTCAGAGTCTGTTTAGCATTTGGATGTTTTGTTTTCATTGTGCTGTCCTATGTGCAGGTCTTCAGGGCTGTGCTAAGGATGCCCTCTGAGCAGGGCCAGCACAAAGCCTTTTCCACGTGCCTCCCTCACCTGGCTGTGGTCTCCCTGAATAGCGTCACTGCCATGGTTGCCTATCAGAAGCCTCCCTCCACCATCTTTCCATCCCTGGACCTGGCGGTTTCAGTTCTGTACTCAGTGTTGCCTCCAACAGTGAAGCCTCTTATCTACAGCATGAGGAACAAGGAGCTAAAGGAGGCACTGAGGATGTTATTCTAATACACAGTATTTCCCCATCAGTGAAGTACCTGCATATCTTCCCCACATATACCCAGGCAAGGCAGAAACACCTTTGTTCATGTATTTAAAAATTGCCTTTCATTCTTTGCAGTATTATTCCAATTAAAATATTTTTCTTCAGCTCACTTCTGCTTTTTTTTTTCAACCCAAAGACCTCATGTACAGCTGCTGATAAGCTCTTGGTAATTAACCAAATAAAGGAACCAGCAGGTAGTCATTTTCTGTGGCTCTTGTTTCTCATTACTTCTCTACAGGTACAGCAGTACTTGTCGGATGAAGAGCCTAATTACAATGTGGAGAAAAAGCCCTGGTGGCCCTTGTGGCTGCCCCATTCTGCCCTTGCAGGCACTCCCTCTCTGTGGGTTGAGACACTGCTGGCATTTGTAATCCCTGCTCCTTGTTGTCCTTGGGGTTAAATTGTGAACAAGTTTGTCCTCAAAAGATCCTCTGCCCCATGAGCACACAGTGTCCAGCTAGTTTGGGGATACTGCAGAGAAGTTCTTAGAAACACTGCCAAGCATTGCAGAGTGACAGATTTATTGAGACTGGAGGAGACCATAAAAGCCCTGGCAGCATAGGAGGGAAGGCTGAGGGGAACCTCACCTCACTGCAGGCTGCAGGACCCACAGTGATGTCAGGAAGAGCAAGGGCCAGGCTCTGCCCTGTGGTGCTCAGGGAGAGAGAGGGCACAACCACGGAGTGTGGGGCGAAGCAGGAGATGCTGACCCTGCATAGCAGGAAAAGCTCTGTCCCCCAGCTCGGGGCTCATCCACAACAAGACAGCCATGAGCCATGCCTGCCCTCCTCTTGCCACGCTCCTTGCAGTGGCTGCAGCAGAGGGGACCCCCAGCCAGCCCCTGCATGGGACTCTGCCACACGCGTTGCCCCAGCCCTCTCCAGCGCCCTTCTTGCTGCTCTGTGATGCACACCAGGACCTCCCAGTGCATACCGGCCAGCGCATCTTGTGAGGGTGTCCTGGTTTCAGTTAGTCCCAGCTCCTGCAGCCGCTCCAGTCCCAGCTCCTGCAGCCGCTCCAGTCCCAGCTCCTGCAACTGCTCCAGCTCCAGCTCCTGCAGTCCGGCCCCCTCCCCCTCTGACACAGCCACAGGAGTTGGAGCGGCTGCTGAGGGAGAAGGTGAATCGAGTCAGTTTGCAGAAGTGAAAGCCATTCAGCTGGCTTTAGACATTGCTGAACGAGAAAAATGGCCAGTTCTCTATCTCTACACCGATTCATGGATGGTAGCAAATGCCCTGTGGGGATGGTTACAGCAATGGAAGCAAAACAACTGGCAACGCAGGGGCAAACCCATCTGGGCTGCTGCATTGTGGCAAGATATTGCTGCTCGGGTAGAGAACCTGGCTGTGAAAGTACGCCACGTAGATGCTCATGTGCCCAAGATTCGGGCTACTGAAGAACATCAAAACAACCAGCAGGTAGATCAGGCTGCTAAGATTGAAGTAGCTCAGGTGGACCTGGATTGGCAGCATAAAGGTGAATTATTTATAGCCCGATGGGCCCATGACACCTCAGGCCATCAAGGTAGAGATGCAACATACAGATGGGCTCGTGATCGAGGGGTGGACCTGACCATGGACGCTATAGCATAGGTGATTCATGACTGTGAAACATGTGCTGCAATCAAGCAAGCCAAACGGTCAAAACCTCTTTGGTATGGAGGACGGTGGCTGAAATATAAATATGGAGAGGCCTGACAGATTGATTACATCACACTCCCTCAAACTCGCAATGGCAAGCGCCACGTACTTACAATGGTGGAAGCAACCACCGGATGGCTGGAAACATATCCGGTGCCTCATGCCACCGCCCGGAACACTATCCTGGGCCTTGAAAAGCAAGTCTTATGGCGACATGGCACCCCAGAAAGAATAGAGTCAGACAATGGGACTCACTTCCGAAACAACCTTATAGACACTTGGGCCAAAGAACATGGTATTGAATGGGTGTATCACATCCCCTATCATGCACCAGCCTCCGGGAAAGTTGAACGATACAATGGCCTGTTAAAGACTACCTTGAAAGCAATGGGCGCTGGGACGTTCAAAAACTGGGATATGCATTTGGCAAAGGCCACCTGGTTAGTCAATACTAGGGGATCTGCCAACCGAGCTGGACCTGCCCAATCAAACCTGTTACGTACTGTAGATGGGGATAAAGTTCCTGTAGTGCATGTAAGAAATATGCTGGGTAAAATAGTCTGGGCTACTCCTGCCTCAGGAAAAGGCAAACCTATTCGTGGAATTGTTTTCGCTCAGGGACCAGGATACACTTGGTGGGTGATGCAAAAGAACGGAGAGGTCCGGTGTGTACCTCAAGGAGATTTAATACTGGGTGAGAATAGCCCATGAACTGAACTGTACCATGTTAATTACTATATAATACTGTATGTTATCACTACCATGACTACTATAGGTGACTGATTAGAATGTATGGAAAAGAGTGTAACCTGAGCATGACATAAATGGTATGGAATAAGGGGTGGATAGATGTCCTGGTTTCAGTTAGAACAAAATTAATTTTCTTCCTAGTAGCTGGTGGAATGCTGTGTTTTGGCTTAGGATGAGAAGAGTGCTGATAACACCCCAATGCTTTAATTGTTGCAGAGCAGTGCTTATACTAAGCCAAGGACATTTCAGCCTTTTGCTCTGTCCTGCCAATGGGCAGGCTGGGGGTGCAGTAAGAGCTGGGAGGCGACAGACCCAGGACAGGTGACCCAAACTAGCCAAAGGGGTATTCCATACCATCTGATGTCATGCTAAACAATATATAGGGGTGGCTAGCTGGGGGGAGGGGGCCGGACTGCTCGGGATTAGGCTGGGCATCGGTCAGCGAGTGGTGAGCAATTGCATTGTGCATCACTTGTTTGTACATATTATTATTACTTTCCTATTATCATCATTGTATCATCATTGTTATTATTGTTATTATTATTTTTCTTATTATTATTATTTCCTGTCTTATTAAACTGTCTTTATCTCAACTCACGGGCTTCACTTTCCATTTCTCTCCCCCGTCCCAGAGAGGGAGGGGGGAGGGTGAGCGAACGGCTGCGTGGTGTTTAGCTGCCGGCCGGGTTAAACCACGACAGAGGGCCAGTGTGGCTGCTGCTGGGGCAGGGAGCTCAGCATGGCTCTTGCAGCCCCCTGCCCTGGGCCTGCCTCTCCCCTTGGCCTAGGCCCTGGTCTTGTCTCTGTTTGTAGGAGCACTCTTGGCATGCACCTCCTGGCCTCCCCTCACCTACAGACAGCTGGCACAAACGTGTCCTCACAACCAGCACCACCCCTTGGGCTGCTTCTCCTGGCCTCCCCAACCCCAGTGCCTTGACTCTTTGTTTCTGCTGGGCCCCACCTCCTGCACCAAAGTGCATCCCGTGGCTGTCAGTTCCCTCTCCCCTGTCCTGTGGGATGACCGTGCTATTGTGCAATGTGTTTCCAGTGGACCGTCTACTGGACACAGTAATGAACACCGTGAGCAGGACTAGAGGGGTCCTGCTTCCAGCCAGGGGGAGCTGGGGAGGAAAGGGACAATCGTGTTTACTGGACTTTGTATATTCAATGACCTGGCACATCACACCCACAAATGTATCAGGCTCTACTGGACATCGGTGCGCAGAGCAATGTGCACCCTAATGCCATCAAGCTATAAAGAGGTAGGACCCACCTGTATTTCTGGAGTGATGGGGGGATCCCAAGGGTTAACTGTCTTGGAGGCTGAAGTGAGTCTAACTGGGAAGGAGTGGTAAAAGCACCCCATTGGGACTGGCCTGGAGGCTTTGTGCATCCTTGGCAGGACTACTTCAGGAGAGGGTACTTCAAAGTTCCAGAAGGGCACAGGTGGGTCTTTGGCATAGCTGCCTTGGAGACAGAGGACATTAAACAGTTGTGTCTACCTTGCTAGGTCTTCCACAGAACCCTTCTGTTGTGGGTTTGCTGAAGGTTGAAGTGCAGTAGGTACCAATGACTACTATGGTGGCACACCCGAGGCAGCGTCGCATTAACTGAGACTCCCTGATTCCCATCCATGATCTGGTTCATTGACTGGGGAGCCAGTGTGTAGATGTAGAACTTAGTAGCATGGTTTAGTGATGAACTTGTCAGTACTAAGTTAAAGTTGCAAGATCTGGGTTACACGTCCTTGAGTAGTGTAAGGCACAATGCAATTCTTTTTGCCTTTTGCATCTGTAGCACAGGAAGTATGACTTTGCCCTACTCTGTTGACTGGATAGGTCTTTCCACATTACTCAATTTAGCTTTCTGTGGCTGGAAGGGGAAAATTTCCCAAAAGAGGCCAAGCTCCTGGGTACAGCTACAGCCACTTGAAGAAATATTTTCTTTACTTTTCTTCCAGAGTTTTCCACAGAAGACCCAAGAGAGACCATGGATGTCCAGGTGCCTACTGAGATTCAAGCTGAATTTCTCAGGTTCCAATGGTCATTTCAATTTTATTTTATTTTATTTTATTTTATTTTATTTTATTTTATTTTATTTTATTTTATTTTATTTTATTTTATTTTATTTTAAATTTTTCCCTAGGAACCCCTGACTTTTCTTAGAAAGGGTTTCATGTGCTGGGCTGGGCTGCAGTTACAGGGACAAAGACCACGGCTGGCAGTGGAGGTGTCAGACCTCCGGAGTCTGCTTTTCCTCCAGATGGAGGTCTCCAAAGAATTCACCCTGGATCAATATCCATAGGAGAATGATACTCAAAACTGAACTGCAGCAAAATTCAGCCTTTAAAACGAGAAAATATTTTTATTAGGTGCTTTTTGAAATCTTCCTCAGCTATGCCATGCAAGCTCTGCAGTTAGCTGTACAAGGTGTGAAGGCTTAAAGAAAACTATGGAAGAGATGATAGGAGTTCCTTCGCTTTCATGAATTCCATGGTGGATTTTGGTGCTGAGTCTATGAAGCTCAGGTACTGAGAGAAGAGTGATGTAACTGCTTGAGCAAGTAAAGTCAGAAGGAAATGTTGAAGTGACTTGGAGTATTAATGCAGTATTAATGGACCAGTGAGGGAGATTACTAATAAAGCCTCCCCAGGGACATGTTAGGGCAGATAACTGGAGGCCAGGTTAAAGACAGGCAAATCAGTGTGCTGAGAAAAGTATTGTACTGTTTTAGTGAAGCAGAAGGGTCAAGGACTGAACAAGCCACTGGGAGGGGAGATCCTGCACCCCATGTCTGGCTCGAGGCTCTTCTTGGGGGTCTCAGGGATCCAGTGGGCAGTGTAATGCCACAAGAAGAACAGTAGTATGACACCTCCCTGCATCTGCACAGAGTTGCAAGGAAGGGAAGAGGCTGCATTGCAATGACTATATCCCATCTCCTCATAAGCTCTAGCCAAAGGGACAAAAACATCAGGGCTGTTGGGACCTTCCATTTTTACCAGCACCCTCTGCCTTCTCCTCTACAGGCTTTGCTATGCTATCCAACACTTTGTCCTATTTCCTTGAAGTCTGTAGGCACCCGTCTGTCTTGGGCAGAGTGACCATGAAATGGTGGAGTTCTCTATTCTTGGCGAGGCCAGGAAGGGGACCAGTAAAACCGCTGTATTGGACTTCCAGAGGGCTGACTTTGTGCTGCTGAGGACACTGGTTGGTAGAGTCCCTTGGGAGGTGGTTCTGAAGGGCAGAGGAGTCCAGGAAGCCTGGGTGCTCTTCAAGAGGGAAATCTTAATGGCGCAGGAACGGTCCGTCCCCACATGCCCAAAGACGAGCTGGCAGGGAAGAAGACTGGCCTGACTCAACAGAGAATTGTGGCTTGAGATAAGGAGAAAAAAGAGGGTTTATAATCTTTGGAAAAGTGGGCAGGCCACTAGGGAGGACTATAAGGATGTTGCGAGGCAGTGCAGGGACAAAATGAGGAAGGGCAAAGCTCATCTGGAGCTCAATCTGGCTACCGCCGTTAAAGATAACAAAAAACGTTTTTATAAATACATCAACAAAAAAGGAAGACTAAGGAGAAGCTCCATCCTTTACTGGATGCGGGGGGAAACTTAGTTACAAGAGATGAGGAAAAGGCGGAGGTGCTTAATGACTTCTTCACCTCAGTCTTTAGCGGCAATACCGATTGTTTTCTGGATACCCAGTACCCTGAGCTGGTGGAAGGGGATAGGGAAAAGGATGTGGCCCTCACTATCTGCGAAGAACTGGTTGGTGACCTGCTACGGCACTTGGATGTGCACAAGTCGATGGGGCTGAATGGGATCCACCCAAGGGTACTGAGAGAACTGGCAGAGGAGCTGGCCAAGCCACTATCCATCATTTATCAGAAGTCCTGGTGTCGTGGTTTAACCCGGCCGGCAGCTAAACACCACGCAGCCGTTCGCTCACCCTCCCTCCTCCCTCTCTGGGACAGGGGAGAGAAATGGAAAGTGAAGCCTGTAAGTTGAGATAAAGACAGTTTAATAACACAGGAAAATAATAATAACAAAAAAAAAATAACAATAATAATAATAATAATACAATGGTGATAATAGGAAAGTAATAATAATATGTACAAACAAGTGATGCACAATGCAATTGCTCACCACTCGCTGACCGATGCCCAGCCTAACCCCGAGCAGTCTGGCCCCCTCCCCCAGCTAGCCACCCCTATATATTGTTTAGCATGACATCAGATGGTATGGAATACCCCTTTGGCTAGTTTGGGTCACCTGTCCGGGGTCTGTCGCCTCCCAGCTCTTACTGCACCCCCAGCCTGCCTGTTGGCAGGACACAGCAAAAGGCTGAGATGTCCTTGGCTTGGTATAAGCACTGCTCTGCAACAATTAAAACATCGGGGTGTTATCAGCACTCTTCTCATCCTAAGCCAAAACACAGCATTCCACCAGCTACTAGGAAGAAAATTAATTTTGTTCTAACTGAAACCAGGACATCTATCCACCCCTTATTCCATACCATTTATGTCATGCTCAGGTTACACTCTTTTCCATACATTCTAATCAGTCACCTATAGTAGTCATGGTAGTGATAACATACAGTATTATATAGTAATTAACATGGTACAGTTCAGTTCATGGGCTATTCTCACCCAGTATTAAATCTCCTTGAGGTACACACCGGACCTCTCCGTTCTTTTGCATCACCCACCAAGTGTATCCTGGTCCCTGAGCGAAAACAATTCCACGAATAGGTTTGCCTTTTCCTGAGGCAGGAGTAGCCCAGACTATTTTACCCAGCATATTTCTTACATGCACTACAGGAACTTTATCCCCATCTACAGTACGTAACAGGTTTGATTGGGCAGGTCCAGCTCGGTTGGCAGATCCCCTAGTATTGACTAACCAGGTGGCCTTTGCCAAATGCATATCCCAGTTTTTGAACGTCCCAGCGCCCATTGCTTTCAAGGTAGTCTTTAACAGGCCATTGTATCGTTCAACTTTCCCGGAGGCTGGTGCATGATAGGGGATGTGATACACCCACTCAATACCATGCTCTTTGGCCCAAGTGTTTTTGAGGGATTTCTTGAAACAGCAAAAATCCCATGGCTTGCTGTAGCTGAGCAAACCAAGCTACCAGGGCAACTATGAGAAGTTCCCATGACAGTGTTCCCACATCGCCCAATTGAGGGATTCAGAAGAATATTGTTACCAGTAGCTGGCTTCAAGGACAAGGTCTATGTGACTGCTAATCACAAGGGGGTTGTTTTCTTGCAGGTGGGGTTGTTTTCTTGCAGTTGTTTGTCTGAGTGCTTTTGACCAATAATCTTGTGTGAAACACTGTCCACCCCTGTTAAGTTCTCTATAAAAGTTAGGCTATTCGGGCAATAAAATGGAGCATGATCTGACTCTACTGGTGTCTGTCGTGCTTTCGGCCGTGCTTCCTGCAACATATGGCGCCCGAACAGGCTGAGACCTGAACAGGGCCTGAACAGGACATCGCAGCGGGAGACCTGAACAGGACCTGAACAGACATCGCACAGGAGCAGGACATCGCAGCACCGGAGCAGACATCGCAGCCGAGCACGGACATCACAGCGGCGCCGGGGCAAACATCGCAGCGCAGCGGGACACCAGCGGCACCGGCACATCCGAACGCAGGTAGACCAGGAGACCAGCGGCGCCGGGACCGGCGGCGCCGGGACCAGCGGCGCCGCGATCTCGCCGCGCCGTCGGGACTTCGGAGCGCCCATCCGACCGGCGCTTGAGCAGACCGGACACCGGCCCGGAAACACGGTACACAGGCCTCACGGTGAGACGCGGTACTCCCGCTGAGAGACGCGTGAAAACGGTGGGAAACGGGGTTTTTGCGGCGGGACGTGGAATTGCGGAGGGCCGCGGGTAAACGGAGTTGCGGCGAGACGTGGAATTGCGGAGGGCCGCGGGAAACAGAGTTGCGGCGGGACGTGGAATTGCGGAGGGCCGCGGGAAACAGAGTTGCGGCGGGACGTGGAATTGCGGAGGGCCGCGGGAAATAGAGTTGCGGCGGGACGTGGAATTGCGGAGGGCCGCGGGAAACAGAGTTGCGGCGGGACGTGGAATTGCGGAGGGCCGCGGGAAATTGACGTGATCACGGTGTGATGCGGGACATCCGAGATCGAGCTGCTACGGGAGACCAGAGGCATCAGTGGACAACGGCAGCCGACCCTCACCGTGTGGCGAGTCGGCACAGAGCAGAGGGGCGGACATCAGGACCCTGCAGCCTGT
The DNA here is from genome assembly GCF_047663525.1 of Anas platyrhynchos. Classification (NCBI taxonomy): domain Eukaryota; kingdom Metazoa; phylum Chordata; class Aves; order Anseriformes; family Anatidae; genus Anas; species Anas platyrhynchos. The sequence continues at coordinate 3,483,478 of NC_092626.1, forward strand.
CTGACGTAACCATGGAGGCAGCGGCGGCTGTGCTGCTTCTCTTTGGCATTCTTTTTATAAGAGGTTTATCTTGCAATGCAAAAAAGACTATTCGTCCCCAGATCGGTGTTATAACTATGTTTCTGGATAACATTCCGTGGGGTTGCCTCAGTCTATGGACTATTAATGACGATTTAGCTCTATTGCAGGGCAGGAATGCAGAGACGCAGATTACACTGCCAAATGACCACCGGCAGGCTCGTTCACTAACAGCTTCTAGGATTGCAGCTGGCACTGCCTGCAGCCGTATAGCAGACGTTACACTCTCTTTCCTAACTAGTAATCATGTGTCTCATCCATTTGTGGTGAATGGTCAGTGGCAAAAAGAAAAGGGGGAGAGTAAGGGACGACAAAGACAGAAATGGTACCAGGAGGATGCCACTGACACTGACGGCACGGGTAATAGGAGTAGTATAAGTGACATAGGTGCAGGGTGGCGGCAGGCACTGCCGCGCTGTGGGGCATTCTGCCTGCTGCTCGCCCTCACCTGCCTGTGCACTGCTGCCGACAGTGCTAGAGCAAAATGTGAAGACTGCTCAGACAGCAGTGATGAGAGTGCTTGTGTGAAGAAGACGTGTGCTGAATCTGACTTTGTGTGCAACAGTGGTCAGTGTGTGCCGAACAGATGGCAGTGTGATGGGGATCCAGACTGTGAAAATGGGTCTGATGAGACTGCTGATCTGTGTTATATGAGAACATGCCAGGTAAATGAAATCAGCTGTGGTCCTCAGTCAACCCAGTGTATCCTGGTGTCCTGGAAATGTGATGGTGAAAAAGACTGTAACAGAGATCCTGATTGCAAGGATGGAAGTGATGAAATCAACTGCCCTTCTCAGACCTGCAGGCCAGACCAGTTCAGATGTGAAGATGGGAACTGTGTCCATGGGAGTAGGCAGTGCAGTGGTGTGAGAGACTGTCTGGATGGCACTGATGAAGCAAACTGTAACAATGTTATTCAGTGCTCTGGACCTGGCAAATTCAAGTGCAGAAGTGGAGAATGCATAGATATCAACAAAGTGTGTAACCAGCAGAGAGACTGCAAGGACTGGGGTGCTGAGCCCCTGAAGGAATGCAACATACATGAATGTGACTGTCCAGCTGGGTTTGAGTTTGTAGACAAGAGAAACTGTGGAGATATTGATGAATGTCAAAACCCTGGTATCTGTAGTCAAATCTGTATCAACCTGAAAGGTGGCTACAAATGTGAACGTAGCCATGGCTATCAGGTGAATCCTGCTACAGGAACCGGGAAAGGGCCATACTGGTACAAAAACACAAATAACACCTGTGATTACAATGACGCTGCTAAGCAGGGTTTAGGGGTTTGTAGCATGGAGACAAGGGGTAACAACTACAGTGTTTGGAACAATTGTGCAGCGTTGGCCTTACCTCCTGATGTGCTTCTGATTTGTGGGGATGGGGCCTGGCAAGGTATCCCTGCAAATGCTATCAGATGTCCATGTTACTTAGATAAACTCATTGTATTTGCTCCTAGCTTGTTACAGTTGCGTGAGATCACCAGACATAAATGGGCATTGCTTGCATCGGATTGCAATGATAATGTTGAATTGTGTGGGGTTGCAGCTAGAGCGGCATTAGCAATTTCAGTGCCTGGAGTGGCATCTGCGGCCACACGTAACAACTTAGAAAAATTGGTATGCTGGGCCAAGAGGCAAGCCTATGCCACGACAGAGATACTTGAGGAGATGTTACCAGATCAAAATAGTCTGCGACATCTGCTTTTACAGGATCAAGCTGCTATTGACATCTTGCTTTTGGCTCAAAGGAATGGGTGTGAGGACTTTAAGGGAATGTACTGTTTAAACCTTTCTGATCATAATGAGCCAATTCACAAATCCATTACTTTCCTGAAAGAGCATATGAGAAAGATTCAGTATGGTATCAATGCTTTCAATCAATGGTTCACTGACTTGTTTGAAACAAGGTGTAGATGGTTGCTGGGTTTAGTCACAAGGGGATTAAGGATTTGGTTTATGGTGGTGGTAATCATCGTTGTGTGTTGTAAGTACAGCTATAGAGTCACTTGTAAAACTGCTGTGTCGGGCTTGGTTTGCTCAAAAGAAGAAGGGGGAATTGTTGAGGGATTTCTTGAAACAGCAAAAATCCCATGGCTTGCTGTAGCTGAGCAAACCAAGCTACCAGGGCAACTATGAGAAGTTCCCATGACAGTGTTCCCACATCGCCCAATTGAGGGATTCAGAAAAATATTGTTACCAGTAGCTGGCTTCAAGGACAAGGTCTATGTGACTGCTAATCACAAGGGGGTTGTTTTCTTGCAGGTGGGGTTGTTTTCTTGCAGTTGTTTGTCTGAGTGCTTTTGACCAATAATCTTGTGTGAAACACTGTCCACCCCTGTTAAGTTCTCTATAAAAGTTAGGCTATTCGGGCAATAAAATGGAGCATGATCTGACTCTACTGGTGTCTGTCGTGCTTTCGGCCGTGCTTCCTGCAACAAAGTGTCTATAAGGTTGTTTCGGAAATGAGTCCCATTGTCTGACTCTATTCTTTCTGGGGTGCCATGTCGCCATAAGACTTGCTTTTCAAGGCCCAGGATAGTGTTCCGGGCGGTGGCATGAGGCACCGGATATGTTTCCAGCCATCCGGTGGTTGCTTCCACCATTGTAAGTACGTGGCGCTTGCCATTGCGAGTTTGAGGGAGTGTGATGTAATCAATCTGTCAGGCCTCTCCATATTTATATTTCAGCCACCGTCCTCCATACCAAAGAGGTTTTGACCGTTTGGCTTGCTTGATTGCAGCACATGTTTCACAGTCATGAATCACCTGTGCTATAGCGTCCATGGTCAAGTCCACCCCTCGATCACGAGCCCATCTGTATGTTGCATCTCTACCTTGATGGCCTGAGGTGTCATGGGCCCATCGGGCTATAAATAATTCACCTTTATGCTGCCAATCCAGGTCCACCTGAGCTACTTCAATCTTAGCAGCCTGATCCACTTGCTGGTTGTTTTGATGTACTTCAGTAGCCCGAATCTTGGGCACATGAGCATCTACGTGGCGTACTTTCACAGCCAGGTTCTCTACCCGAGCAGCAATATCTTGCCGCAATGCAGCAGCCCAGATGAGTTTGCCCCTGCGCTGCCAGTTGTTTTGCTTCCATTGCTGTAACCATCCCCACAGGGCATTTGCTACCATCCATGAATCGGAGTAGAGATAGAGAACTGGCCATTTTTCTCGTTCAGCAATGTCTAAAGCCAGCTGAATGGCCTTCACTTCTGCAAACTGACTCGATTCACCTTCTCCCTCAGCAGCTTCTGCAACTCGCCGTGTAGGACTCCATACAGCAGCCTTCCATCTCTGATGCTTCCCCACAATACGACAGGACCCATCAGTGAACAGGGCATATTTCTTTTCATTCTCTGGTAACTGGTTGTACAGTGGGGCTTCTTCAGCACGACCCACCTCCTCCTCTGATGATATCCCAAAGTATTCGCCTTCTGGCCAGTCCATAATCACTTCCAATATTCCTGGGCGACTGGGCTTTCCTATTCGAGCCCGCTGAGTAATCAGTACAACCCACTTGCTCCATGTAGCATCAGTTGCATGATGCGTAGAAGAGACCCTTCCCTTGAACATCCAGCCTAGTACTGGCAATCGGGGTGCTAGGAGGAGCTGCGTTTCAGTACCGACCACCTCCGAAGCAGATCAAACTCCTTCATATGCTGCCAATATCTCCTTTTCAGTTGGAGTATAGCGGGCCTCAGATCCTCTGTATCCCCGACTCCAAAACCCCAGGGGCCGACCTCGAGTTTCCCCAGGTTCTTTCTGCCAGAGGCTCCAGGTGGGGCCGTTCTCCCCCGCTGCAGTGTAGAGCACATTCTTTACATCTGGTCCTGTTCGAACTGGCCCAAGGGCTACTGCATGGACTATTTCCTGCTTGATTTGTTCAAAGGCTTGTCGTTGTTCAGGGCCCCATTCAAACTCATTCTTCTTACGGGTTACTTGGTAGAGCGGGTTTACAATCAGACTGTAATTTGGGATGTGCATTCTCCAAAACCCCACAACACCTAGGAAAGTCTGTGTTTCTTTTTTGCTAGTTGGTGGACACATAGCTGTTATTTTGTTGATCACATCCATTGGGATTTGACGATGTCCATCTTGCCATTTTATTCCCAATAACTGGATCTCTCGTGCAGGTCCTTTGACTTTATTTTGTTTTATGGCAAAACCGGCTTTCAGAAGGATTTGTAGTATTTTCTTTCCTTTCTCGAAAACTTCCTCTGCTGTGTCACCCCACACAATAACGTCATCGATGTACTGCAGGTGTTCAGGAGCTTCCCCCTGCTCTAGCGCAGACTGGATCAGCCCATGGCAAATGGTAGGGCTGTGTTTCCACCCCTGGGGCAGCCGATTCCAAGTATATTGGACTCCCCTCCAAGTGAAGGCAAATTGTGGCCTGCACTCTGCTGCTAGAGGGATGGAGAAAAATGCATTAGCGATATCAATTGTGGCGTACCACTTGGCTGCCTTCGACTCAAGTTCGTACTGAAGTTCCAGCATGTCCGGCACTGCAGCACTCAGTGGTGGCGTCACTTCGTTCAGGCCACGATAGTCCACTGTTAGTCTCCACTCGCCATTAGACTTTTGCACTGGCCATATGGGACTATTGAAAAGTGAATGAATCTTGCTGATCACACCTTGGTTCTCCAATTGACGAATTAGCTTATGGATGGGAATCAGGGAGTCTCGGTTAGTGCGATATTGCCGTCGGTGCACAGTTGTGGTAGTGATTGTCACTTGCTGTTCTTCGACCCTCAGCAACCCCACAACAGAGGGGTCCTCTGAGAGACCGGGTGAGGTAGACAATTGTTTAATGCCCTCTATCTCTGAGGCAGCTATGCCAAAAGCCCACCGGAACCCTTTTGGGTCCTTGCAATATCCTCTTCTAAGATAGTCTATGCCAAGGATACATGGAGCATCCGGGCCAGTCACAATGCGGTGCTTTTGCCACTCATTCCCAGTCAGACTCACTTCAGCCTCCAATACAGTCAACTGCTGAGATCCCCCTGTCACTCCACAAATATAGATGGGCTCTGGCCCTTTATAGCTCGATGGCATTATATAGTACATTGTGTACCGGTGTCTACTAAAGCCTTATACTTCTGTGCGTCTGACGTGCCAGGCCATCGAATCCACACAGTCCAATAAACTCGATTGTCCCTTTCCTCCCCCTGGCTGGAGGCAGGGCCCCCCTAATCCTGGTCAGAATCTTCTTCGTTTCTGTGTTTGAAGGACTGCCTGCTGGAAGTTGGAGCAGCAAACTTTTCAGAGAATCCCTTTTTCCCAATTGTTTTCTTTTGTAACTCACGTACCCATGCCTCTAGGGTTGTGGTAGATTTTCCATCCCATTTTCTCATGTCCATGGTCTAGTAAGTAAAACCACAGGGTGGCACAGGGTGAGTACCCACCATATCGTCTTCCTTGTGTGGGTGAACGCCTACCCCTGACAGCTGAGACACTGCTTTGTACAGGTACGGAAGAGAATAATCTCTCTTCAAGTTGGTGAAACTTTTCAGAAAGTTTCTCCCAAGTGTTCTCTTTCGGTCGTTGGACACTGGTTGGTTCAGGTGGGGAGGAAGATAGATTCTCTTTAAGTTGGTGGACCTCTTCAGAAAGTTTCTCCACAGCTGAGACGCAGGCCTGTAAGGAAGAGGAGAGACTTTCTTCGTACTGCCGGAGTTGTTTAGCCACTTCATCCACTGTGGGTTCCTCATCCTCTTTCCAGGCCATTATTGCCAATGAGCTGGCATATGATGATGGTGCACTCCGTACAAACTTCCGCCACATGGGTCGTGTACACCTGACTTCATCTGAATCTCTGGATGTTTGTCTGAGGTCTGGGTCCTCATAAATCACTTCCCATACGGCTAATTCCCTCAGGTACTGGATTCCCTTCTCCATAGTGGTCCACTTGCCTGGTAGACATAAAAGTTCTTCCTTGAAGGGATACCTTTCCCTCACAGCTGAGAGGAGACACCTCCAGAGGCTGGTGGATTGTGCTTCATCTGCAATTGCTTTGTCAATGCCGGCGTCTCGAGCAAGGGATCCCAGCCGCTTGGCTTCCCTGCTAATTCCACACAATTGGCTCCAGTGTCCCAACATCGGAGCAGCCAGGTGGCAAGCTGCTCACCTATACAGCGACCAAAATCTTTTCGCACATCTCGTAACTCACGCTCGTTTAGGCTTCGGGTAGTTACTGTTGATTTTTCGGCATCCTCATCTTCCTCCTCCTGAATCCTTGATGGCCCAGCGTCGTCGTCGTCTCCGTCGTCTCTATACCTAGATTTGGCAGAAGACTCTCTGCGTTCTAAACGACCTGAATCTCTATACCATTTTTTCACCTTCTCTACAGGGGCAGCTTGCACTGCCACTGCTCGTTTCTCTGACCTTGTTACAGGGTCTGCCACAGGGGTTGGAATACCCCCTGCAGAGTCAACTTGCACTGCTACAGCTCCTTTCTCTGACCCTGTTACAGGGGTTGGAATACCCTCTGCAGGGTCAACTTGCACTGCTACAGCTCGTTTCTCTGACCTTCTTACAGGGTCTGCCACAGGGGTTGGAATACCCTCTGCAGGGGCAGCTTGCACTGCCACAGCTCGTTTCTCTGGCACAGCCACAGGAGCTGGAGTGGCTGCAGGAGCTGGAGCGGCTGCAGGAACTGGAGTTGGAGCAGTTTCAGGAGCTGGGACTGGAGTAGCGGCAGGAGCTGGAGCTGGAGCGGCTGCAGGAGCTGGGACTGGAGCGACTGCAGGAACTGAGACTGGAGTAGCTGCAGGAGCTGGGACTGGAGCAGTTGCAGGAACTGGGACTGGAGTAGCGGCCGGAGCTGGAACTGGAGCGGCTGCAGGATCTGGAACTGGAGCGGCTGCAGGAACCGGAGCTGGAGCGGCTGCAGGAGCTGGGACTGGAGCGGCTGCAGGAACCGGAGCTGGAGCGGCTGCAGAAGCTGGGACTGGAGCAGCTACAGGAGCTGGAACTGGAGCGGCTGCATAGTCCACCGTAGGGGTCACAGTGGCTGTTGGATCTGTCACAGGGCTTGGAGTGGCCGCAGGGTCTGTCACTAAGTTGACAGCAGTATCAATGGCAGCTCGATAGGCATGAGCCAGGCCCCAGCACGTTACAATGATTTGTGTTACTTTGGAACTACCAGATTCATGACACCTTTTTTTCAAGAATTCTGCCAGTTTTTGAGGATTTTGCAGTTGTTCAGGGGTGAATTTACAAAACACAGGGGGTGCCAACTGCTCTAGATGCCTGCCCATATCCTCCCATACTCCCTGCCACCCACAACTATACTGCCTCCGGGCAGATCTCCGGATGAGCTTCCTAAGTAGTTGTTTAACTTTAAGCAGAATCTGAAGTGCATTCAGGAGGCAGAACAACAAGACTATGGTGGTCTGAGTATCCCAAGAATATTCAATATCTTGGAGAGCTATTGTGACAAGCTCGGGGGATAAGACGGTGGTGAAGGAGGAAGGGAGAGTGATCCAGGAGGATACAGGGGTGGTGAAGGAGAAAGGGAGAGTAATCAAGTAAGAAAAAATATCTTCCCCTTTTCCCTCCACAGATTGACTCCCTAATGGAAAAAAAACAATAGGTATAATTGCTAATAGTTTCCAAGATACAGTTTCCAAAGTACAGAGTCGACGATGTTACTGAGTACAAATAACAAGTTAGAGTCATGACCAGATATTTCATCATCTCATAAGCCATTGCTACAACACACAGTACCATAATGATCTGAAACCAGGGCCCGGAGAGGATAAACAACATGACAGAGAGCAAATACGGAAAATAATGTACTATAATACTCAATTTGGAAAACAGGCGCAGCAGAGTTGAGATTAAAGCAATCAGCATTATGACAAGCGACTATTAAGCAGGTCTAATACTTACACCAATTTTAGTTTAACACACTCTGGTCAGATCTGCCATTATCTCAACCTTTTGGGCCCCACGTTGGGCGCCAAAAAGACTGTCGTGGTTTAACCCGGCCGGCAGCTAAACACCACGCAGCCGTTCGCTCACCCTCCCCCCTCCCTCTCTGGGACGGGGGAGAGAAATGGAAAGTGAAGCCCGTAAGTTGAGATAAAGACAGTTTAATAAGACAGGAAAATAATAATAACAAAATAATAATAACAATAATAATAATAATAATACAATGGTGATAATAGGAAAGTAATAATAATATGTACAAACAAGTGATGCACAATGCAATTGCTCACCACCCGCTGACTGATGCCCAGCCTAACCCCGAGCAGTCTGGCCCCCTCCCCCAGCTAGCCACCCCTATATATTGTTTAGCATGACGTCAGATGGTATGGAATACCCCTTTGGCTAGTTTGGGTCACCTGTCCTGGGTCTGTCACCTCCCAGCTCTTACTGCACCCCCATCCTGCCTGTTGGCAGGACAGAGCAAAAGGCTGAGATGTCCTTGGCTTGGTATAAGCACTGCTCTGCAACAATTAAAACATCGGGGTGTTATCAGCACTCTTCTCATCCTAAGCCAAAACACAGCATTCCACCAGCTACTAGGAAGAAAATTAATTTTGTTCTAACTGAAACCAGGACACCTGGCTATCGGGGGAGGTCCCAGTTGACTGGTGGCTAGCAAACATTATGCCCATTTACAAGAAGGGCCAGAGGGCAGACCCAGGAAACTACAGGCCTGTCAGTTTGACCTCAGTACCAGGGAAGCTCATGGAGCAGATCCTCTTGAGAGTCATCACGCAGCACTTGCAGGGCAAGCAGGCAATCAGGCCCAGCCAGCATGGGTTTATGGAAGGCAGGTCCTGCTTGACAAACCTGATCTCCTTCTATGACAAAGTGATGAGCTGGGTGGACGAGGGAAAGGCTGTGGATGTGGTCTACCTTGACTTCAGCAAGGCTTTTGACACCGTTTCCCACAGCATTCTCCTCAAGAAACTGGCTGCCCTAGGCTTGGACTGGCGCACGCTTTGTTGGGTTAGAAACTGGCTGGATAGCCGGGCCCAAAGAGTCGTGGTAAATAGAGTCAAGTCCAGTTGGAGGCCGGTCACTAGTGGCATTCCCCAGGGCTTGGTGCTGGGGCCAGTCCTCTTTAATATCTTAATCGATGATCTGGATGAGGGCATTGAGTGCACCCTCGGTAAGTTTGCAGATGACACCAAGCTAGGTGCATGTGTCGATCTGCTCGAGGGTAGGAAGGCTCTGCAGGAGGATCTGGATAGGCTGCACCGATGGGCTGAGGTCAACTGTATGAAGTTTAACAAGGCCAAGTGCCGGGTCCTGCACCTGGGGCGCAATAACCCCAAGCAGAGCTACAGGCTGGGAGATGAGTGGTTGGAGAGCTGCCAGGCAGAGAAGGACCTGGGAGTGATGGTGGACAGTCGGCTGAATATGAGCCAGCAGTGTGCTCAGGTGGCCAAGAAGGCCAACGGCATACTGGCTTGTATCAGAAACAGTGTGACCAGCAGGGCTAGGGAGGTGATTGTCCCCCTGTACTCGGCTCTGGTGAGGCCGCACCTCGAGTACTGTGTTCAGTTTTGGGCCCATCGCTGCCCAGGCTGCCCAGGGAAGTGGTGGAGTCACCATCCCTGGAAGTCTTTAAAAGACATTTAGATGTAGAGCTTAGGGATATGGTTTAGTGGGGACTGTTAGTGTTAGTGTTAGGTCAGAGGTTGGACTCAATGATCTTGAGGTCTCTTCCAACCTAGAAATTCTGTGATTCTGTGATTCTGTGGTCTCTGTTCACCACCTTGCTGGTGTTTCCATCATTTCATCGATGTCTCATCAATCCCCATCAGCTCTCCTTGAAACACAAAGCCATGGTCTGATCACAGATGCTCTTTGGGTGACCTCTGGCACCAGAGCATGACCCTTTGACATTTCTTCCTCCTTGCGGCCAATGCAAACATTCCAAGGTGCACTTTCTGGCAGTTTTCTCTCTCCCGCTCCTGCCTACTACCAAAGTAAGCTCCATCAGGGTGGAATCCACTCCTAAAGTAGGCATCCCAACACATCTGGCTCCTTGCGGCCTGTTAGCCAAACAGACACGAGTCACCTCTCCCAGCATCTTCCAAGCCATGGGCCTGCTGCTGGCCTTGCAGCTTCTTGGCTAGACACAGCCAAGCCTTGTGCCTCCTGCTCCCCAGTCATGTACTCAAGACGAAGGGACAGGACAACCCATATGCAAGCCTTCTTTCTTTCTGGGTCCTCCTGAGTATGTAGGCAGAGGGGATCCCACAGTCAGTAGGCCAACCAGGTGCCGTCTGCTGGCCTACCAGGGCCACTGCCAGATGTCAGCCAAAAAGTACTGATCCCAGGTCAAGGGTGACCTTCAGACCTCACAGTCCCTTTCTGTGACACATTACTGCTGCTGCCCTATCAACTGCAGAGACAGAAGTGCCCTCAGAGTCACTGCCACAGTCACATTCCTCTGCTGGTGCAGGAGATCCTGAGGCAGAGCTGAGCTCATCAGAGCATTCCCACCCATCTCCTCCTTGTGGACCACAGGCTGATCAGATCCATGGCCCCTCACATTCATCTTTGAATGTCTTGTGACTGCAGAGCAACCCCACGATTCCTGCCCTGCCCCAAGGTGCCAAACACCTGAAGTTAAGGTTTAGGAGAGGGGTTGAAGATGAGGTTAATGCACAGGAACAGGAGCTTTGAGTGTTAGTTATTCTTGTATGGGATTAGGGACTAGGGCTCACCTTTCTGAGTTACATATTAAGGAAAATTTAGTGGAAGTGTTTGGTGTTCTGTTTAAGGTGTTACATCTGTGATTAGGGTATGGGCAAGATTTGTGGTTTAGTGTTTTGTTTAGGTCTGTTAAGAAGTTCTCTAGGGTTAAACAGAGCATTTCAATGCTAGTATTAATTGCAGGGATCAAGGTAAGCAAGAGATTAAGCATAATGGAAAGAGGCTATGGGTTGAGTTTTGGCTTTAAGGGATGCTTTGAGGTCTGGCATTAGAGTAGTGTATTCATGATGATGCTGGGCCATCAGGGATTCAGGAGGAAGAAGATGAGGATGGGGTGAAACAGCAGAGGATGTTTTCGAGAAAGGGAAGAAAATAGTCCAAATCTTTCTGAAGGCTGGTTTTGCCATAAAACAATATAAAGTCAAGGGACCTGCACGAGAGATCCAGTTTTTAGGAAAAAAATGGCAAGATGGACGTCGTCAAATCCCAATGGATGCGATCAACAAAATAACAGCTATGTGTCCACCAACTAGCAAAAAAGAAACACAGACTTTCCTAGGGGTCATGGTGGTTTGGAGAATACATATACCAAATTACAGTCTGATTGTAAACCCGCTCTACCAAGTAACCCGTAAGAAGAATGAGTTTGAATAGGGCCCTGAGCAACATCAAGCCTTTGAACAAATTAAGCAGAAAATAGTTCATGCAGTAGCCCTTGTGCCAGTCCGAACAGGACCAGATATAAAGAATGTGCTCTACACTGCAGCCGGGGAGGATGGCCCAACCTGGAACCTCTGGCAGAAAGAACCTGGGGAAACTCGTGGTCGGCCTCTGAGGTTTTAAAGTCGGGGATACAGAGGATCTGAGGCCTGCTACACTCCAACTGAAAAAGGAGATATTGTCAGCATATTAAGGAGTTCAGTCTCCTTCGGAGGTGGTCGGTACTGAAACGCAGCTCCTCCTAGCACCCCGACTGCCAGTACTAGGCTGGATGTTCAAGGGAAGAGTCCCCTCTACACATCATGCAACTGATGCTACATGGAGCAAGTGGGTTGCACTGATTACTCAGCGGGCTCGAATAGGAAACCCCAGTCGCCCAGGAATATTGGAAGTGATTATGGACTGGCTAGAAGGTGAATACTTTGGGATATCATCAGAGGAGGAGGTGGGTCGTGCTGAAGAAGCCCCACTGTACAACCAGTTACCAGATAATAAGAAGAAATATGCCCTGCTCACTGATGGGTCCTGTCATACTGTGGGAAAGCATCAGAGATGGAAGGTTGCTGTATGGAGTGTTACACGATGAGTTGCAGAAGTTGCTGAGGGAGAAGGTGAATCGAGTCAGTTTGCAGAAGTGAAGGCCATTCAGCTGGCTTTAGACATTGCTGAATGAGAAAATTGGCAGTTCTCTATCTCTACACTGATTCATGGATGGTAGCAAATGCCCTGTGGGGGTGGTTACAGCAATGGAAGCAAAACAACTGGCAGCGTAGGGGCAAACCCATCTGGGCTGCTGCATTGTGGCAAAATGTTGCTGCTCGGGTGAAGAACCTGGTTGTAAAGTTATGCTACGTAGATGCTCATGTGCCCAAGAATCAGGCTACTTAAGAACATCAAAACAACCAGCAAGTGGATCAGGCTGCTAAGATTGAAGTGGCTCAGGTGGGCCTGGACTGGCAACATAAAGGTGAATTATTTATAGCCCGATGGGCCTATGACACCTCAGGTCATCAAGGTAGAGATGCAACATACAGATGGGCTCATGATCGAGAGGTAGACCTGACCATGGACACTATAGCACAGGTCCTGCAACGCAGGGGGGATGTAATAGGGGTTAAGGGAAGCAATCATTTGTATTCATGTCAGACAACCACAGTCCAACAGCACAAATCACACTTCTTAAATCAGCCTCTGACATCTACAGAGAGAAGCGGTTGCTGATGACTTCTTGCTGATGCTGAAGCCTGCTTCAAACACCACACCCCAGGAGAGACCCTGCTGCCTTTGGGAGCTGTCAGCCCTCAGGCCTTGGGGACACCTCGAGGGAGCCCAATGACACAGAGCAAGTGATGCCATGGTTAGGTGCTGTGCTGCTGAGCTGGGCCAGGCTCCTGGACCCCAGGGGAGCTCCTGGCAAGCGGGCAGTGCTGCAGAGAGACAGCTCTGCCCAGGAGCAGCTCTTCTGCACAGCGCAGCAGCACCAGGGGCTCTGACTGAAGGTGGCACGGGGAGACAAGAGAAGGAGAGAGGGCTTGGAGGCAGTGAGGAGCGCAACAACAGAGGGCAGCATGTGGCAGGACAGATCTGCAGACTCTTGCCACTGTGAGTCTCTGGCAGCAAGGCAATGCAGATGCATTTGCCAAAGGGGTTTTGTACAGCTGCCACATCCAATGCCTGATAGCATCTGTCAGCATGGGTCTTTCTGGACCTGTAATGTGGAGTAGAAAATGCTTTAGAGAAGGACATTTATGAGGAGGCATTTCAACAAGAAGATTGAGGCTTGATTTATATGAAGGGGCAGGCATTTTTCGGTTCTGTGCTTTCAGATTCCTGAAGTGGAGGGGAGGCAGGTTTCATTGCAATGGATTTTCAGGATGGTATGGGAGACAGAGAATCCTAGAGTACTGACTGCATTGAGTGTTCAATATGCCAGCAATGAACTTGAAGTCCCTTCAGCCACCTCATCTGGAAGACTGCATCATCATCTTTGTTGTCTCCTCAGGGCTTACTGTAACTGATCTTTAGGAGCTGCATACCTTGTGATGCCCATGGACAGTGCCCATGGACAGGGGAGAGCTGAGAACACAACTTGTGGGATGGAGTCTTTGAGCATGGACAGGGAAGAGAGGTGGCAACACAGAAACAGCTCCCAGCAGGGACATGGGCAGGCAGCAGGGACATGGGCAGGCAGGGAGAGGGAGCTGCTGCCAGAAATGCTGTGTGAGGGAGGGCTCAGGCACCTCCCTGCCATCTTCTGCAGGGCAGGCGCATTCCCTGGGACACCCCCTGCTGTCCTCTCCCACCAATTGAGCCTCTGTCCTCAAGCTCCCAGTGTCCCCAGCAGCAGAGCTGCCTCCTCTGCAGGCAGACCTGCAGCACAGGAGGGTCTGCTGAGTGTCCGTCTGTCTCTCCTTTGCCTTGTATCCCAAGGCAGCAGCAAGCTGGCATTCCTGCTGGCTTCTTCACCTGTCCGTGCTGCTGCTGTTCTTGTTTCCAGGCTTGCTGGGGATGGGGGTTTCACATGCCCATGGAGTGAGCCCTCGGTGTGCTTGGGGGAGGGGAGTATGGGGACAGGGTGAGGGGTTTGGAGATGTTCACTTTGAACCTGGATTCTTCTGCTCTCTGCAGTGTCCTGGTTTTGCAGAAAGTTGAACAGGCTCTGCAAGGAAGTGGTCACAGCACTGAGGATGACAGAGTTCAAGAATCGTCCGGAAAACCCCCTCAGGCATATAGACCAATTTGGGGGAGTTCCTGTACAGACTCAGGGGTGAGATTTGATGATCCTTGTGGGTCCCTTGCGAGTCAGGATATTCTATGATCCTATGACTCTGTGAACATCTGAGTTCAATTGTACTGCAGCTCTAAAGGATGCCAGCACAGGGCAGCTGTGGCCAGCTGTGATAGAAAGACTGGCTGTAGTCTCTGAGGGGCACTCTGCATTGAAGGGACAGTCCCTTTGCCTCTGAGGATCCGTAGGGTTTCACCTGGAGAGCAGCAGAAACACACAGGATTTATGTTTGGAAAAAGTCCTCAGGATTTGGATGGGCAGCGAGACAAAAAATACAAAAATAAATCCCAAAAACCTTGGTCTTCATTTAGGTGAATTGGGAGAGAGAATATGGAAAAGTTCTCCGTGTTTCGAGATTACTCCGTGTTCCTCTTTACCTCTTGCTGTAGGGCAGCACTGACTCCTGCATTTACCCACAGCAGAGTCCCAGTCACCCAGAGAGACCAACAGGCATAACCAATCAGAACTCATGAAAGGGACCTGCCAAACACCTTCTTGAAAGGGGACAAGCATTTTTGTGGTGGGGGGAGTTGGGAAGTGTTAAGTTACAAAAAATTTTTTCTCTGATAAGTCTTCTTATTTATTAATGCTTATTTTCATTCTTGTGCAGGATCTTGTGCCCAGAACCAGCAGATGCCCAACAGCAGCTCTGTGAGTGAGTTCCTCCTGCTGGCATTCGCAGACACGCGGGAGCTGCAGCTGCTGCACTTCGCTCTCTTCCTGGGCATCTACCTTGCTGCCCTCCTGGGCAATGGCCTCATTCTTACTGCCATAGCCTGCGACCACCGCCTCCACACCCCCATGTACTTCTTCCTCCTCAACCTCGCCCTCCTCGACCTGGGATCCATCTCCACCACTCTCCCCAAAGCCATGTCCAATGCCCTCTGGGACACCAGGGCCATCTCCTACCAAGGGTGTGCTGCACAGGTCTTCTTTTTAGTCTTCTTGCTTGGGGGAGAATATTCCCTTCTCACTGTCATGGCCTACGACCGCTATGTTGCCATCTGCAAGCCCCTGCACTACAGAAGCCTCCTGGGCAGCAGAGCTTGTGCCCAGATGGCAGCAGCTGCCTGGGGCAGTGGCTTTCTCTATGCTGTCCTGCACACGGCCACTACATTTTCCCTGCCCCTCTGCCAAGGCAATGCTGTGGACCAGTTCTTCTGTGAGATCCCTCATATCCTCAAGCTCTCCTGCTCACATGCCTGCCTTAGGGAAGGTCAGCTTCTGGTATTTAGTGCCTGTTTAGCCTTTGGTTGTTTTGTTTTCATTGTGGTGTCCTATGTGCAGATACTCAGGGCTGTGCTGAAGATGCCCTCTGAGCAGGGCTGGCACAAAGCCTTATATACATGCCTCCCTCACCTTGCTGTGGTCTCCCTGTTTCTCAGCACTGTTGTGTTTGCACACCTGAGGCCCCCCTCTGTCTTTCACTCATCCCTGGACCTGGTGGTGTCATTTCTGTACTCTGTGGTGCCTCCAATAGTGAACCCCATCATCTACAGCATGAGGAACCAGGAGCTCAAGGATGTCTTGAGGAAAGTGATACCTTGATGTGTTTCAAAATCAAGAAATTACCTTTGTGTTCTTCATATAATGGAAAATGTCGTACATTATAGGTACGAGGTTTATTCTCCGTTTTGTGGTCATTGTTAATAATCTGCAGACACCAGCTGCAGCTCCGGTCTGTATGGATTGTTATTGGGCACTTGGGTCAACACTCTTGACCTTCTTTGTTATCTCTTGTTATGATGGCTGTGGTGGTTTCACTGTGCTAAGCAGCTAAGCAGCTGAACACCACACCCGCTCTCTCACTACCCCTCCTTAGAAGAGGAGGGGAAGGAGTAAAGGAAAGAACAACTTATGGGTTGAGATAAGGATAATTAAATAAACAGAAAAAATAATTATTAAAGAAATATTATTATTATTAATTAAAGATTATTATTAATTAAACAATTTAACTAAAGAGAAAAAAAAAAGGAAAGGGGAAAAGGGAGGGGAAAGAGAAAAACCAAAACAAAACAAATACTCCTGAGGCACGCAGACATCTCCCCAGGTCTGCTTAGTTTCTGGCTGTCCTAAGGTATCCCTCTGGAACAAGCAAGTATTCCAGAGGGATACCTTAGGACAGAGGAAACAATTTGGTTCCAGAGGAACCAAATATGGCCTTGGGGCACAGAAGCACCTCCCTGGATCAGCCCTACAGAGCCTTGGAGGAGACAAGAATCTCCCTGGACACACCAGAGTCTTCCCATGGCACACAAGCACCTCCCATTGCCTTGTGCAGATGCTGGAGTGCTCTGGGAGATGCCTGGCTACCTGGACAAGATGGCTATTGGATACAGGGAGGTTCTTGAGTGTCCTGCTGAGATGCTTGGGGATGCAGGAAGCTGCTTGGTTGCTCCAATGACATGCCTGAACACTGTGGGGAGACATTTTGGAGCTCCAAGACAACACTTATGTACCCCAGTGAGACATGTGCTTTCTCCAGGGAGGTGCATGGCTGCTATGTGGAGATGCTTGGGTCTTCCTCGGATGATCTTGGGTGCCCCATGGAGATACTTGGGTGCCCCCAGGTGATCCTTTGGTGCCCCTTCGTTTGCTCAAGGAGAAAAGATGGGGACAAAGAATGATGCTTGGGTTCTGTAAATATATGCTTGGCTGCCCCAGAGAGACTCTTGGGTGCTGCAGAAAGGTGCTTATGTGTTTCAGGGAGGTGCTTGTATTCCCTAGGGAGATTTTTCGGTAATACAAAGGAGAGGCTTAGGTTTTCCAGTGAGGTGTTTGGGTGCCCTGAGGATATGCTTGAGTGCTGCACAGAAATGCTTGCATGCTCCAGGAAATGCCTTGGAGGCTTGTTGAGATAGTTGGTTGCCTCAGGTAGAGTTTTTGGTTTCTCAGGAAGGTGTTTGGCTGCTCTGGGGACAAGTATGGCTGTCCCAGCAAATAACATATGCAGAACAGGGAGGTGCTTGTTTGTACAAAGGATGTGATGGGTGATACAAGGTGATGCTTAGGTATCCTGGGGATCTACCTGGTGCCCCAGAGGGAAGTTAGGCTAATCCAGAGAGGTCTTGGCATGCTTCAGGGAGGTGCTTTTTGAACCATTGAGATGCTGAAAGAACTTGCCTGGGAGCTCTGGAGAGACATCAGAGTATCTTGGGACATGCTTGAGTTCCCTGGGAACCCAAGATATTGGGTTCCAAGATATTGAAATATCTTACTGGGGAGATGTTTCAATAATGCTGCAGTGGGATGCCTGAGTGCTGTGGAGAGATGTGTGGGTCCTCCAGGAAGACGCTTGTGCTCTCGGGGGTGATGCTTGGATCCCTCAGGGATTCATCTGTGTTCCTGGGGACATGCTTCTTAGCTGTTGTGTGATGCTTGGTTGCCCTGCAATGAGGCTTGGGTGCTCCAGCAAGATGCCTGTGTGACTCAGCCTGAACCTTGGATGCTCAGGGTGATGCTGGGATCTCCTGGAAGGCGCTGTAATGTCCCTGGATGATATCTTAGAGGTAGAAGGCAGTGCTTACGTGTCATGGGGAGGTGCTTGTCCACTCAAACACAAAGTCTGTGTGCCCTGGGGAAAAGCTCAGGTGATATGAAGAGGTGCTTGTGTGGGGAGATGCTTGGGTACTGAGGGTACTCCAGGAAAATGCATGTATTCCCAGGAGAGATGGTTGCTTTCCCCAGGAAGGTGCTTGGCTTCTCCAGGGAGGTGCCTGAATGCTTCTAGGTAGAGATGTGTGCTTTCAGGAGGTCCTTGGATACCCCTAGTAAGACAGATTGGTGGTCTGGGGAGATGTTTGGTTGCCACAGGCTGAGCACCCAATCTGGGGAAATGCCTGTGTGGTGTTTGGAGAAGCCTGGGTACTCTTGGGATGTGCTTTTGTGCCTAAGGGAGATGTTGGCATGAACCAGGGCAATGCCTTGCTTCTCCACGGAGAATCTTGGGTGCATGTCCATGGGGCACCCTTAAATACCTCCTGGGAACCCCAGCATCATTCTGAACCACCAAAGGATCTCCCAAGCATAATTCACAGGAACTCAAGCATTCCACTAGAGCTCCACATTTCCTCAGGACATACTCCCTGGATCAGCCCTGCAGAACCTTGGAGGAGACAAGGATTTCCCTGGGCACACCATGCTCTTCCCACAATACCAAGAACCTCCCTGGAGCACCCTGGAATCTTCCTGAGGCAACCAAGGAGATCCTTTGAGATTCCATCCATCTTCCTGAGTCACATTGGCATCTCGGCTGTGTACCCACTGAGTACATCTCTCAGGGAACACAGAGATCTTCCTGTGTAACCCAGGCATCTCCTTGGTATACCCAAGCACCTCCCTTGGATACACAAGCATGTCTATGGGTAATACACTGAGACATCACCCAAAGGCATACAGTCATTATTTTAAAGAACTCAGGTACCTAAATAGAGGACCAAGCACTGCCTTGGAAGACCCAAGCACTTATCTGGGGAACAGTAGCATCACCTATGGGTGCCCAACATCTGCATAGGTCACTCATGAACATCTTTCAAGCACCCAGGAATCTCCCTCCTGCAATGAAGCACCTCTCTGGAGAAACTATATATCGCCCTGGGTCAGCCAAACATCTCCCTAGGTATGCAAGCATCTCCCTGGAGAATCCAAGCACCTTCCTGGAGCATCCAAGGAGCTTCTTGGGGTCTGTAAGCATTTCCCCATGGCACCCATGCACCCAGAGAGGCACCAAGCACCTTGCTGGGGACTGCAATCACCTGTTTTTGAGTCACAACTTCATCCAGGGTCAGCCAAGTATCTCACAAGGGCAACCAAGCAGCTCTCTAAGGGACTCAACAGCACACTTGGAGCACTCCTGCATCTCCCTGGAGCACACAAAATGCTCTCTGCAGTACCCAACCTCCTCCTGGGGCTTCCAAGTATCCTCCCAGAGGAAAAAAGCATCTTCCTAGTGAGCCCAAGAATATTCTCTAGCCAAACCAGCTTCTCCCCAGAGCACATAAACATATCCCTGAGACACACAAACACCTCTATGGAGCATCCAAATTCTCCCCAGGTCACCCAAGCATCTTCCTGCAGCACAGAAGCACCTCCCTGGAACACTCAAGCACCTCACTGGAGTATCCAAGAATCTCCCCACTGCACTTCTACATCTGAGTGGAGAACCCAAGCATCTCCCCAGAATCTAAAACACCACCTGGGGCACACAAACATCTCACTGGAGATGGTAAGCACCTCTCTTAGAATATAACAGTTTCCACAGGGTGCACAAGCATCTGCAACCATCATTTACATATGTTCCCATGGGCACCCAGACATCTCCCCAGGGGACACAAATACCAAGCTGCAGGAACCCAGCATCTCCCCATAGCACTCCAGCATCTCCCTGGAGCCAAGCATCTAACAAAGGAACACAAGCACCTCCCTGGATCATCCAAAATCCTCATTGCAGATCAATGCATTAACCAGGATCAAAACTCTTCCGTGTGTACACAAGAGACTCTGCATGTCTGCCCCAGGAGGTGCTTAATTTACCTTATGGTGATGCTTGAGTGTATCAGGATATGTTTGGGTTCCCTGTGGTGATGTTGGTTTCTCCAGTCCAATACTGGAGTGCGGTGGGGAAACTGTGGGTACTCCATTGAGGTGCTTGGGTGCTCCAGGGAGGTGATTTGTGCCAAAGGGAGATTCTTGGGTGACTTGGGGAGAACTTTGGGACTGACCAGGGCAGAATCCTGGGTGCTCCAGAGAGGTGTTGATGTGCCCAGGCATATGCTTATGTGCCCAGAGGAGATCCCTATTGCCCTTGGAAATGCTTTTCTTCTCCTGGGAAATGTTTGAGACCTTAAAATAGTTGTGCTAATGTGCCCTGCAGTGATGCTTGGCTGCTCCAGGGAGATGCCCTATGAGGTGCCCTAATAACCAGCTCAATCTGCCTCCGACAAACAGACCTAAAATCACTAATCGCCTACTCATCCGTCAGCCACATAGGACTGGTCATCGCCGCAGGAATAATCCAAACCCACTGATCATTCTCAGGAGCAATAATCCTAATAATCTCCCACGGGCTAACCTCCTCCATACTATTCTGCCTAGCCAACACAAACTACGAACGCACACACAGCCGAATCCTGCTACTCACACGAGGCCTCCAACCCCTACTACCCCTCATAGCCACCTGATGACTACTAGCCAACTTAACAAACATGGCCCTTCCCCCAACAACAAACCTTATAGCAGAGCTAACCATCATAATCACCCTATTTAACTGATCCGCCCTCACAATCATCCTGACAGGAATTGCCACCCTACTAACCGCATCATACACCTTATTCATGCTGCTAGTCACCCAACGGGGCTCAATTCCCTCCCACATCACATCCATTCAAAACTCAACCACACGAGAGCACCTGCTCATAACACTCCACATCATCCCCATGTTCCTCTTGATCCTCAAACCCGAACTAATCTCTGGAGCCCCCTTATGCAAGCATAGTTTAAACCAAACATTAGGCTGTGATCCTAAAAATAGAAGTTCAAACCTTCTTGCCTGCCGAGGGGAGGTTAAACCAACAAGAACTGCTAATTCTTGCATCTGGGCTTTAAACCCCAGCCCCCTTACTTTTAAAGGATAACAGTAATCCACTGGTCTTAGGAGCCATCCATCTTGGTGCAACTCCAAGTAAAAGTAGTGAATACGACCCTACTCATTAACTCCCTCACACTCCTCACACTAACTATCCTCCTAACTCCAATCATCCTCCCGCTCCTCTTTAAGGGCTTTAAAAACACCCCCCTCTCTATCACTCGCACCGTAAAAGCTGCATTTCTAACAAGCCTGGCCCCAACAACTACATTCATCTACTCCGGGCTAGAATCCATTACCTGCCACTGAGAATGAAAATTTATCATAAACTTCAAAATCCCCCTAAGCCTAAAAATAGATCAATATTCAATAACATTCCTCCCCATTGCCCTATTCGTAACATGGTCCATTCTACAATTCGCCATGTGATACATGGCCTCCGAACCGTATGTAACAAAATTTTTCACCTACTTACTTACATTCCTAATTGCCATGCTGCTTCTAACAACCGCAAACAACATGTTCCTCCTATTTATCGGCTGAGAAGGCGTAGGAATCATATCCTTCCTCCTCATCGGCTGATGACAGGGCCGAGCAGAAGCCAACACTGCCGCCCTACAAGCCGTAATCTACAACCGAGTTGGAGACATCGGCCTAATCCTGAGCATAGCGTGACTAGCATCAACCTTCAACACCTGAGAAATTCAACAAGCCGTACACCCCCACCAAACCCCCATCCTCCCCCTCTCCCCCTCCCCCTGTGCCAAGACAGGGCTAGGGGTCATGTGTGTGGAGGCTGAGAGACCTGCGTTTCTTAGGCCTGGTAAAGCACAGGCTCAGGGCAGACTTGTAGGAGCTCTCGAGATCTGGAAATCTACTTTCAGAGATGATGGCACATTTTGGGGAGGGAGAAAGAGCATGAGAAGGGAAAGGCACCATAATCTGCTGTTTTGGAGGTCCAGCATGGTGATGAGGAGAAGGAAATGCCACTCCAAGGGCAGTGCTATGGTAACTCAGAGGGAGTCTGGTTCAGCCCATGGCTTTGTGTTTCAAGTCAAAGGCAGTGAGGACTAGGACTCCCTCGTATGGGTAGGGAGATGCTGTGGTGGGGAAGCAGGTTGGATGTCTCCAGGCTGAAGGGGAAATGTTTCAGGCATGGTACAGGATAGGACAACCTGTGGGGAAATGTCCAAGGGCACTGACAGGACTGGAAGGCCCTGACACAGCAGAAGTCTTAATCCCCTTTGGCTATGGCTGTTGTCTATGCCACTAGGGCCTATGAGATGACACATTGTGCTCCTGACACTAGAAGCATGTAGCCTCCTTGCAGCCCTGTGCAGTGGTGGTGTACTGTTGTCCTTTAGTTGCCATCACACACCCCATATCCCACTGCCCCTTGAAGAGCAGTGTGAGGGGCAAAAGCTCTCTTCCTTGGGGCTTGATGTCAGGCCTTGGTGTTTGCTTTGATAAAACACATCAAGTTTTCCTCAGCATCAGGGCCACCTTTACTTTGCCTTTGCCTGCCTGTCATCACTGCCTCCCATCTTCTTCACTAACAAGTCCATAGGGGAGCTGTGGTGGTAATGGGCCCCAGTGGGATCCATTAACACTACAGGAAATTTCAGCATTTCTTCTGGCTTCTTCTTGATAGCCTGTGTTATTTCCTCTCAGCATCAGAGGCCCATGGACTCAGCACCAAATACACCCTGGGCCTCATTATAATGCAGAGAGACCTCCTGTGCCCTCTTTCTGCCCAGCAGTTCTTTCAAGGCTTCAGGGCTTGTACATCTAATTGGGGAGATTTCAGGTGGATAGCGAATGAGGCAGATTTCAATGAACAATTGATAATAAGGGAGTTTTCTCTTCAAGTTGGATTCTGTATTGATTTATTTCAATTCCCTGCCCTCTCCCATTGCTATTGATCCAGTGGGTCTCCTAAGGAGGTCTGGAAAGGACTTAGAACTGCTTAGAAAAGCAGTCCTTTGAGGCCAGGCACTCTGTGGTCAACCTTGCTCATCACTTCCCCTGCCCCACGTTTTCTTTCAGGAGCCACCTGGGACTTGCAGCACTTCTCCCATCAGACTTCTCCACTCAGGTCTGAAGCTTGTTACAGCTCCTTTGCATCAACTCCCATCCCTTTTCCCCACAGAACTGTCTGCACACAGGCACTGAGAGCAATGGAGAGGGACAGGCTTCCCATGGAGAGCAATGTATCACTGTTTTAGAACTTTGCCTTTGTCTTTTTCATTTTGTTGCTTTGTTTTGTTTTCATTTTTATTGACATTTTCCTAAACATTTCTAGTAATGTTAGGCCAACAACATTAAATAAGATTATTCTGTGTCTCGTACGAAGCCCCATGCCCCTTAAAAACCTTATCTGCCCAGGAATGTTCATGACAATTCACAGTCTTTGCACAAAGTGAATCACACTGAAATGTTGAACTTTCTGCAGAGATGGAGGAAAGCAGGGCCATGAACATCCATGCAATGTTCATTTTTCCAGGTGAAAAGTCCAGGAGATGTGGAAATGTGGCAAAAGTAGAACACTTGCTCAGTTTTATGGCCAGGACAGAGTATGCATTTCCCTTCAGGTAGGAAAGAAAGTGAAAAAAGCAATCTACAAGAGAAGCAGAATGAAGAGGGAGAGAATTAACACCCCAGAAAATTTCAGATTTCTTCTCACACCTCAGAGCAAATCCAGACAATGGACTTTCAGGTGCTTACAACTGGAAGACAGGAGCTGGAGGTGTAATGTAGAGGTGGCTGAGGCAGTGCCTGCCAGGCTTCAATTACAGACAAGGGAGAAGAGAAGGAGTTCACCTGCCTGGCTTTAGATGATCCCCTACAGCACAAGAAGATTCAGTCCCCACAGCATCTCCTCTGTCGGCACCAGAAATAGGGCCTGAGGTCAAAGGACCATAAGACATGTTAGCAGGGACCTCAGGAGGCCTGCAGCCCAAGCTGTCACAAGCATGGTCAGAACAGGCTGTTCAAGGCCTGATTCTGCTGCATTTTGCAAAACCAGCGAAGACAGAGACTGCACAGCCTCTGGGTGATACCCGGCTGAGCTCATGGTGAGAAGGCTTTTTGCCTTCTTTTTAGCCTGAAGCTCTCCTCTTTCACTTTCACAGCTGTTGTCTTTTGTCGTCCCGCTCTGAACCCAGCTGAAGATCCTGGCTCCACATCCTCCACAACCCCCCCAGAGATACAGCCAGAGGAGGTCCCCTTCGTCCTGCCCTTCTCCAGGCTGAACAAGCCCAGCACCTTCAGCCTCTCCTCACAGGCAGAGTGCTCCAGAGCATCTTGGGGGCCTTGTGCTAAACCCTCTGCAGCTTGCTGACATCCCTCCTGATCTAGGGACCTGAAATCTGGATGCCATCTTCCGGACCATCCCTTCCCTGCATCCCCTGGCCATTCCCAGCTCACACAGCCCAGGATGCTGCTGGCTGTCCTTGCATGTTCTAATTCCTTTGTTATTATGCTCCCTTCCTTTTCTGTCCCCTTCAACTGTTTTTACCTCAACCCACATTTTTTTCTTCCATTTTCTGATTCTCTCCCATATCCCTGAGCACAGAGAAGAGGGAGATTTTTGGCAAAGACTAAAGCAAAAAGAAGGCACTGAGTCCCTCAGTTCCATCTGTGCCCGCTGCTATGAAATGACCTCTTTGGCACAGAGGAGATGTTGGCCTCCCATGACTGGTGTGTTGGGATAGAAGGACATGGGCTGTTTAGGAAGGACAGGCTGGGGACACGAGGAAGGGGCATCGCCCTCCCTGTCAAGGAGCAGCTGGAGTGCCTGGAGCTCTGCCTGGGGATGGATGTGCCTTAGAGAGGTTCTTGGGTGCCCCTGTATTACTTTTATACCCCAGGGAGGTTCCTAGTGATCCGGAGAAAACCTTGGATGCTCTGTGGAGATGTATTGGGTTTCCAGAGACATGTCTGTGTACCCCAGGGACGTATTCGTGAACCATTGGGAGGGGCTGGAGGTCCCCATGGGGGATCTCGGCTATCCTTTGAGGTGCTTATGTATCCTGGGGAGATGCTTCTGAGTTCCATGTCAAGGCTTTTGTGTCCAGGGCAATCTTTGTTTGTACCTAGAGGTGCTTGTGTGCCCTGGGGAGATGTTACAATGCTCAAAGGAGATGCCTGGGTGCCCCAGGGGCATGTCTGGTTGCTCCAGGGACATCCCTGGATGACCCAGTGAGTGCTTGGTTGCTCCAAATAGATGCTTGGATGTTCTCAGAATGTACTTGGGTGCCTCTGGGAGATGCTTTTGTGATCTGGGAATTATTTGGGTGCCCAAAGTAGTTCTTGTGTGCCCTGGGACATGTTTGTCTTCAATGGAAGGAGCCCAGAAGTGCATGGATGGTCTGGGGTGGTGCTTGGGTGCTCCAGAGAGATGCTCATGTGCTCCAGGAAGGTTGCTTGGATCAAGCAAGGAGATGCTAGTATGCCCTGGAAAAATGCTTGGGGATTCCAGGGAGATCCTTGGGTCCTCCAGGAAGGTGCTTGTGTTCCCCAGGGAGATGCTTGTGTGGTTTCTCCAAGGAGGTGCTTCATTGCTGTGTGGAGATACTTGGGTCCTGCAAGGATTTTCTTGTGTGCCCCATGGAGATGTTTGGGTGCCCACGGTTGATGCTACTCTTCCACAGAGAGGAGCTTGGGTCTTCCAAGAAGATATTAGATAGAACTATGGAGATGCTTGGGTGCTTGAAGGATATTCTTATCTCAGGTAGATTCTTGAATACTCTAGGTAGGTGCTTAATGTCTCCAAGGAATTGTTTGGGAGCCCTGTCATGATGACTTCAGGAGGTGAGGAGGTGTTTGGGTTCCCTAGCTTGAATCTTGCATGTCAAGGGATGTGCTATGGGGCACGAGGGGATTGTTTGGAAGCCTCAGAAGGTTTGGGTGCACCACAAAGTTCCCTGTGTTCTCCAGGAAGATGCTTCTGTGCTGTTAGGAAAGGCTTGTGTCGTCCAAGAAGTGTTTTTTTTTTTTTGTTTTGTTTTTTTTGTTTTTTTTTGTTTTTGTTTTGTTTTGTTTTGTTTTGTTTTTGGGTGGGGGGATATGCTTGGGAACTCAAAAGGGGTGCCCTGTGGAGATTTTGAGTGCCTCAGGAGGTTTCCCCAGGCAAATGTTTGTGTGCCCAGCAGAGATGCCTGGCTTCTCACAACATATACCTGGTTGCCAAAGGGAGATGCTTGGGTGTCAAAGAAAGATGTCAATATGTTCTGGAGATACTTGAGTTCCCTTGGAAATGCCTCAGTACCTAGGTGAGATGACTGTGGGATATAGAGAGTTGCTGGAGCTTGGAGCAAGCAAGCGCCTCCATGGGGCACAAAAGCATCACTCGTGCTCCTCAGTATCTCCATAGGGCATGCATGAACATTCTTGGAGCTCCCAAGCACCTCCCTACAGCCATCGAGCACCTCCAAGGAGAATACACACATGGCTCTGGGATGCCCAGGATTTCCCAGTGTCACCCACAAACCTCTATGGACTCCTGAAGCCCCTCAGCCTGGCACACCACACGTCTCTGGGGCACTCAGTCATCTGACATCCGAGTCCAGAGAAGGGTGATGAAGCTCGTGAGGGGCCTGGAGAACAAGTCCTACGAGGAGTGGCTGAGGGAGCTGGGCTTGTTCAGCCTGGAGAAAAGGAGGTTCAGGGGCGACCTTATCGCTCTCTACAGGTACCTTAAAGGAGGCTGTAGTGAGGTGGGGGTTGGCCTGTTCTCCCACGTGCCTGGTGACAGGACGAGGGGGAATGGGCTTAAGTTGCGCCAGGGGAGTTTTAGGTTGGATGTTAGGAAGAACTTCTTTACCGAAAGGGTTGTTAGACATTGGAACGGGCTGCCCAGGGAAGTGGTGGAGTCACCATCCCTGGAGGTCTTTAAAAGATGTTTAGATGTAGAACTTAGGGATATGTTTTAGTGGGGACTGTTAGTGTTAGGTCAGAGGTTGGACGCGATGATCTTGAGGTCTCTTCCAACCTAGAAATTCTGTGATTCTGTGATTCTGTGATCTCTTTAGAGTACCCAAGCTTATCCAAAGGGTAGACAAGCATCTTCATGGAGGAGCCAAGGACCTCCTTGGGGTGGCCAGGCATTTCCACAGGGTACCCAATCATCTTCCCAAGAGAAACAAAGCACCTCTCTTGAGGCACCAAGCATCTCTGAACAACACTAAAACAGTCCCCTGGAGCAATCAAATATCTCCCCAGGACAAAGAAGCATCTCCATCAGGTACCCAAGCACCTTCCCAGGGCATCCAAGCACCTTCCTGGAACACTCAAGTAACTTCATGGGACACATAAAGTGTCCCTAGGGGAATCCTAGAATCTCCTGTGTAGTCCCCAGCAAGTTTCTGGACCTTGCCAAGGACCAATCCAAGGCACCTTGCGTTTCCCTGAAAACCCCCATCCTCCCCCTCCTAGGACTAATCCTCGCCGCTGCGGGGAAATCCGCACAATTTGGTCTACACCCATGACTACCTGCAGCCATGGAAGGCCCCACCCCCGTATCTGCCCTATTACACTCCAGCACCATAGTCGTAGCCGGGATCTTCCTACTTATCCGCATACACCCGCTACTAGCCTCCAACCAAACAGCCCTAACTGCATGTCTATGCCTCGGCGCCCTATCAACCCTATTCGCCGCCACATGCGCCCTAACCCAAAACGACATTAAAAAAATCATCGCTTTCTCAACATCCAGTCAGCTCGGACTAATAATAGTCGCCATCGGACTAAACCTCCCCCAACTAGCGTTCTTACACATCTCAACCCATGCCTTCTTCAAAGCCATACTGTTCCTATGCTCCGGGTCCATTATCCACAGCCTAAACGGAGAACAGGACATCCGAAAAATAGGCGGCCTGCAAAAAACACTCCCAGTCACTACCTCCTGCCTAACCATTGGCAATCTAGCACTCATGGGAACCCCATTTTTAGCTGGATTTTACTCAAAAGACCTCATAATCGAAAGCCTAAATACATCCTACTTAAACACCTGGGCCCTATCACTAACCCTCCTAGCCACAGCATTCACTGCAACCTACAGCATCCGCATAACCCTCCTAGTCCAAGCCGGGCGAACTCGTATCCCCCCAATCACACCAATAAACGAAAACAACCCACTAATCACTGCCCCCCTAACTCGCCTTGCCCTAGGCAGCATCATGGCAGGAATACTAATCACCTCCTTCATCACACCAACCAAAACACCCCCAATAACCATACCCCTCATCACCAAAACTGCTGCCATCCTAGTGACAGTCCTAGGAGTCATCCTAGCCCTTGAGCTCTCGAACATAACACACACCCTCACCCACCCCAAACCAAGCCGCCTCGTAAACTTCTCCTCCCTGCTAGGCTACTTCAACCCCCTGGTCCACCGATTCTGCTCCAAAACCCTGCTAGAAAAGGGGCAAAACATCGCCCTACACCTAATTGACCTCTCCTGGCTCAAAAAAATAGGGCCAGAAGGCCTCGCCGAGCTGCAGGTGGCCGCAAGCAAAGCCGCAACCCTGGCGCACACCGGGCTTATCAAAACCTACTTAGGATCTTTCGCCCTATCCATCCTAGTAATAATCCTGACCACACAGACCTTCTAATGGCCCCAAACATCCGCAAATCCCACCCCCTACTAAAAATAATCAACAACTCCCTAATCGACCTTCCCGCGCCCTCTAATATCTCCGCCTGATGAAACTTCGGGTCTCTACTCGCCATCTGCCTGGCCACACAAATCCTCACAGGCCTCCTACTGGCTATGCACTACACCGCAGACACATCCCTTGCTTTCTCCTCAGTGACCAACACATGCCGAAACGTCCAATATGGCTGACTCATCCGCAACCTCCACGCCAATGGCGCCTCATTCTTCTTCATCTGCATCTACCTGCACATCGGACGAGGCTTCTACTACGGCTCCTACCTGTATAAAGAAACCTGAAATACAGGAGTAATCCTACTGCTCACTCTTATAGCAACCGCCTTTGTAGGTTATGTCCTGCCATGAGGACAAATATCATTCTGAGGAGCTACCGTAATTACCAACTTATTTTCAGCCCTCCCATACATCGGACAGACCCTGGTAGAATGGGCCTGAGGAGGATTCTCGGTGGACAACCCAACCCTAACCCGATTCTTCGCCATTCACTTCCTACTGCCCTTTTTAATCGCAGGAATCACCCTAGTCCACTTAACCTTCCTACACGAATCAGGCTCAAACAACCCCCTAGGTCTTGTATCAGACTGTGACAAAATCCCATTCCACCCCTACTTCTCCTTCAAAGACCTCCTAGGATTTATCCTCATGCTTACCCCCCTCATAGCACTAGCCCTATTCTCACCTAACCTTCTAGGGGACCCAGAAAACTTCACCCCCGCAAACCCCCTAGTAACCCCACCACACATTAAACCAGAATGATACTTCCTATTCGCCTACGCCATCCTGCGATCAATCCCAAACAAACTAGGAGGCGTCCTAGCACTAGCCGCCTCCGTACTAATCCTATTCCTGGTCCCCTTCCTCCACAAATCAAAACAACGAACAATAACATTCCGGCCGCTCTCCCAGCTCCTATTCTGAACACTAGTGGCCAACCTCCTCGTCCTAACATGAGTGGGAAGCCAACCTGTCGAACACCCATTCATCATCATCGGGCAACTCGCATCAATTACTTACTTCACCATCCTCCTATTCCTCTTCCCTGCCGTAAGTGCCCTAGAAAACAAAACGCTTAACTGCTAAATACTCTAATAGTTTATACAAAACATTGGTCTTGTAAACCAAAGACTGAAGACTAACCACTTCTTAGAGTACTCCCAGGCCTCAGAAAAAAAGGGATTAAACCTTTATCTCCAGCTCCCAAAGCTGGTATTTTACAATAAACTATTCTCTGATCCCGACCCCTAAACTGCCCGAATAGCCCCCCGAGACAACCCCCGCACAAGCTCCAACACAACAAATAAAGTCAACAAGAGCCCTCAACCTGCAACCAAAAACATCCCAACCCCACGCGAATAAAGCATAACCACCCCACTAAAATCCAGCCGTACAGTAAACATTCCAACACTATCAACAGTTACAACCCCTAACCCCCAAGACCCAACAAACCCACCCAATACCAACCCCCCTAAAACCACCGCCGCAAGTGCCGCCGCATGTCCAACCACACGTCAATCCCCCCAAGCTTCCGGAAAAGGCTCCGCGGCCAGAGCTACAGAGTAGACAAATACTACCAACATGCCCCCCAAATACACCATAAACATCACCAGGGCTACAAACGAAACCCCAAGGCTCAACAACCATCCGCACCCAGCCACAGATGCTAAAACTAAGCCAACTACCCCATAGTACGGCGAAGGATTCGATGCTACACCTAAAACACCCACAACAAAGCAGATTCCTAGAAAAAATACAAAATAAGTCATTATTCCTGCTCGGCCACTACCCGAGACCTACGGCTCGAAAAGCCGTTATTGTTATTTTCAACTACAAGAACAGTTAGAATAGCCTAATAATGCTCTCAGGACCCCCCCCCCCTTCCCCCCCCAGGGGTTGCGGGGTTATTTGGTTATGCATATCGTGCATACATTTATATTCCCCATATATTAACCTATGGTCCCGGTAATAAACACTATTAACCAACTATCCTACATGCACGGACTAAACCCATCACATGTTAACGGACATACCCTACTCAACGGACTACCCTCCCAACGGACCCAGAGTGAATGCTCTAATACCCAACACCCTCAACACCACATAACATGCCCCCAACCAGAACAAGGCCCCATAAGATGAATGCTTGACAGACATACCCTACCAACGTCCAGGTTCCCCTCCATCCCCCATTACTCATGAGGCTGCGTACCAGATGGATTTATTAATCGTACACCTCACGTGAAATCAGCAATCCTTGCACATAATGTCCGATGTGACTAGCTTCAGGCCCATACGTTCCCCCTAAACCCCTCGCCCTCCTCACATTTTTGCACCTCTGGTTCCTCGGTCAGGGCCATCAATTGGGTTCACTCACCTCTCCTTGCCCTTCAAAGTGGCATCTGTGGAATACTTCCACCATCTCAATGCGTAATCGCGGCATCCTCCAGCTTTTTGGCGCCTCTGGTTCCTTTTATTTTTTCCGGGGTTACCTCACAGCTGGCCCTTCCCAGTGACTTCGGGGGTCCCACAATCTAGGCCTGGACACACCTGCGTTATCGCGCTATCCTATATCTCAGGGATTACTCAATGAGACGGTTGGCGTATATGGGGAATCACCTTGACACTGATGCACTTTGACCACATTCAGTTAATGCTCTCTCCACAGCTCTATATAATAGGGCTATTTAGTGAATGCTCGATGGACATACTTTAAAAACAAAAACCACCCCAACCACAACCCCACAATATATATATACACAAAACGAATGCATAACAACATGACCTAAATTTATTAGAGAAACTCCAGCACTAAAGACGATCCAAATCCGATGACAATCATTACTTTGACCTAACAAATATTACCCAATTAACCAGCCACCTGCCCCGTCCACATAGCTTACCACAAAAGCATGGCACTGAAGCTGCCAAGACGGCACACGAACATGCCTGCGGACAAAAGACTTAGTCCTAACCTTACAGTTGGTTTTTGCTAGACATATACATGCAAGTATCCGCGCCCCAGTGTAAATGCCCTCAATAGCCTTCACCCCAGGCCTTAAGGAGCGGGTATCAGGCACACCCAAGCAGTAGCCCAAGACGCCTTGCTAAGCCACGCCCCCACGGGTATTCAGCAGTAGTTAACATTAAGCAATGAGTGCAAACTCGACTTAGTCATAGCAAGCCTCCACCCAAGGGTCGGTAAATCTTGTGCCAGCCACCGCGGTCATACAAGAGACCCAAATCAACTGTCCTACAAGCGGCGTAAAGAGTGGTAAGATGCCTATCCTACCTAACTAAGATCAAAATGCAACTAAGCTGTCGCAAGCACAAGATGCACCTAAACACACCATCAAGATGATCTTAGAAACTAGCGATTAATTTGAACCCACGAAAGCCAGGGCCCAAACTGGGATTAGATACCCCACTATGCCTGGCCCTAAATCTTGATACTTACCCTACCGAAGTATCCGCCAGAGAACTACGAGCACAAACGCTTAAAACTCTAAGGACTTGGCGGTGCCCTAAACCCACATAGAGCAGCCTGTTCTGTAATTGATGATCCACGATCAACCCAACCGCCCCTTGCCAAGCACAGCCTACATACCGCCGTCGCCAGCCCACCTCGAATGAGAGCACAACAGTGGGCGCAACAGCACCCCGCTAATAAGACAGGTCAAGGTATAGCCTATGGGACGGAAGAAATGGGCTACATTCCCTATGCATAGGGCAACACGGAAAGAAGTATGAAACTGCTTCTAGAAGGAGGATTTAGCAGTAAAGCGGGACAATAAAGCTCGCTTTAAGCCGGCCCTAGGGCACGTACATACCGCCCGTCACCCTCCTCATAAGCCACACCCCCACATAACTAATACCACGTAAATGCCAAAGATGAGGTAAGTCGTAACAAGGTAAGTGTACCGGAAGGTGTACTTAGAATACTCAAGACGTAGCTATAACCCCAAAGCACTCAGCTTACACCTGAGAGATATCTGCTAAACCAGGTCGTCTTGAAGCCTTCCTCTAGCTCAGCCGCTTAAACAACGCAAAACTAAAGAATCCCACTAATTAAGACTTAACCAAAACATTTTCTAGTCCTAGTATAGGCGATAGAAAAGACACTTAGACGCGATAGAGACCAGTACCGTAAGGGAAAGATGAAATAATAGTGAAAACTAAAGCAAGAGACAGCAAAGACTAACCCTTGTACCTTTTGCATCATGATTTAGCAAGAACAACCAAGCAAAGTGAACTGAAGTTTGCCATCCCGAAACCCAAGCGAGCTACTTACGAGCAGCTATTAGAGCAAACCCGTCTCTGTTGCAAAAGAGTGGGATGACTTGTCAGTAGAGGTGAAAAGCCAACCGAGCTGGGTGATAGCTGGTTACCTGTGAAATGAATCTAAGTTCTCCCTTAATCTTCCCTACCGGACAACACCCAGAACCACAATGAGATGATTAAGAGCTATTTAATGGAGGTACAGCTCCATTAAAAAAGGACACAACCTCGACTAGCGGATAAATCTAATCACCAACCTTACTGTGGGCCTTAAAGCAGCCATCAACAAAGAGTGCGTCAAAGCTCCCCACTCAAAAATGCCAAAACAAGATGAATCCCTTACCACAAACAGGTTAACCTATGAATATAGGAGAATTAATGCTAAAATGAGTAACTTGGGGCCACACTCACCCCTCTAGCGGCGCAAGCTTACATGAGAACATTATTAACAGACCCAGACATATACAAAAACTCCTACAAGACCAGGTATAAACTCACCCTGTTAACCCGACTCAGGAGCGCCCATAAGAGAGATTAAAATCTGTGAAAGGAACTCGGCAAAACAAGGCCCGACTGTTTACCAAAAACATAGCCTTCAGCAAACAAACAAGTATTGAAGGTGATGCCTGCCCAGTGACCTAGGTTAAACGGCCGCGGTATCCTAACCGTGCAAAGGTAGCGCAATCAATTGTCCCATAAATCGAGACTTGTATGAATGGCTAAACGAGGTCTTAACTGTCTCTCACGGATAATCAGTGAAATTGATCTCCCCGTGCAAAAGCGGGGATGTGAACATAAGACGAGAAGACCCTGTGGAACTTAAAAATCAACGGCCACCGCGAACCTAAGACTAAACCCACCGGGGCTACAGACATCGCAGAGCATGGCCGATATTTTTCGGTTGGGGCGACCTTGGAGAACAACAGATCCTCCAAAAACAAGACCACACCTCTTTACTTAGAGCCACCCCTCAAAGTGCTAATAGTGACCAGACCCAATATAATTGATTAATGGACCAAGCTACCCCAGGGATAACAGCGCAATCCCCCTCAAGAGCCCCTATCGACAGGGGGGTTTACGACCTCGATGTTGGATCAGGACATCCTAATGGTGCAGCCGCTATTAAGGGTTCGTTTGTTCAACGATTAATAGTCCTACGTGATCTGAGTTCAGACCGGAGCAATCCAGGTCGGTTTCTATCTATGAACTACTCTCCCCAGTACGAAAGGACCGGGAAAGGAAGGCCAATACTACAAGCACGCCTTCCCTCTAAGTAGTGAAACCAACTCAACTATGAAGAGGACTCCCCCCACCACCCCAATCCTAGAAAAGGATCAGCTAGAGTGGCAGAGCCCGGCAAATGCAAAAGGCTTAAGCCCTTTACCCAGAGGTTCAAATCCTCTCCCTAGCTACACATGCCACAAACAACAATAGTAAGCTACCTCATTATAGCCCTGCTATACATCATCCCAATCTTAATTGCCGTGGCTTTCTTGACTCTAGTAGAACGAAAAATTCTAAGCTACATGCAATCCCGTAAAGGCCCCAACATCATGGGGCCTTTTGGCCTGCTCCAGCCCATTGCAGACGGAATCAAACTATTCACTAAAGAACCCATTCGACCTTCCACCTCCTCACCGCTCCTCTTCATCATAATGCCCATACTAGCCCTCCTCCTAGCCCTCACCGCCTGAGTGCCCCTCCCCCTCCCGTTCTCACTAGTAGACCTGAACCTTGGGGTCCTCTTTATAGTAGCCATATCAAGCTTAGCCGTCTACTCAATCCTGTGATCAGGCTGAGCCTCAAACTCAAAATATGCACTAATCGGAGCCCTACGGGCAGTTGCACAAACCATCTCATATGAAGTAACACTAGCACTCATCCTACTATCAGTAATCATACTAACCGGAAACTACACACTCAGCACTTTTGCCATCGCACAAGAACCCCTTTACCTCATCTTCTCCTCGTGGCCCCTGGCAATAATGTGATATGTATCCACCCTAGCAGAAACAAACCGGGCCCCATTTGACCTGACAGAGGGCGAGTCTGAGCTGGTCTCAGGGTTTAACGTTGAATATGCCGCAGGGCCTTTCGCCCTGTTTTTCCTAGCTGAATATGCCAACATCATGCTGATAAACACGCTCACAGCCATCATCTTCCTTAACCCAAGCGCCCTAGGGCCCCCTACAGAGCTATTCCCCATCATCCTAGCCACAAAAGTCCTCCTACTATCCTCCGGCTTCCTATGGGTCCGAGCCTCCTACCCCCGATTCCGATATGACCAGCTTATGCACCTCCTATGAAAAAACTTCCTACCCCTCACACTAGCCCTATGCCTCTGACACACTAGCCTACCCATCTGCTACGCAGGCCTACCTCCTTCCATAAGGAAATGTGCCTGAGCTCAAAGGGTCACTATGATAAAGTGAACATAGAGGTACAACAGCCCTCTCATTTCCTATTGACCTTAGAAAAGTAGGAATTGAACCTACACAGAAGAGATCAAAACTCTCCATACTTCCCTTATATTATTTTCTAGTAGAGTCAGCTAATCAAGCTACCGGGCCCACACCCCGGAAATGATGGTTCAACCCCCTCCTCTATTAATGAACCCCCATGCAACCCCAGTCCTAGTCCTCAGTCTCGCATTAGGCACAACAATCACAATCTCTAGCAACCACTGAATCCTAGCCTGAACCGGACTAGAAATTAACACACTAGCCATCATCCCCCTAATCTCCAAATCCCACCACCCGCGAGCAGTAGAAGCCGCAACAAAATACTTCTTGACACAGGCAGCTGCCTCCGCCCTAGTACTATTCTCCAGCATAACCAACACCTGAGCCACCGGCCAGTGAGACATCACACAACTTAACCACCCAACCTCATGTCTACTGCTCACAGCAGCAATCACAATTAAACTAGGCCTGGTCCCATTTCACTTCTGATTCCCAGAAGTCCTACAAGGATCCCCCCTAATAACAGCCCTCCTACTCTCAACCCTCATAAAATTCCCCCCACTGACCCTCCTCCTAATGACATCTAAATCTCTCAACCCAGCCCTACTTACCGCAATAGCCCTGGCCTCAGCAGCATTGGGAGGCTGAATAGGACTAAATCAAACACAAACACGCAAAATCCTAGCCTTCTCATCCATCTCTCACCTAGGCTGAATCGCCATCATCCTAGTCTACAGCCCCAAGCTAGCACTACTCACCTTCTATCTCTACACAATCATGACATCAGCTGTATTCATGGCCCTAAACAAGATTAAAGCTCTCAACCTGTCCATAATCCTAACCTCATGGACAAAAACCCCGGTACTAAACGCCACCCTAATGCTAGTACTGCTGTCCCTAGCAGGCCTCCCCCCACTGACAGGGTTTATGCCAAAGTGACTCATCATCCAAGAGCTAACTAAGCAAGAAATAACACCCGCAGCCATAGCAATCGCCATGCTATCCCTACTTAGCCTATTCTTCTACCTACGCCTCGCATACCACTCAACAATCACCCTCCCACCAAACTCGTCCAACCACATAAAACAGTGGTACACTAGCAAACCCCCAAGCACGCCCACCGCAATCCTAGCCTCACTATCAATCCTCCTACTCCCCCTCTCCCCCATAGTCCACGCTATTGTCTAGAAACTTAGGATAACACCCACCTAAACCGAAGGCCTTCAAAGCCTTAAATAAGAGTTAAACCCTCTTAGTTTCTGCGCTAAGACCAACAGGACACTAACCTGTATCTCCTGGATGCAAACCAGACGCTTTAATTAAGCTAAAGCCTTTACTAGACAGACGGGCTTCGATCCCGCAAAATTTTAGTTAACAGCTAAACGCCCAAACCTACTGGCCTCTGCCTAAGGCCCCGGTACACTCTCGTGCACATCGATGAGCTTGCAACTCAACATGAACTTCACCACAGGGCCGATAAGAAGAGGAATTGAACCTCTGTAAAAAGGACTACAGCCTAATGCTTTAAACACTCAGCCATCTTACCCGTGACCTTCATCAATCGATGACTATTTTCTACCAATCACAAAGACATCGGTACTCTATACCTTATCTTCGGGGCATGAGCCGGAATAATTGGCACAGCACTCAGCCTACTGATCCGAGCAGAGCTAGGCCAGCCAGGGACCCTCCTGGGCGACGACCAAATTTATAACGTGATCGTCACCGCTCACGCCTTCGTAATAATCTTCTTCATGGTAATGCCCATCATAATTGGAGGGTTCGGCAACTGATTGGTCCCCCTGATAATCGGTGCCCCCGACATAGCATTCCCACGAATAAACAACATAAGCTTCTGACTCCTCCCGCCATCATTCCTTCTTCTACTCGCCTCATCCACTGTAGAAGCTGGCGCTGGTACAGGTTGAACCGTATACCCACCTCTAGCAGGCAACCTAGCCCACGCCGGAGCCTCAGTAGACCTGGCTATCTTCTCACTTCACCTGGCCGGTGTCTCCTCCATCCTCGGAGCCATTAACTTCATTACCACAGCCATCAACATAAAACCCCCCGCACTCTCACAATACCAAACCCCACTTTTCGTCTGATCAGTCCTAATTACCGCCATCCTGCTCCTCCTATCACTCCCCGTCCTCGCCGCCGGCATCACAATGCTACTAACCGACCGAAACCTAAACACCACATTCTTTGATCCTGCCGGAGGGGGAGACCCAATCCTGTACCAGCACCTATTTTGATTCTTCGGCCACCCAGAAGTCTATATCTTAATCCTCCCAGGATTCGGAATTATCTCCCACGTAGTCACATACTACTCGGGCAATAAGGAACCCTTTGGCTACATAGGAATAGTCTGAGCCATGCTATCCATCGGCTTCCTGGGATTTATCGTCTGAGCCCACCACATGTTCACTGTAGGAATAGACGTTGACACCCAGGCCTACTTCACATCCGCCACTATAATCATCGCCATCCCTACCGGAATCAAAGTCTTTAGCTGACTCGCCACCCTACACGGAGGGACAATCAAATGAGATCCCCCAATACTCTGAGCTCTAGGGTTTATCTTCCTATTTACCATCGGAGGACTAACAGGGATCGTCCTTGCGAACTCCTCCCTAGATATCGCCCTGCATGACACGTACTACGTAGTCGCCCACTTCCACTACGTACTATCTATGGGCGCTGTCTTTGCCATCCTAGCTGGATTCACTCACTGATTCCCCCTTCTTACAGGATTCACCCTACACCAAACATGAGCAAAAGCCCACTTCGGAGTGATATTTACAGGGGTAAACCTAACATTCTTCCCCCAACACTTCCTAGGCCTGGCAGGAATGCCCCGACGATACTCGGACTACCCTGATGCCTACACACTGTGAAACACCGTCTCCTCTATTGGGTCCCTGATCTCAATAGTGGCCGTAATCATACTAATGTTCATCATCTGAGAAGCCTTCTCAGCCAAACGGAAAGTCCTCCAACCAGAATTAACCGCCACAAACATTGAGTGAATCCACGGCTGCCCCCCTCCATACCACACCTTCGAGGAGCCAGCTTTCGTTCAAGTACAAGAAAGGAAGGAATCGAACCTCCATACACTGGTTTCAAGCCAGCTGCATTAACCACTCATGCTTCTTTCTCATGAGATGTTAGTAAACCAATTACATAGCCTTGTCAAGGCTAAATCACAGGTGAAAGCCCTGTACATCTCACGTGGCCAACCACTCCCAACTAGGATTCCAAGACGCCTCATCACCCATTATAGAAGAACTCGTTGAATTCCACGACCACGCTCTGATTGTTGCCTTAGCTATCTGCAGCCTAGTCCTATACCTCTTAGCCCACATGCTAATAGAAAAACTATCATCCAATGCAGTAGACGCCCAAGAAGTAGAACTAATCTGAACAATCCTACCCGCCATCGTCCTAGTACTCCTCGCCCTCCCATCCCTACAAATCCTGTACATAATAGACGAAATCGACGAGCCAGACCTCACACTAAAAGCCATTGGCCACCAGTGATACTGAAGCTACGAATACACAGACTTCAAGGACCTCTCATTCGACTCCTACATAATTCCCACCACAGACCTGCCAAATGGACACTTCCGACTCTTAGAAGTTGACCACCGCGTAGTCGTACCCATAGAGTCACCGATCCGCGTAATTATTACTGCCGGAGACGTACTTCACTCATGAGCAGTTCCAACGCTCGGAGTTAAAACAGATGCAATCCCAGGCCGACTAAACCAAACCTCATTCATTACCACCCGGCCTGGGATTTTCTACGGCCAGTGCTCAGAAATCTGCGGGGCTAACCACAGCTACATGCCTATTGTAGTAGAATCTACCCCACTCCCATACTTTGAAGCCTGATCATCCCTCCTATCATCATCCTAATCATTAAGAAGCTATGCAACAGCACTAGCCTTTTAAGCTAGCTAAAGAGGAATTATCCCCTCCTTAATGGCATGCCTCAACTCATCAAAAGCATCAAAATTTTGCGGGATCGAAGCCCGTCTGTCTAGTAAAGGCTTTAGCTTAATTAAAGCGTCTGGTTTGCATCCAGGAGATACAGGTTAGTGTCCTGTTGGTCTTAGCGCAGAAACTAAGAGGGTTTAACTCTTATTTAAGGCTTTGAAGGCCTTCGGTTTAGGTGGGTGTTATCCTAAGTTTCTAGACAATAGCGTGGACTATGGGGGAGAGGGGGAGTAGGAGGATTGATAGTGAGGCTAGGATTGCGGTGGGCGTGCTTGGGGGTTTGCTAGTGTACCACTGTTTTATGTGGTTGGACGAGTTTGGTGGGAGGGTGATTGTTGAGTGGTATGCGAGGCGTAGGTAGAAGAATAGGCTAAGTAGGGATAGCATGGCGATTGCTATGGCTGCGGGTGTTATTTCTTGCTTAGTTAGCTCTTGGATGATGAGTCACTTTGGCATAAACCCTGTCAGTGGGGGGAGGCCTGCTAGGGACAGCAGTACTAGCATTAGGGTGGCGTTTAGTACCGGGGTTTTTGTCCATGAGGTTAGGATTATGGACAGGTTGAGAGCTTTAATCTTGTTTAGGGCCATGAATACAGCTGATGTCATGATTGTGTAGAGATAGAAGGTGAGTAGTGCTAGCTTGGGGCTGTAGACTAGGATGATGGCGATTCAGCCTAGGTGAGAGATGGATGAGAAGGCTAGGATTTTGCGTGTTTGTGTTTGATTTAGTCCTATTCAGCCTCCCAATGCTGCTGAGGCCAGGGCTATTGCGGTAAGTAGGGCTGGGTTGAGGGAGATTTGTGGAGGAAGGGGACCAGGAATAGGATTAGTACGGAGGCGGCTAGTGCTAGGACGCCTCCTAGTTTGTTTGGGATTGATCGCAGGATGGCGTAGGCGAATAGGAAGTATCATTCTGGTTTAATGTGTGGTGGGGTTACTAGGGGGTTTGCGGGGGTGAAGTTTTCTGGGTCCCCTAGAAGGTTAGGTGAGAATAGGGCTAGTGCTATGAGGGGGGTAAGCATGAGGATAAATCCTAGGAGGTCTTTGAAGGAGAAGTAGGGGTGGAATGGGATTTTGTCACAGTCTGATACAAGACCTAGGGGGTTGTTTGAGCCTGATTCGTGTAGGAAGGTTAAGTGGACTAGGGTGATTCCTGCGATTAAAAAGGGCAGTAGGAAGTGAATGGCGAAGAATCGGGTTAG
Source organism: Anas platyrhynchos (assembly GCF_047663525.1). Classification (NCBI taxonomy): domain Eukaryota; kingdom Metazoa; phylum Chordata; class Aves; order Anseriformes; family Anatidae; genus Anas; species Anas platyrhynchos. The sequence continues at coordinate 3,523,944 of NC_092626.1, forward strand.
GGTTGGGTTGTCCACCGAGAATCCTCCTCAGGCCCATTCTACCAGGGTCTGTCCGATGTATGGGAGGGCTGAAAATAAGTTGGTAATTACGGTAGCTCCTCAGAATGATATTTGTCCTCATGGCAGGACATAACCTACAAAGGCGGTTGCTATAAGAGTGAGCAGTAGGATTACTCCTGTATTTCAGGTTTCTTTATACAGGTAGGAGCCGTAGTAGAAGCCTCGTCCGATGTGCAGGTAGATGCAGATGAAGAAGAATGAGGCGCCATTGGCGTGGAGGTTGCGGATGAGTCAGCCATATTGGACGTTTCGGCATGTGTTGGTCACTGAGGAGAAAGCAAGGGATGTGTCTGCGGTGTAGTGCATAGCCAGTAGGAGGCCTGTGAGGATTTGTGTGGCCAGGCAGATGGCGAGCAGAGACCCGAAGTTTCATCAGGCGGAGATATTAGAGGGCGCGGGAAGGTCGATTAGGGAGTTGTTGATTATTTTTAGTAGGGGGTGGGATTTGCGGATGTTTGGGGCCATTAGAAGGTCTGTGTGGTCAGGATTATTACTAGGATGGATAGGGCGAAAGATCCTAAGTAGGTTTTGATAAGCCCGGTGTGCGCCAGGGTTGCGGCTTTGCTTGCGGCCACCTGCAGCTCGGCGAGGCCTTCTGGCCCTATTTTTTTGAGCCAGGAGAGGTCAATTAGGTGTAGGGCGATGTTTTGCCCCTTTTCTAGCAGGGTTTTGGAGCAGAATCGGTGGACCAGGGGGTTGAAGTAGCCTAGCAGGGAGGAGAAGTTTACGAGGCGGCTTGGTTTGGGGTGGGTGAGGGTGTGTGTTATGTTCGAGAGCTCAAGGGCTAGGATGACTCCTAGGACTGTCACTAGGATGGCAGCAGTTTTGGTGATGAGGGGTATGGTTATTGGGGGTGTTTTGGTTGGTGTGATGAAGGAGGTGATTAGTATTCCTGCCATGATGCTGCCTAGGGCAAGGCGAGTTAGGGGGGCAGTGATTAGTGGGTTGTTTTCGTTTATTGGTGTGATTGGGGGGATACGAGTTCGCCCGGCTTGGACTAGGAGGGTTATGCGGATGCTGTAGGTTGCAGTGAATGCTGTGGCTAGGAGGGTTAGTGATAGGGCCCAGGTGTTTAAGTAGGATGTATTTAGGCTTTCGATTATGAGGTCTTTTGAGTAAAATCCAGCTAAAAATGGGGTTCCCATGAGTGCTAGATTGCCAATGGTTAGGCAGGAGGTAGTGACTGGGAGTGTTTTTTGCAGGCCGCCTATTTTTCGGATGTCCTGTTCTCCGTTTAGGCTGTGGATAATGGACCCGGAGCATAGGAACAGTATGGCTTTGAAGAAGGCATGGGTTGAGATGTGTAAGAACGCTAGTTGGGGGAGGTTTAGTCCGATGGCGACTATTATTAGTCCGAGCTGACTGGATGATGAGAAAGCGATGATTTTTTTAATGTCGTTTTGGGTTAGGGCGCATGTGGCGGCGAATAGGGTTGATAGGGCGCCGAGGCATAGACATGCAGTTAGGGCTGTTTGGTTGGAGGCTAGTAGCGGGTGTATGCGGATAAGTAGGAAGATCCCGGCTACGACTATGGTGCTGGAGTGTAATAGGGCAGATACGGGGGTGGGGCCTTCCATGGCTGCAGGTAGTCATGGGTGTAGACCAAATTGTGCGGATTTCCCCGCAGCGGCGAGGATTAGTCCTAGGAGGGGGAGGATGGGGGTTTTCAGGGAAACGCAAGGTGCCTTGGATTGGTCCTTGGCAAGGTCCAGAAACTTGCTGGGGACTACACAGGAGATTCTAGGATTCCCCTAGGGACACTTTATGTGTCCCATGAAGTTACTTGAGTGTTCCAGGAAGGTGCTTGGATGCCCTGGGAAGGTGCTTGGGTACCTGATGGAGATGCTTCTTTGTCCTGGGGAGATATTTGATTGCTCCAGGGGACTGTTTTAGTGTTGTTCAGAGATGCTTGGTGCCTCAAGAGAGGTGCTTTGTTTCTCTTGGGAAGATGATTGGGTACCCTGTGGAAATGCCTGGCCACCCCAAGGAGGTCCTTGGCTCCTCCATGAAGATGCTTGTCTACCCTTTGGATAAGCTTGGGTACTCTAAAGAGATCACAGAATCACAGAATCACAGAATTTCTAGGTTGGAAGAGACCTCAAGATCATCGCGTCCAACCTCTGACCTAACACTAACAGTCCCCACTAAAACATATCCCTAAGTTCTACATCTAAACATCTTTTAAAGACCTCCAGGGATGGTGACTCCACCACTTCCCTGGGCAGCCCGTTCCAATGTCTAACAACCCTTTCGGTAAAGAAGTTCTTCCTAACATCCAACCTAAAACTCCCCTGGCGCAACTTAAGCCCATTCCCCCTCGTCCTGTCACCAGGCACGTGGGAGAACAGGCCAACCCCCACCTCACTACAGCCTCCTTTAAGGTACCTGTAGAGAGCGATAAGGTCGCCCCTGAACCTCCTTTTCTCCAGGCTGAACAAGCCCAGCTCCCTCAGCCACTCCTCGTAGGACTTGTTCTCCAGGCCCCTCACGAGCTTCATCACCCTTCTCTGGACTCGGATGTCAGATGACTGAGTGCCCCAGAGACGTGTGGTGTGCCAGGCTGAGGGGCTTCAGGAGTCCATAGAGGTTTGTGGGTGACACTGGGAAATCCTGGGCATCCCAGAGCCATGTGTGTATTCTCCTTGGAGGTGCTCGATGGCTGTAGGGAGGTGCTTGGGAGCTCCAAGAATGTTCATGCATGCCCTATGGAGATACTGAGGAGCACGAGTGATGCTTTTGTGCCCCATGGAGGCGCTTGCTTGCTCCAAGCTCCAGCAACTCTCTATATCCCACAGTCATCTCACCTAGGTACTGAGGCATTTCCAAGGGAACTCAAGTATCTCCAGAACATATTGACATCTTTCTTTGACACCCAAGCATCTCCCTTTGGCAACCAGGTATATGTTGTGAGAAGCCAGGCATCTCTGCTGGGCACACAAACATTTGCCTGGGGAAACCTCCTGAGGCACTCAAAATCTCCACAGGGCACCCCTTTTGAGTTCCCAAGCATATCCCCCCACCCAAAAACAAAACAAAACAAAACAAAACAAAAACAAAAAAAAACAAAAAAAACAAAACAAAAAAAAAAAAACACTTCTTGGACGACACAAGCCTTTCCTAACAGCACAGAAGCATCTTCCTGGAGAACACAGGGAACTTTGTGGTGCACCCAAACCTTCTGAGGCTTCCAAACAATCCCCTCGTGCCCCATAGCACATCCCTTGACATGCAAGATTCAAGCTAGGGAACCCAAACACCTCCTCACCTCCTGAAGTCATCATGACAGGGCTCCCAAACAATTCCTTGGAGACATTAAGCACCTACCTAGAGTATTCAAGAATCTACCTGAGATAAGAATATCCTTCAAGCACCCAAGCATCTCCATAGTTCTATCTAATATCTTCTTGGAAGACCCAAGCTCCTCTCTGTGGAAGAGTAGCATCAACCGTGGGCACCCAAACATCTCCATGGGGCACACAAGAAAATCCTTGCAGGACCCAAGTATCTCCACACAGCAATGAAGCACCTCCTTGGAGAAACCACACAAGCATCTCCCTGGGGAACACAAGCACCTTCCTGGAGGACCCAAGGATCTCCCTGGAATCCCCAAGCATTTTTCCAGGGCATACTAGCATCTCCTTGCTTGATCCAAGCAACCTTCCTGGAGCACATGAGCATCTCTCTGGAGCACCCAAGCACCACCCCAGACCATCCATGCACTTCTGGGCTCCTTCCATTGAAGACAAACATGTCCCAGGGCACACAAGAACTACTTTGGGCACCCAAATAATTCCCAGATCACAAAAGCATCTCCCAGAGGCACCCAAGTACATTCTGAGAACATCCAAGCATCTATTTGGAGCAACCAAGCACTCACTGGGTCATCCAGGGATGTCCCTGGAGCAACCAGACATGCCCCTGGGGCACCCAGGCATCTCCTTTGAGCATTGTAACATCTCCCCAGGGCACACAAGCACCTCTAGGTACAAACAAAGATTGCCCTGGACACAAAAGCCTTGACATGGAACTCAGAAGCATCTCCCCAGGATACATAAGCACCTCAAAGGATAGCCGAGATCCCCCATGGGGACCTCCAGCCCCTCCCAATGGTTCACGAATACGTCCCTGGGGTACACAGACATGTCTCTGGAAACCCAATACATCTCCACAGAGCATCCAAGGTTTTCTCCGGATCACTAGGAACCTCCCTGGGGTATAAAAGTAATACAGGGGCACCCAAGAACCTCTCTAAGGCACATCCATCCCCAGGCAGAGCTCCAGGCACTCCAGCTGCTCCTTGACAGGGAGGGCGATGCCCCTTCCTCGTGTCCCCAGCCTGTCCTTCCTAAACAGCCCATGTCCTTCTATCCCAACACACCAGTCATGGGAGGCCAACATCTCCTCTGTGCCAAAGAGGTCATTTCATAGCAGCGGGCACAGATGGAACTGAGGGACTCAGTGCCTTCTTTTTGCTTTAGTCTTTGCCAAAAATCTCCCTCTTCTCTGTGCTCAGGGATATGGGAGAGAATCAGAAAATGGAAGAAAAAAATGTGGGTTGAGGTAAAAACAGTTGAAGGGGACAGAAAAGGAAGGGAGCATAATAACAAAGGAATTAGAACATGCAAGGACAGCCAGCAGCATCCTGGGCTGTGTGAGCTGGGAATGGCCAGGGGATGCAGGGAAGGGATGGTCCGGAAGATGGCATCCAGATTTCAGGTCCCTAGATCAGGAGGGATGTCAGCAAGCTGCAGAGGGTTTAGCACAAGGCCCCCAAGATGCTCTGGAGCACTCTGCCTGTGAGGAGAGGCTGAAGGTGCTGGGCTTGTTCAGCCTGGAGAAGGGCAGGACGAAGGGGACCTCCTCTGGCTGTATCTCTGGGGGGGTTGTGGAGGATGTGGAGCCAGGATCTTCAGCTGGGTTCAGAGCGGGACGACAAAAGACAACAGCTGTGAAAGTGAAAGAGGAGAGCTTCAGGCTAAAAAGAAGGCAAAAAGCCTTCTCACCATGAGCTCAGCCGGGTATCACCCAGAGGCTGTGCAGTCTCTGTCTTCGCTGGTTTTGCAAAATGCAGCAGAATCAGGCCTTGAACAGCCTGTTCTGACCATGCTTGTGACAGCTTGGGCTGCAGGCCTCCTGAGGTCCCTGCTAACATGTCTTATGGTCCTTTGACCTCAGGCCCTATTTCTGGTGCCGACAGAGGAGATGCTGTGGGGACTGAATCTTCTTGTGCTGTAGGGGATCATCTAAAGCCAGGCAGGTGAACTCCTTCTCTTCTCCCTTGTCTGTAATTGAAGCCTGGCAGGCACTGCCTCAGCCACCTCTACATTACACCTCCAGCTCCTGTCTTCCAGTTGTAAGCACCTGAAAGTCCATTGTCTGGATTTGCTCTGAGGTGTGAGAAGAAATCTGAAATTTTCTGGGGTGTTAATTCTCTCCCTCTTCATTCTGCTTCTCTTGTAGATTGCTTTTTTCACTTTCTTTCCTACCTGAAGGGAAATGCATACTCTGTCCTGGCCATAAAACTGAGCAAGTGTTCTACTTTTGCCACATTTCCACATCTCCTGGACTTTTCACCTGGAAAAATGAACATTGCATGGATGTTCATGGCCCTGCTTTCCTCCATCTCTGCAGAAAGTTCAACATTTCAGTGTGATTCACTTTGTGCAAAGACTGTGAATTGTCATGAACATTCCTGGGCAGATAAGGTTTTTAAGGGGCATGGGGCTTCGTACGAGACACAGAATAATCTTATTTAATGTTGTTGGCCTAACATTACTAGAAATGTTTAGGAAAATGTCAATAAAAATGAAAACAAAACAAAGCAACAAAATGAAAAAGACAAAGGCAAAGTTCTAAAACAGTGATACATTGCTCTCCATGGGAAGCCTGTCCCTCTCCATTGCTCTCAGTGCCTGTGTGCAGACAGTTCTGTGGGGAAAAGGGATGGGAGTTGATGCAAAGGAGCTGTAACAAGCTTCAGACCTGAGTGGAGAAGTCTGATGGGAGAAGTGCTGCAAGTCCCAGGTGGCTCCTGAAAGAAAACGTGGGGCAGGGGAAGTGATGAGCAAGGTTGACCACAGAGTGCCTGGCCTCAAAGGACTGCTTTTCTAAGCAGTTCTAAGTCCTTTCCAGACCTCCTTAGGAGACCCACTGGATCAATAGCAATGGGAGAGGGCAGGGAATTGAAATAAATCAATACAGAATCCAACTTGAAGAGAAAACTCCCTTATTATCAATTGTTCATTGAAATCTGCCTCATTCGCTATCCACCTGAAATCTCCCCAATTAGATGTACAAGCCCTGAAGCCTTGAAAGAACTGCTGGGCAGAAAGAGGGCACAGGAGGTCTCTCTGCATTATAATGAGGCCCAGGGTGTATTTGGTGCTGAGTCCATGGGCCTCTGATGCTGAGAGGAAATAACACAGGCTATCAAGAAGAAGCCAGAAGAAATGCTGAAATTTCCTGTAGTGTTAATGGATCCCACTGGGGCCCATTACCACCACAGCTCCCCTATGGACTTGTTAGTGAAGAAGATGGGAGGCAGTGATGACAGGCAGGCAAAGGCAAAGTAAAGGTGGCCCTGATGCTGAGGAAAACTTGATGTGTTTTATCAAAGCAAACACCAAGGCCTGACATCAAGCCCCAAGGAAGAGAGCTTTTGCCCCTCACACTGCTCTTCAAGGGGCAGTGGGATATGGGGTGTGTGATGGCAACTAAAGGACAACAGTACACCACCACTGCACAGGGCTGCAAGGAGGCTACATGCTTCTAGTGTCAGGAGCACAATGTGTCATCTCATAGGCCCTAGTGGCATAGACAACAGCCATAGCCAAAGGGGATTAAGACTTCTGCTGTGTCAGGGCCTTCCAGTCCTGTCAGTGCCCTTGGACATTTCCCCACAGGTTGTCCTATCCTGTACCATGCCTGAAACATTTCCCCTTCAGCCTGGAGACATCCAACCTGCTTCCCCACCACAGCATCTCCCTACCCATACGAGGGAGTCCTAGTCCTCACTGCCTTTGACTTGAAACACAAAGCCATGGGCTGAACCAGACTCCCTCTGAGTTACCATAGCACTGCCCTTGGAGTGGCATTTCCTTCTCCTCATCACCATGCTGGACCTCCAAAACAGCAGATTATGGTGCCTTTCCCTTCTCATGCTCTTTCTCCCTCCCCAAAATGTGCCATCATCTCTGAAAGTAGATTTCCAGATCTCGAGAGCTCCTACAAGTCTGCCCTGAGCCTGTGCTTTACCAGGCCTAAGAAACGCAGGTCTCTCAGCCTCCACACACATGACCCCTAGCCCTGTCTTGGCACATCTCCTCTGGAACCTCTCCTTTCCCCCCTATTCCTTCAGAATAGGAGCCCCACACTGGGAAGCTCTCTACCAGTTAGGGCCACACCAGTGTGGTGTCATGGAAGATGATAAGTCCCTTGCCTGGGTGGACACACTCCTCCTAATGCAGCCCAATGTGGACATGACCATATCCATGTTGTGAGAAACTAATTTATGTTTTTGCAGTAGAGAATTATTTTTCTGTAGTCCAAGGTAGTTGTGTAGTCATAATAAGGAGAAATGTTAAGTAGATGAGTAGACAGTAGGAGGCCTCAGTTACAAAACAAGGTAGAAGCTTGAGAAAAACAGGATGAGCAGTGTGAGAACAGTAAAACAAAGATCACAAATTCTCAAAACATAAGAAAGGGGAAATTAAAGGGTTGAAAAAAAGAAAAATTGTATATATATGGTATAGAGAAGCGTCGAGCAGATTGCAAACCTGTAGTACTCAGCTAATGAGGGAACAGGGAAGGTGATCAAGCATCGGGTAATAGGGAATAAAAGGCTATGATTTGTTTACTGTTTACTAAAATGTGCTCCTGATTGACAGGACGCCCACCATTGCAATCGCGAATAAAATAGTTTCACAGAAGATCCTGTCTGAAGAAAATTATTTGATATTTTTCTCACAATGTTTAGCACTGCTGGCTCATATGGCATCCCTGGTTGTTCCCAGGCTCTTTTCCTCCAAGTTGCTCTTCCTGCAGTCCAGTCCAAGCCTGCTGTGATGTATGGAGCTGTTCTGACTACGATGCAAAGCGTCAGAAGATGGGAAAGAGAGGGTGTCCTCTCCTTGGAAAACAGAATGAGATTAATTCACCAAATCCCAGGGTTTTACAAGGTCCTCTGCAAGGAAGACTTACCTTTGACAGACGAGTCTCAGGTTAGGAACCATGTAAAGAAACCGGGAACCATGAGCACAGCAGCCACAAGCCCTGCCTGCCCTCCTCCTGCCATGCTCCATCAGGTGGCTGCAGCAGAGGGGACCCACAGCCAGCCCCTGGCTGGGCTCTGCCACCCACCACTCCAGTGCCATCCCTGCTGCCCTGGGGTGCTCTGTGAGGTGCTGGGTGACCTCACAAGGCCTGCTGGCCAGCACATCTCCTGGGTGGAAACCAGGCCACACAGCGGCAGGGACTCACCACTGCTCTTCCATTCCCCTCTCCTCCCCTCGGCCCCAGCCTTGTCTCTGTTGGCAGGAGCAGCCTTGGGAGGCGCTTCCTGGCCTCCCCTTGTTATAAGGCAGACCACACAATTTACTGGTCTATTGAAATTATTTTATTAATCAAGTAAGCAGACACAAGCAAAACAGCACTGGGCGGCCGGGGAGTCTCTGCTCCACCACAGCATGCAACTTCCCCTTTCCAGTGTTGCTGTTTTATAGCATTGAAGTTCTGGCTTGTCGAGACTTGTTGACCTGTCAAGACCTGTCAACTTGTCGGGACCTGTCGACTTGTCGAGACCTGTCACCTTGTCGACTTGTCGAGACTTGTTCTGAGGCTGCGCAGTCTGTTGTTGGGGGTCGTTATTCTTCCTCCGGTGATCACGCGTTGTGCTTGTGTTCAGGTGGGGGCAAAACAAGATGTCTTGCGGTGGATGGGTGGTATCTTACAGAATCTTTGTTTTAACAAGGATGTTTACCCAACCCCCCTTCCCCATTTGTCCCCATGTTACAATGCCGTGAGTTTTGAAACCTTATCTCCTCAGTAGATTCTTTAAATTCTCAAGGACAATGAACAAACCCCTACTAATTTATCACAATCCCTCCTTTTTCTAACATATTTTGTTCATTGAATTTTTGCAATATTTGCTTGCTGAGCATCAAAGTTTCTGCGTCGTCCTCCTCCTGCTCAAGAGATTCATACTTAGCACGCACAAGCATAAGATGAGCAGCTTCTAATCGACTTTTCACAATCGCAATTACTCGATTGAATATACACGGTCCAAAAGTCAGTGTTAATATAAGTAACAACAAGGGCCCCGCTATGGTTAATAGCAGGGTAGTAAGCCAAGGTGAGTAATTAAACCAGAATTCATACCAATTCTGACGAGCCTCATTTTCCCTTTTGCATTTTTCTAATCCTGCCCGCAATTTAGTCCTGCACCTGCAGCCCCGAGGCCATTAAAGTGGCTAAGGTGATGGCCGTAATAGGCTCCCTCTTTACCAGATGGTATTCAGCCACTGTGTGATGGGTATACATATACTCTTCAGTGTGGTATAGAATCCTTGGTATAATGACCACCTGTACACAAAAATCATGAGATGTGCTAAACAATTTTAAGGATAGGCAAGGAGTGACTCCCAACGATGAACATACCCACCTAGTGTTATTTGCAGGAATTAACCATTTGTGTGTTTGGCCCATTTTTTTCAGTGGCATGGCACAGATCATTTTTATCTCTTGGAACTGTGCCGATACATCTACCTTTTCCCGTAACTTGAGTCAAAGTTATCCTGATTTCCTGACCCCAACTGCACTTGGAAGGATTTGACTCGTTTGAATATTCAGACCTCCCCATATCTCCTATAGCTTCATAATATGGGGGCTTAACACTTACACATAGCCAGCACCCTTCAGTTATCTCAGAATGTCGTGGTTCAACCCAGCCGGCAGCTAAACACCATGCAGCCGTTCGCTCACCCTCCCCCCTCCCTCTCTGGGACGGGGGAGAGAAATGGAAAGTGAAGCCCGTGGGTTGAGATAAAGACAGTTTAATAAGACAGGAAAATAATAATACTAATAATAACAACAATAAAAATAATACAATGGTGATAATAGTACTACTACTAATAATGTGTACAAACAAGTGATGCACAATGCAATTGCTCACCACCCGCTGACTGATGCCCAGCCTAACCCCGAGCAGTCTGGCCCCCTCCCCCGGCTAGCCACCCCTATATATTGTTTAGCATGACGTCAGATGGTATGGAATACCCCTTTGGCTAGTTTGGGTCACCTGTCCTGGGTCTGTCCCCTCCCAGCTCTTACTGCACCCCCAGCCTGCCTGTTGGCAGGACAGAGCAAAAGGCTGAGATGTCCTTGGCTTGGTATAAGCACTGCTCTGCAACAATTAAAACATCGGGGTGTTATCAGCACTCTTCTCATCCTAAGCCAAAACACAGCATTCCACCAGCTACTAGGAAGAAAATTAATTTTGTTCTAACTGAAACCAGGACACAGAATTAGTTTGATTTAGTACCTGGAAACTAGCATTTATAACTTTCCACATACTACTCTCGGGTACAACCCCTTTCTTTATTCACAATGCTTGGAAGCAGTGTGGGAAAGGATAACTCTGTCGACTTATTAGAAAACACTGTAGTAGGTTGGGCAGTCCCCGGTATCTTTACAGTCTGGACAACCAAACCTTCCCCTATTAACTCTTTATTAGTCCCGACTACCTTGTAAGTCTCGGGTTTTTCCTTCTTTATTAGTATGAGTCCTCCCCTATCTGTTCCGTGTTCGTAAAATCTGACATTTTTCCTAGTACCCAGCTAGTATCGTCTGAGTTTGTTATATTTATATATAGAACCTTGCAAATTTCCTTATTTCTGTGGAAGGTTCCTGTATACCCTATACCATGCCCTCGCCACCTGTAACAGGGATCCGCTTGTTGGTTACAACCTTGCAGCCCATATCCCACTTGTAAGAATTTATCCCGACCAGCCCTGAGTGTCCAGTCTGTAGCAATGGTTTCACACCCCCGGTATGCACAATAATACACGTTCAGGCATTTACAGTACCTCTTTCCCGGGTTAGAACTTGGGCAGAAATAAAATCCCATATATTCCCAGCACTGGGGCCTCGAGATCAGCTGACATAGTGTAGAAGTAAAGCTTGGCCCCCCCGATGTTATTTGGGTTGCAATAACCTGTTGATCTTCGAATCGACTTAAAGTCCATTTAAAAGGTTGGTGGGGGTGGTGTTGAGTCGCTATGCAGGGTGAAATCACTGTGAGAACCCCCAAATACCGATAGGAATGGCTGAGGCCCATTTCTTTCCCCACTTATTCACTCCTCTGCCTCACTCGTCAGTTGGGTTGCAGCCAACTACGAGGTTTTAGTTCTTCTCGGCAGCAGTAGTGTTCTTCAGGGGAGAGCCTCTACCTTAACCCACGGTACCTATTGAGTTCGTCGCAATGTGAGCTTCAGGTCTTTGTTTCCTGGAGCGATCTCCCACTTCTCGTCACAGATGGGTCCTTTAACACGGCTGGCATGTGTCCATCCTTTCTCTGCAGTCTGGACGACTGTTTCTGTAGTAAGCAAAACAACATAGGGGCCTTCCCCATCGTGGTGTTAAAGAAGTCTCTTTCCAAGTCTTAATTAGAATTGAGGGTGATCAAGTGGCAATTCCAAGTCATAGGGCATACCATATAGTATTTCAAAAGGAGAAATTCCTACATCAGTTCTGGGCTGCATCCATATGTTTAACAGTGCAAGGGGTAAGCATTTTACCCAAGAAGCCTTAGTTTCCAGCACAAGTTTTGTTAGTTGTTTCTTAATTTCACCATTCATTCGCTCTACCTTTCCAGAAGAGGAGGGGTGCCAGGGGCTGTGAAAGTCCCACTCAATCGCTAAGGCCTGCTTTAATCCTTGCAGTAAAGCTTTACACCCATTCAGTCACGTGGTCAATTAGGACAAACAAGTAACTCAGTAAAGTCTACCTGTATACTTTGGAAAGGTCAAAGCCCTGGCTCCCGTCCCCCTCTAGATAGATTACAGAAGACCTTTTTATTTACCCTTTTGACATATAGTACATCCTCTGCATGTGTGCTTCCCTAAAGTATATATTCCTACACAGACATGCTTTCTTAGAACATCACACATTGCTTGCACCTCCCAATGACTCTTCTGATGGAAAACACTTAATATTTGCCTCATTATCACTTTATTCAGCATTTCTCTCCCATCAGGGAGTATCAATTTTCCACATATTTGTAATTGCTCCAAAATCTTTTTTAGAATTTACCCAAATAGATAGGTGGCCCTGTAAACCCCTGAGGTAAAATTGTCTACCTATACTGTCGCTTCCACCCCCATTTCAGGGTCTTTCCAGTCAGAGGTGAATATCCATGTATGTTTGCTCTCAGGGCCAGAGAGCACTCCATTAATAACACTGTTATTCCAGTCTAACAATTTACTATTTGAATGCCCAATTTAATCATCAAATCCCTTCCCAACAAGTTAGTCTCTGCCTTGGATACATACAATAATTACCCAGTGATCATTTTATCCCCTAGTCTCAGCTTGGTATCCCCCCAAAGTGGCACTGTTATCCCAGTCCCTTCTACCCCCATCACATTTAGGGTTTCATTAGTTAATTTAATCCCTGATACTTTACAAGTCAGTAAGGACTTAGCTGTCCCAGTGTATTGGGTTTGATGGCAAGGTTCAAGGGGTGTGGGGGTGGGAAACTGCAGTGGCAGCCCCCGTGGAAAAACAAACAAACAAACACACAGAAACCTCCCCGTGGTAGATAAGGGACAATTTCATCTGGCCCTAAAGGGGCCCACTGCTGCCCAGAGCCAAGCCATAGCAACACAGTCCGTGCCTCTGTGAGAGCACATCCATGAAAACAAACAAACAAAGAAACAAACAAAAACCTGCTGCTCAACAGCAGCTGGGAGAGCGAGAAACCCCCCCACAGACACCAAAGTCAGTGCAGAAGGAGGGGGAGGAGGCGCTCCAGGCGCTGAAGCCGAAGCCCCCCTGCGGCCGCTGGAGAGGCCCCTGGTGGAGCAGGCTGTTGCCCCCTCCCCGATGCTTGGGAAACTGAACAAACACCACAGCAAATATGCAAATATACCAAAACTTCTAGACTGTTACTTAGATAATGCCTACATCACCTTTCCCTGCTCATTCAACTTCGAATACCTTTAACACTTTCAACAAACCTTTTAACACTTCCTTTATCTTTCTCTAGCCTTTACTTTTCTAATGCCGACATCAAAGGCTCAGTCAGGGGCCAACTTAATTCCGTACCTTTTCCCTCCAAGATGCTGAAACAACATCAATATACAACATTTCATCCTGTTTTCCTTCTTTCCACAAAACAACATTGACTGTAATATGGTGTTATAATTGGTAGTTCCATTTAGGGGCCACTCTGCTCCATCCTCTAGTTTATAAAGTGGCCACCACTGATTACAATATTTGATAAGGGTTCTTTTACTCTCCGTACCCTCTCACCCCACTATATCCCTCCAATGTGTTAGTATACATCCTAGGGGGCTTTTCCTCGGGATTTCTTTGCTTTGAACTTTTCCTATTGTAATCTACAGTGGTCAATATTCCACCGTTTTCCTAGAGGCTCTTTACTAGTCAATCCCAATCCCTCCAAAATCCACAATATATAGATACACAAGTAAAATCAGACCACTGTAAGTTAACTGCCTGTAGACTAGCGTCTAGCCAAGCGTTATACAGCTCCTTACTTCAGCAGGGAGCTTTCACAACTCCCGCTCCTCAAACGGAACTCCTTGTTTTTATAATACAAAAGACAATGAACAAACATTTCTTGTGTATTATGATTTAAAGATCAAACCCGAAATTTCCTTAAGTGGTATATTCTTTATTGCAGCGCTGGATGCACTGGGGATCCTTCCGCCTATCGTGCATGTTCGAAGTGACAAAATATCTCATATTTATACAGCGAAACAATGAATATTCAATTAGCACCCATACATATTCGTTACCTAACCCCACCTACCCTCCCTTCGTATGCTAATTAGCTTATCAGTCCTTGTGCTTGTGCAAAAGTCTTCCAAGAATTGTGGGCTGGGGTCTCCAGGATGTGGGCGGTGGTCTTTGGGAGGAAGGCCATAGGTCTTCCTCGTAATGCACTTCCTTAATCAGTCGTTTTCCAAGCTGTAAAAATGCTGACTTGTCTTTCGGTTTAACTGAGGGTCGGCAGATAACAGGATGTCTCAGTTAACAAGACATAACAGACAGTTGACCCAAGTTATCTCAAGTCTCAGCCTGACTGAGTGTTAACGGATAATGGGATGTTTTCAAATAACAAAATGCTTAAACGTAACAGAAGGTCTACAGATAACAAGATGTTGTTTACTTTGTCCTTGCTAACTTTTAATCACAAGTTCTATTCTATCCTAAAGTGAGTTTATACAATATCATTCCACAAGTTTTATTCTATCCTAAAGTGAGTTTATACTATATCAATTACACAACTAATAATACACAATGCAATTGCTTCCCACTTGCTGACCAATGCCCAGCCCATCCCTGAGCACCCGCTCCCCCCACCCCAGCCAGCCCCCCCCTATAATTGTTCAGCATAACGCCAGATGGGATGGAATTCCCCTTTGGCCACTTTGGGTCAGCTGTCCTGCGTCTGTCCCCTCCCAGCTCCTGCTGCACCCCCAGCCTGCCCGCTGGCAGGACAGAGCGCGAAGCTGCAAAGTCCTTGGCTTAGTGTAAGCACTGCTCTGCGACAATTAAAACATCAGCGTGTTATCAACATTATTCTCAGCCTAAATGCAAAACACAGCACCACACCAGCTAGGAGGAGGAAAATTAACTCTATCCTAGCTGAAACCAGGACACTGCTCCAAAAGCCAGCCTTCATGGAGAGGGGACAGAGAACTGTGTTCTGGGGGATAGGCCTTCCCTGGGATGGCATCTGCCTACTTGCTTGGCTACAGGGTTGGCCTTGGGATTTGTGTGAAGGGACCCCATGGCTCAGTGACCCACTGAGGGCTTTGCTCCAGCTCTGGGAATCCCTAATGAACGTTGTGACTCCAGCCAGGAGTTCAGCAGTGCTGCTTCTGCTGGAGCAGTTGTCAGCTCCCAGAGCACACCAGCAGCTTTGCTTCCTGCAGGTGCTGCTATGCTTCACGAGCTCTCAGAACAAAGTTGGAAAGGAGAGAGCCATGGAGAGGATCTGGAGGCTGATTGGTTTCATTTCTACCCGTTTTCATCACGAGGTAAGGACACAGGCACCCTCCAGCCAGGCCGTCTGCCCTTCCCTATGTTCCAGAGCAGCCTGCAGCTCAGGGGTGCCTGTGAGGCAAAGCTGGCCACAGGTGGGGGCCGTCAGCACAGCTCTGCCCTGAAGGGAGGGTCTTTCTTTCTCCTTCCCCCTGATCTTCCCTCCCCAGGTGCTGCTCTCTGACTTATTGTGTCCTGTCTTTCCTCCCTCCCTTCCCTTCTCCCTTCCTCCCTTTCATCCTTTGTTTCCTTCCATAGCCAATTGGAAAATACTTCCAGTCTTCTCAGAGGACAACCATTGTCCTCAGGACACTTGAGACCATTAGAGACTGCTGCATCGACGACAACAAGAATCAGTGGGCCAAGTTCACGCTGGAAGTGGCCGCAAGAGACTCTGCCTCCTGGCTGATGGATGTAAGCAGCGGATTGCCCTGCCCTTGAGCCCTTTCATCCCTTGCTCACATCCTGCCTCTCATACCCAGCAGCAGTTCCAGTGGCAGCTGGGCAACTGGCTGCAGTCCAGCGGCAGCCACATTCTCTCCTGTGTCCCTTCCAGGTGGAAAGGATTCTGAGATTCCTCCATGAAAACCTGAAAAGGAGCGACAGCACATCTTTACTCCGGCAGAGCTTCTTCTTAGTACTGAAGGCACTGACTAACCAGTTTCCCAGGGAAGCTCTCATAAGCGTGCTGACCAACCTTCCGCCACTTGACAGGTACCACCCCAACAGCTCCCTAAGCACACAGCGGGTCAGGGCCAGGGCTGCAGGATAGCCTGGGACCTGCGGGGCTTGTCTGGGTCACAGCTTTGTGGCCAGGGCAGCCCTGCCAACAGAGTGTTCTGGGCTTGCAGCACTACGCTGGACATGTGGAAGGTGATGCTTTCCTTTCCAATGACTTCAGAGAAGATCTTGCAGGAGCTACAGAATGTTCTCCAGGACAAACGGGTGTGCGGGTCTCTGCAAGCCCGGCCTGTGCACACCAGCCTTCTTAAGTTTGCTGTGAGTAACCAGAGAACACACCTTGCTCCTCTTCAGGGCTGTGTGCACTCCTCCGGGAGAGGCACAGTCCTCTCCCTACCCCATCCTCCCCAACCTGTCCCCTCTTCCAGGACTCATAGACACAGCCCCTTAGGGCCAGCACCAGCCCCCCTACATCAGCCATACGGGGTCCCTGTGCACAAAGACGAAGCCTACCCCTTTACAGGCAGTGCTCACTTTTCTCCATCTCCGGCATCCCCCTACCTTGCCCTTCAGAATGGAAACCTGCAGCAGTGGCAGGGCCAGGGGTATTATCACAGCAATGGCTGAGGCTGGGACAGAGCCGTGGTCTTTGCACAGCCTGGGCAGGCTGTGAGGCCGGGGACAAGTAGCACCTGTAGCCTGCTTTGTGCCAGTTCATGCTGCTCTGTTGCTCCTCAGAGGCATGGCAGCAAGAGGCTGCGGACAGCCAGAGGGCAGGAGGAGCAGGCAAAGAAAAGGTGCCGCGTGGTGCCATGCACAGGGCACAGAGGGGCCCTGTTTTCTTCTGCAGGCACAGCTGCCCCAGGATGAGCATCTGGACAGGCACCTGGGTGCATGTCCCCCGCAGCCTGCCCTGAGCTGCCAGGGGAGCCAGGAGCTGCGTGGTGATGGGCATGCTGCAGGCTCTGCCCATCTCTCACGGCTGTGGTCTTTTCAGATGATGCATCCAACTGAACATGTACTATCGAATTTACGTGACCCAAAAAAGCTCCTGACGCTTCTGAGTCTTAACAGCCTGCCGATCCTCTGGCTGGTGCTCAGAGCCCTCGTCATGCTGTCGGAGACATCTCAGATGGTGAGTCGGACTTTGCCAAACAAAGCCCTGTTGGCAGCCTGGTGCTGGGACAGGAGGCAACACCATGGCTTGTCATTAGCTGGGAGTCAGGAGGTGGGGTGATGGTGGCGGTGGGGCCTGGTGGCTGCCTGTGCAGCGTCCCAGGAGCTTTCCAGATGGGATTCCCTGGGGGACATGTGCACAGCGGGCGACTCAGGGGGGGAAACGGAGCCCTTGCTCTCCTCACCTCCCTTCCCCATGCCCTGCTCTCCCAGCTACTTAATCACCACATTCGTGGCCATTGCCTGATGGAAGGTTGCTGGTGAAATTCCCATGGCAGCTGCCAGGAAGTGAGCAGGAGGCTGGTGCTCTGGAACCAGAGCATCCTGGCCAGGGTGGCTGTCCACCTCTTGACTAAATACATACGGTGTCTTTCTGTACAGGTGACGGATGTGCAGGTCCTGCTGCCAGAAGTCATGGAGACTCTGCAGTATGAAAACACGCACATCAACATGAAGGCCCTGACTATCTTCAAAAATGTGATTCGTCATCTGGAGAAGAAGGAGGCCAGCCCCATCGCTCTGGCACTGGCTGGGAGACTCCTGCCTCTCTTTAACGATGTAAGACTGCTGTTGGTGACTGAGCCCCGCAGACAGGCACCCTGAAATGGCATTGCCCTTTGGTCCAGGCCTGTGGGCAGCACTCAGGAAAGGCCTTCTCCTCTCTCTGCTCCTCCGGGCTCTCGTGGGCTGTCTTCTGGGCTCCGCAGTCCAGCAGGGCTTCTCGCTGTCAGGTATCCAACTCAGCACAGCCAAAAGTTCCCTGTGCTGAGGCAGAAAGGCAGAAGCTGAGGAGACAGAGTGTGCCCCAGAAGCCTTACCGAAGCCCTTTCCCAGGGGAGCTCTGCTTTGACATGGCTGGTGCAGCTACTAGCAAAAGTGGGCTGGCTTGTAGCACACTCCATGGTACAGGCACCCCGTGCAGGAAACCTGTTGCTTTGCCTTGTGCAGGCCTCCAGCTCCTTTGTTCCAAACATGAGGCTTCACCCTTCACATCAGCCACCCTACGGCCCTTGCTCCCCATGGACAGGGGGAGGCTGGCAGTTGGTGAAATCCTCCTTTTGCCCTCCCTAACAGGTGTCCAGTGAGGTGCAAGAATGCTCCATGCTCCTCTCAAAGACTTGATGGAGTCTGTGCTGTGGTGGAAAAAAGGAGAAATGAAGAAGACCGTGCACAGGGCCATTATTCCACTGCTATTCCGGATGCGTGACAACACTGAGAGTGTGGCCAAGGTACAGATTTCAGACCTGGCCATTGACGTGGGCACTGGGTGTGCTGACACCAGAGGGGTATTCTGGGCATGGGGGGGGCCAGGGCAGCAGGCAATCAGACACTTTAGGTATGTGTGTGCGGTGCCATCTCCCTGCCTCTGTTCTCCACAGGCCTCTGCAGAAGCCCTACTTGCTTGTGCAAAGTTCCTGAAGTGGAAACCGCTTGAGCAGCTGGCTCAGACTGAGGACATCTGGAAGATTGGGGGGTACTTGGTAAGGAGAACCACACAGCCCCAGGCACCATATGGACAAGCCTGTCTGACATGCCCAGGCTGCTCCAGCCCAGAGTCCCCCGCCTGCAGCTGCATCGTGGCTCCGTTCCCTCCAGCACAGAGCCCCAAGGGCTCTTCTGCAGGCCCCTCTGCCTTCCCCACCCCCAGCATGCGGGAGGAGACCCTAGCCCATCTGAGCCTTGGCAGCGGGACAGAACGGTCTCCTAACTCTTTCCAAACCTCAGCCCCACAGAGCTCCTGGCTGGGAGCTGGGGATGGCCTGGGGGAAAGGGGAAGGGGGGTGCTGGCAGGAGGGAGTTGTCCGGCTGGCTGGGGAGGGTCTGTGAGCTCTGTGCCCTTGTGCTTTCTCCAGCTCAAGCAGAAGAGGAGCAGGGTGGAAGGATACCTGCAGCAGAGCCTGACATACCTGTGGGATGATCAGACCAGCTTGCGACAGAAGGCTGTCAGATTCATCGGTGAGCCAAGGCCCTGCTTCCCTGTCTGGGCCCTGCCGTGGCAGCAAGGCCCAGCCCTGTGGGCCCTGAAGCCCCTGATTGTACCCCCAGGAGCCCTGTGCCTCCCTCAGCCCCCTGCCCATGCAGGTGGGCCTGGGGTGTGCCTTGCTCAGGTTCCTCCTTGGGCACTGTGCTTGCAGGGGGGCTGGGGGCGGGGGGCAGCGCCTGTCTATACCAGGGGCTGTGATGGGGAGCAGGATCTGACTGGTGCTCTTTTCCTAGCGTTTGCTGCAATGCACTCCAGGGACCTAGACAAAGAAGACCTGCATGTGATCATCACCTGTGAGTGAGGGCAGTGCTGGGGGTGCTGGGACCAAGTGACAGGGGGCAGAGCCCATGCAGTCTGCAGCCTTGTCCTGCTCCAGGGAAATGCTGCAGGGGCAAAGGGACATGCTAGCCGGACCTGTTCCTGCTGGCCCTAGAAGTATACGATGGGGTTGGCATGGTCCAGAGTGATGCTGGATGGTCTCTGTAGGTCAACAGGTTGCATCTCTGCTCTGTGTCTTTCTGTCGCAGTCCTCCAAATGCAATGTGACACCCATCCACTGATCCGTAACCTGGCAGCTGGACCATAGAGATCCTGCAACGTCAAGTACAGCAGCAACCCGCATCATCAAGATGGGCTAGGCTAAAAGCACTGCGCTGCTGGCCGTGAAAAGCCAGGGAGCCGCAAAGCTTCCCTGGGGAAGATCTCTCTGAATAAAACTGCAACTACACGACCAGTCCCTTGGTATCCTTCAGTATTTGTCTTATGTGGCCAGGTTTTGATAGGGGGGTTCTGCAGGGGCAGCTTGTGGGAGAAGAGCCCAGGGGATCACAGAATCACAGAATTTCTAGGTTGGAAGAGACCTCAAGATCATCGAGTCCAACCTCTGACCTAACGCTAACAGTCCCCACTAAACCATATCCCTAAGCTCTCCATCTAAACGTCTTTTAAAGACTTCCAGGGATGGTGAATCCACCACCTCCCTGGGCAGCCTGTTCCAGTGTCTAACAACCCTTTCGGTAAAGTAGTTCTTCCTAACATCTAACCTAAAACTCCCCTGGCGCAACTTAAGCCCATTCCCCCTTGTCCTGTCACCAGGCACGTGGGAGAATAGGCCAACCCCCACCTCACTACAGCCTCCTTTAAGGTATCTGTAGAGAGCAAAACTTGACTCAATGTAAAACTGGCACAGGCAGAAATCTCCCAAATTACAGATGTTCAAGCATATTAGATAGAGATTAGAGTGTGACTAGAGAGAAGTCTCAAACTCTTGTTATATACTCCAGTTTCTCTCCAAGGATTGAACGACTACCAAGTATTACCATGCCCGACTGGCTATAGAGGGAGAGAGAGGAAGCAAAAGACTTAGAAAAGCACCTTCCCTTCATAGCCCTCCCGCTCCCAAACTGGTGCTCAAGAAAAACTACTGACAGACCAAGGTTAACTGCTTTGGAAGGGCTGTGTGGGTGAACACATTGTCTTCAAGGTCAAGCTTTTTCCTGCTGAAACTGCCAACAATTATGCCAAATATAGCAATGCTTTTGCAATATGGATAGACGTCTTCCAGACTGAAACAAAAAAGTCTGACTTTTGGTTTTGCCTGTGCACAGACAACTAAGCAGGAAAGAGCAACGCTAAACAACCATGAGAGCCAGAATGCACACATACTGAAATAACGGTGACAGAAAGTGCTATAAGACAAAACAGAAATTACCTCCACTGAATCGGTTTTGTCACAGTCTTCCCAATGTTCGTAAATATATCGCTTAATCATTACAAATACTTTCTCCAAGTGAAATACGTCAAATCCCTTAGTTAGCTCAAGGACAGTGTGCAACAGTTTCTGAAGAAAACAATGGGAAAAGAAAAAAAAACACTTTACAAGAGCACGAGATCTACTGAATACGCTCTTTATGTTTCCAGAGGTTAAACAGTAACAATACAAGTGACATCCTACTTTTCTTACACTATTAAATAAAATGTGACACTGCAGAGAACAGATTAAATATCCCACGCCATTTCAGTGGAGAAAATGAGTTCATTCTTCATACTTCAGAGAAAGGAAAGGCTTACACTTCAGACAATCTTTTATTACTTATCAGTCTACCACATCTGTGCTCACAATCGCAAGTACACGAACAACAAAGAAACCTGGAATCTGCTTCCTTAGCAAGACACCTTTGAAAAGTTAGTATCGCCTCTACAAATTAGGTCACAGCTTAAGGATTTGACAAAAATCGTGTTGACAAGCCCTTTTACCCAAGAGGATTCTTATCTGGTCATATTCTCCCCACACAGGATTCATGCAGCACATAAACAGCAGCCCTTACCTGCTTTGGGCCAACCTCCAGGACTCCTAGCAATTTGCCTCAATTCTAATTGCCTCATTCTAATTTCCCTCATTCTGCTCTCCCCTCAAGACGGTCCTTACTTATGCCCTCTCCAACTCCTGCAAAGGAACGTTCTTCTTCACGTACCTAGTGCCAGTCTTACCCACTTCCCCCGCTGGAGCCTACGATAACCACTTTCCTCCCATGAGAGACTGGCAAACCCTCAGTACACTGCAATAGTATGGATGGGAAATTCTAATACTGCATTTGGAAGCAATTTCAGAAAAGTAGTCACTTATCCATGGCTACCCTGTTTATGTCAACCTGCTAACTTCAGGTTTAAAATCATCTCTGAAAGAAATAAAGATCCTTTTCATGTTCCTAATACATCAAAGCATAAAAAACAAACAAACAAACAAACAAACAAACAGAAAAACAACAACTCATAATAAACATCCCCAAATAAAAGCCCATCATCAGAAAAATTGTTAAAACAACAATCATAACCAATAGTACTAGCAGGTCATCAGTGAGGTATTTTAAAATTCAACAAGGCCTTTTACCTTAAAAATTAGGCAAAGAATCTGTCTCCTCAACTACAGTTGACCAAAAGCAAACGGTGGCCTACAGAAATCTACACAAGGTGTGGAAACTAAACAGCCACAGTGCATTATAGGTTGAATTACTTCACAATCTGTATGTCCTTCCAATTAATTGTTTTAATTGGCATTGCTTAACAACTGACTTAAGTTGTAATTGTACAGGTCACAAGAATATGTCCTATTTGAGCATTTAAAAAAGTTGGAATTTGACATACTTTGAGCTCATAGTGCTGCACAATAACTACATTGTCTGGCTCTGTAGAAGCTTCCACGGTGGTCTCAACACTCATCTGGTGCTGTTCTACCTGGGAATGCCCAGTAGGAGCCATTTGAAGCTTGTAAGAATCTGGAATGACACAAATTTCTTCAGGCAGGTTTCCGGTTTATGGAGAATACAGTCTCAGTGAAGTATCCTGTACCTGCAAAACAATCTCTTTCTACAAATACAGAGACAGCACTGTTACCATCTTCACTGAGAAATACTTGGCTTCTCCCTTCTTTCCAGCTAATGTCACTGCTCCATTAAACTTTGAAACTGCGACAAAAAAAAACAAACACCCCCTCCCCCCAATCAAACCAAAAGCACTAGAGAAAAGGGTAACAGCGGGAAAAAAACAGTCATGTTGCCAATTCACGTTAGGAAACGCATCTTACACTGCAATGTTAGGGCATAAATCTCCTATTCCACATGTTACTCTGGATCCACACATCTTGAAGTGCAGCTTTTTAACCTAAGCTGCTGTGGTATACTTGCCTGAAGTAACTAGGAAAAGAAGACTAACATTCACATTTTTTAAGGAAAATCTACAGCACTGAAGAGGCTTTCAGGGTAGGGCGTAGCTGCATTACCTGAGCGTTCCCTAGGCTCCCAACCTTAGATGCTATCGCACTAGGGGAACCTGGTGTGCTAGCTCTAAGGAACAGTACGGAGCGTAGAGTGGAGTGCAGACACCACGGCTAGGCTCTGTGACCAGGTGGGGACTCGATTGTTCTTGTGCACACCGAGACCGATATGCCGCACTTTTTGCTACCCTGAGCCAAGGACCTGTCATGTTTTGACAAATGCTGTACCCTAGTGTACTTTTTGCTCATTACAATATCATTAGAATACCAACACACACTCCAGCCCAAAAACTACCCGCCTCCAAGGTGCGACCCCCCCTCACTGAGCTTGCGCCCTGAGTTTCTCGGAGCCTATTGCTTTAAACGGGGACGGGAGAACTTTTCACCAATCGTAATTAAGATATGCTTGACTAGAGCCACTCAAGCTCCACCGAAATGATAGAAAATAAGATAAATTGGCCCAAGAGAGAGGGGATGTCAGGGAAGATATCACCTTTAGGGAAGATATCACCGTTAGGGAAGATATCATCGCTAGGGAAGATATCATCGTTAGGGAAGATATCATCGTTAGGGAAGATATCATCGTTGGGGAAGATATCATCGTTAGGACCATCCCGAGGGAATGCACCATCCCGAGGACCTCCTGACCCCTGGGATCAGTGGACGAGCTGAGCCTCTCTTCCCCCGCCCCACTGAGACGCCTTTGGGTGAGATTTGAACACTTGGTTATACTGTGTGTCTCCACGGAAACTTAGAAATCTCTAGAGTCTTTGTGCCTGTTAGCATGTTAATTTCCAGGCTGTGCACCTGCGTCACCTGTGTATTTCATGCATGCTAGCTTGCTTTTGCAGACAGCAACTATCGCCGGCAATCCAAAGACCCTGTGTACCGGTTGCTGTCATAAATTGCACTTGATTGCATTGTTCCTAGCCGTGATAGTTCTCATTAAACACGCCTAGAGTAAGGGTGGTTATACGTTATTGGTGAATCCCTGACCATGGTAGTTCAGTGCAAACGTAACAGCACATGAAAACAAAGCCACCTCCATTACCAATGAATTTTGCTTACCTTACTTGCAACTCAATTGATCCTTTACATACAGTCAACAAATCCTATGAGAATAAAAAGAAAAAAGAGACCTCTCCGCATATTTCTTCTGGCGGTGCAACGTTTGTAAACAGAATGGATAGGGTCAGGGTGTGAATGGAGACTTCTCACAAGCATGCAACACCGCGGGTGCCAAATAAGAAACCTGGCCATATCCCTCTTTTCCTGTTATTAGCAGATGAGGCTCACATGATGTCGGTTTCTAGTAAGCACTCCTAGAACAAGAGTCATAAGAAAACAAGTTTAGAAATGAGGTGCTGAATAGACACACAGATGTTCCAAGTACTTTTCCTAGATACTTTCCCCCTCCCGCCCCAAATAATCTCCATATTCCAGCAAGTAATAAGCTGTTCTGTGATCAGGAAGACCATTAAAGCCCGTTTTCTTACAATCTTGCACCATACCTCCCCCTGAGAAATCCTGCCCATCTCTACCGCGTCTGCTATTCATTTGGCTGGGCTAAGTAATGACTCCTCAAGTGTACACGTGGACTGTCTAGCCGAATACACAGATGACACCCGGTCTGCTACCTGATATTGGAGAGCACAGCAACTTTCTCTCTCAGCACACACCACTCTGCATCTCATCGCTTCCTATATACACCAATCTTCAGAAGGTCTCAAGTTTAAGTACCCGAGAGATCTCTACATCTGTCAAATTTAGCTGAAATGTGGCCCTCGTTACTGAAGAAGGTAGCAAGAAAGGAGCAGAACAGCTTTTCTAGAAAAAAAAGGGATGTGGGCCATATCTAAAGCAGGGCATAACTGGATTGGTTCAATGACAGCAGTACATGAAACACATGTAAGATTTCCAGTTAATTTATTCTCATAGTCATTCTAATTGTTTCATCTTCTTCCCTTATGTTTCCTATTCTTTACTAACCCAAGATTGCGAATTAATAGCCTGGCAATCTTGATTTCCTACTAGGAAATACATTCCCAAGAAGCATTTGCTTTTTTCCCACTACACTAAGGTTGTACCTTTACTGGCTTAAATCCAAGATGCTAGAGAGTTAACCTTGCTCAAAGGGTCAGCACATTTTCTGGACAGCACAGCAACAGGAAGTGAGAAAAATAACTGACCCGACTGTGACAACATAATCTAACTTTCCAACCGTGGGCTTACGTGACTTCCACATTAAAATACCAAAAGATAACACAATTTGGTGGTTTAATGGTAACAAATAAAAACACTTTGAATTTTTCTCCAGGTGTTTTAACAAGCCATTTCTCAGTTTGCTTTCTGCTACAGAGTTCGCTACTCATTTTAACAGTCCTGGGTAACAGAAGGGCAAAAGGTGGCAACACAAACCCAGGAAGTTGGTTATTTTTAGCTAAAAGGACAGACGGCACATTTATGTGGTCTTGAGTCTTTCAAAGAATGCCATGGATTTTTCTAGTAGTCTGTGGATCACTTTGGCTTAGGAGGAGAAGCCTGGGCTTTTCACTTGGATCATTTAGAGCAACCCACTTCATTAGAACTTTAGTCCCTTCACTTTCTTCTTGAGAATAGCGAGCACCCTTCAACACACAAACTTGATGTTCCCCTTTCATCTGCCACCCCTCACACTTCTAACAGCTGAAACTGTTTACAAAGACTCAGCAGTCCTGACAATGTAAACATAATGGCAACCCATCTTTCTTTGCCTGCTGAAACAGAGGAACTTTTCCTCTGGTCTGTCAGGCATTTTACCTGGTAGTTCATCTCCAGATATTAAGGATGCGTCATCGTCACTGTCAAGTGTATCAGCTTGTAAAATAGGATTTACATTTCCTGAAAGACAAAAGAGGTTTCTTAACTTTCCTGAATAGCCTGTGCCTCTTTCTCTTCCATTAAGACAGCTTCTAAACTGTGCCAAAACCCTTTCTTCATTTGAGGGCACACACTGAATGCTATTTCCTACAGTTCATCCCACCACAGATCTAAGGAGACGGCACAAGCCTCTATAAAGCTGTCTTAGGTCTCACTGATGTGTATGTATAAGGTACGCTACTCTGTTGGAGATTTTTTTCCCCCCTTAGAATAAAGAAAATGAGGAACAAATTCTGTAGCTGATGAATAGCTATTAAAATAAGGCCCCTTCTTTCTGAAGGGGCCTCAAAACCCCTCATATAGTAATACACTTTTCTTATTTGCAAAACTTTCCAGTATTGTACAGTTATGTAATATACACTCTGCATTTTCAACCTGGAAATCCAGTATTTCTTAATTTGTTACACCAAACTTTTTCTAGGGACCTGCAATGAAAGAAAAGGCATTTATAGTTTCTGCAATAAGCTTCCAAAATATGAGACCTAATGACCCAGAGTAAAATACTGTAATGAAAAATTGATCCAGAAACAGATCTTTTTTTCTCCAAAAAATTCTCAAAAATTGAGCAAACTTGCGTTGTGGCAGTCTCATTAGTTCATCAAATCTGCTTTTCAGTCAGTAAATTTGCAGAAAGCACTTTGAGCACGATGTTTCAAGCTGCTACAATTACTAGAAAGAAGAAAATAATTATGACTCAAACTACTACCTTTGATCCGGGAAACAATCAAATGCAAATACATCCCCTATCCATTCATACAGGAAGTACTGAGACCAAGAACACAATGTCAAGATGAAAGCGCCTACGCGGATTAATTCATTAAGCAAACTTGGGAATCAAAGAGTTGATTCTAGAACTAACTACTTGATGCTATCATCTTGACCATATATATCCAGTACCAGACTTGCCCTCCACGGGACGACACAGTGTCTCCACATACCACTCTTTTATTCACGTTGTAATTTTTTTTTTCTAGAAAGTTGGACTTTGCCACATTAGCATTAACACTGAAATGAAGTTCTCACCTCTTTATTTCGCAAGTTGAAGAGGAACTCTCTGTCAAAGCGTCCTGGTCTCCGTAAAGCAGGATCTATAGAACCTGGTCTGTTGGTGGCTCTGATTACCACAATCTCCCCTCTGTTGTCTATGCCATCCAGAAGTGTTGAGACAATGGCACTAGTAGGAAAACATAGATTATACTTACAAGTTAGGTACATTTTTTTACATTCCATATGACTTTCTTCCATGAGTAGTCAGAAAGGAAAAGCATTTAAGGACAAGACTCATTTTAAGACATAAAAAAATAGGTGCATTAACACAAACCGGGTGCTGATAGCAGGGTTGGAGTATCGTTTTCAACGATCCTTTCAAATCACCTGAAATTTATGAGTTATGATTTGGAAACAAATCATACCAGTACTTGCTACAGCGTTTTGGCTACCATAAAAAACGAACAAACAAGAAAAAAAAGGGGGTAGGGGTCAGAACTTAATTCCATTACAGGTTCGGGATGCAAGCTTTCTATATGAATTTAAAAATGGAGCGGGGTAAGTTAAGTCTCATGAAAGTCACAGGGAAAGTAAGCGTTTTGGTTCAGAAGACAACCCAGAAACCCACTAGGCCCACATAGAAAAGATGCTCAGGATGAAGATCTCTCATCAAACGGCAATCCCACAGCTACAACCTCAGCGGAAATTAAACCAATTGGGCCCAAATTCTTTAGACATGAAGCACCTGCCAAGTTCATCCTCTCCCACACCCTCTCAGGCCAGGCAGACATAACCAGCCATGACTACCCAATCCCAAAAAAGTCAGCTTCAACAGTGGGGCAATAAGCTACAAAGGACCACAACTTCAAGGAATCCATCTATTAACAAGGACAGCAGGACATACCTGTGGAGGCCAAGAGCCCACTGTTAGTAGAGCAACCATGAGAGCACCACCCACGCTCACCAACCACGAAAACTGCTAGGCACTGCAGTGCTCGGACCAAACATTCCGAAAGCCTGTGACACATGACCACTAATGGTCACTGGTGGCCAGTAGTTACCAGTAGCAACGCATCGCATGCACGGGGGCACCTAAGGAAGTCTCAGCCTACCCCTGAATATACTCAACTCCCAATGCCAGGACTGACAATACCTCTCTGTTGGCAAAAGAAAGCGCGAGTCGAGGCCAATATCATACCATAGCACAAAGGCTTGCTAAGAAAGATCATTTGAGTAGCTTTGCAAGAACAGGTGACTTACTTTCTTCTAAGGCTGTCAAACAGAAAGGATGGATTTGTAGTAGGGTAGCGACTTCCTCAAAGTCTGCAGCTTCGGCTCCAAATTCCCATTTTCTCCACGCACTTGCCTTGCAGCTATTGCATCAGCTCTGGTCCTCAGCGTTCCGCCAACTGAAATGCAGAAACAAATACAATCTTTTGAGACAGTAAAGATGGGATTATCTTGATTGCACCATTGCTCTTGTAAAATGGAAACAAACCAACAAACAAAAGACACCCCAAAGCGGATTCAT
Organism: Anas platyrhynchos; assembly: GCF_047663525.1. Taxonomy (NCBI): domain Eukaryota; kingdom Metazoa; phylum Chordata; class Aves; order Anseriformes; family Anatidae; genus Anas; species Anas platyrhynchos. Next base: position 3,552,338 of record NC_092626.1, read on the forward strand.
TTTTCTTTCCATACCAAATTACAAGTCCTTGTCATGACCACTGCGTTCCTCTTGTTTATCGTTCTGCTATCCACTTCAAACTATCCACTTCAAAGCGTCACCTGTAGAGAAACTTCTTCATAGACTGAAAGCTAGTCTGACAAAAACAAATGTGCAACTTCTGTTCCACGCAGGAGGGAGCTTACTCCAGTTACTTCTTGTTTGGAAAAGTGAAAACAATCCACACCTTTCTCTAAGGTGTTTTCAGGCCATTCATGTAAAACTCTAACCGTTCAAAAAAACTATTCCGTCCTAAGTCTCTTCCTCAGGTGCATACGTTTTATTACCCTGTTTAAGCATGCAGCACTTTCATTTCCTGCATTATGATCTAACAACTCAAGGAGATAAGAGAAATACCCAAATACCTAAAATACACTAAAAGCATCCCTCGGAGGCAGGGCTCGCCCCAACAGCTCTGAGCTGGAGCCGCTCTTTGCAAAACCTCGCTTTGCAAGGTTTTCTCCTTTTCTTCCTTCCCCACACAGCTCACTTTCAAGCCCCTGATCCAAAGTACAGAGGCACTGAGAAAGGAAGAAAGGAATCACTCACATTTCCCTCTCAGTGGAAAATAAACTAAGAAGACAAAAAAATAGATAAAAAAAGCAAGTTCTACTTAAAAATGTTGGCCATTAAAAATGACGGTTTCAACTCTGACAGAATACATTCCACATTTCAACCTTACCTGTTCAAATAATGAGCAAAGCTGAACTGTGGTATACTTGCCTGAAGTAACTAGGTGAAGTAACTGAGCAAAACTTGGTTTTTTCAGCCAGAGGAATGAATAAGGGGGATCACTCCAGTGTACAAAACCTTCAAACAAGAGCGTACTGTCCCAGAAGGACACTTCCAAAACTGCTGACAAAACGGGGGATTACAGCAAACTGGAGCCAAACGAGCAAAGGTCAGCACAGAATCTCAGAATGGCCTCAACGGTGAATCACCAGCTCACTGTTCAGTGACAAGCCACATAGGCTTGCTTTCACAAAAGGCAGAATCCGACAGCAAAGCATTTAATTCTCCCTTCAAAAGCGTTAAGTTCCTGGGCTTGGTCTCTCAGACCATCTATTGCTGATGGCAAGTGAGAAAGCTGGAAGGCAAAGCAATGCCCTGCATTCAGATTAAAAAAAAAAAAAGAAGAAGAAAGAAGCAAAAGCAATAGCAAAAGCAAGCAGATGGAAGAAACAACTGGGTTTCCAAGCAACATATTACAATTGACTTCCACTAGATAATCCCTTCTTGCTTACAAACTGGTCAAGCTGACTTGTACAGAAAACTCTGAACAAAACCACTGCAACCCAACTTTGTAAAATCATAGCACTCTTGAACTGTTTTCTCATATTAAAACATCAGCTAGGAAAACTGAAGGTGTTGCTTATAGGTTTAATCTACAGATATTCTGGATTCTATCCATTTGGAAGAAATTGCTTGTTACTACTACGAAAACAAACCGTTCAGCACTGCCAAAAAAGTTGAAGCATGGAAGCATATTGAGACCTTAACTGGACATTCTCCTGAAAACAGCCGACTTCTGATTTATCACTTCAGTGAGTTACCTTGGGGGCTGAATACTGAAGCTCTCAAAAGACTTCTGGATAAAGGAGGGTACTTGCTGGTACTTTGCCGGTACTTGCTCTTGTTAAACTTCCCCTGGTTGGTGATTGCCCAGCTCTCCAATGTGTCCAGATCTCTCTGCACAGCCTTTCCACCCTCAACAGAGTCCACAGCTCCTCTAAGTTTAGTGTCATTGGCAAATTTGCTCCAAACACCTTCTATTGCATCAGCTCTGGTCCTCAGCGTTCTGCCGCCAGAAATGCAGAAACAAACCTACATTGCACAAAAAGAAGATTTGCCAGAGGAACATGCAGAGCCCTTTCTTTGGGCTCAATATCAGCATAGATACAACCAGAACCACTGACAGCAGCATGATAAGCACACACTGCAATGCGAAATAATGGGAACAAAAGCAAGGAGGCCAGGTATCCAGGGGAAAAAACAAAGTGCCTCGTTAAAAAAAAAAAAAAAAAAGCATTACGTAAAAATATACACAGTACGCTATTTTACTTTTTAAAAATTTTCACGATATGGTGACCGGAAATGATGTGAAGGTATAAAAACCTATTTTACTGTTTCTAACAGTCTGTGAGAGAGATGTAAAATAATAACCTAGAAAGCAGATGTATATTAAGTAACTATTTGCCACTGTCCTTCCTTGAAACAAATGTCTCTAAACTTACTTTGGAAATTTTAATTATTCCTTTCTATTCCGGGAATTTGAAATCTTTGCTGCTTTGATAGGTACCTGAAAGCCTTAAAAAAAAAGCCTGGTGGAGTCTCTGCTCCACCAGGACGCACCCAGCGCTGTTTGCTTACCTCTATTCTTTTATATTCTTTTCATAAATCATCATTTTTATTTAATCCTATTTTCAAGATTGAGCCATTTCTAACAACACCATACAACAAATGTTAAGTTACATATTTCCAAAGCTACCTGCTTAAGTTCCCAGGTAGTAGTCACAAACATTTGCAAGAAATACTGAACTGGGATTACTCTTCCAGTAGAGCACTCCTCTTTTCATTGCAGTCTACTCAAAAAGAACTTTACACCAGCAGGATGCTAATACCATTATGTATTTATATATACATTTTTTTCTCTTTAAGACCAAATATCCCAAAGTCATTAATGTAATAAAGGAGTAAAACACTTCCTGGCAAAATGGGGAAGGAAAGACGCAGGAAAGTGACTTTAGTCTTTGTCAGAAGACATGCTGTCAGTTTCAGGAAGCAACTAATAAAAGCAATAAACAAAAACTAACCTGAAATCTACGTGTCCCTGAAACTACATAGTTATTGCCACCATATGCAATGAGGGAACATGCATCTCCACTATTAAATGGATTGAATTTTATCACATGCACATAATCTTCACAGTCCACCGTGTAAGCAGCATTTCTAGTAGACTCTTGCTTCATTTCCAGGGGACTATGTCAAAGTATCGTGGAAGTGATGTCTTCTTCAGGATGGAGGTCAATGTTCCTATAGGGAAAGTATTAAAAAGCATGCATTGTGTATTTGCATAAAGAAAAAAAAGTATTTGTGGCGCAACAACTCAAGATTTCTTGTAACACCATATTTATGGACACAAAAGGTCAACTTAAGCTCATTAGATCCAGATTTAACACGTAATTCCAACTATCAAGAGATTAACTAACCTAACTGACCTAATTCACTAACAGGCATTCAAAACTTTTTCTACAGACATCAGTAACAACTGCAGGTTTTGTGCTACTGATGGCAACCTATCAAGACATGGGATTAAGTAACTCTACGTACCAGAAAAGTCACCCACGTAATTTTAAAAATTTCAACCAAATGACAACAACATATCTATTATTACCTTCAAATTCTCTTCCCTGGTGTACCTCTTTAAAGGACAATCGGTATCTAACTAAAAGCAGAATTAAAACCACCAAACTCTAAATGCAAACACGATTCTGCACATTACTTGTCTCATGGCATAAGCCAGCCCAACTGCAGACAGTGCCTCTATGCCTCTGTACTTGCACAGAAAAAGTTCATTTTCAACTGGATCAAAAGTATACCGAAACATTAATGCTTTACTCCATTCAAGCACTTTCCAAGAAAATCAGACTCCTGTGCTTGCACACAACTGATTTGGGGATCATCCCTGATTTGACATCAGCGTACACCTTTTGAGAAATGACCATGTTCTCCACGTGCAGCATGGAAAGATAGCTTCCAACTTCAGACCCTTGTCATATTTTGTTGCGTTAATGACCTGAAGGGCTCAGCACCGAGGCTGAACATCATGCCTGGGAGCCACCACAGTTTGATGGCGCTATCAGCGGGACTCAAAGAGGCTCTCCACGTTGGTAGCGTGCATTTATTAACCAACACAACAAACCACCACGTTGACAGAAGGACGTTAGCCACATAACTCGCATCGCCACGCTCCTAAGGCCAAACACAACTCCTCGCCACCTCGAAGGCTCCCCACCACGGCAGACCCCCTGCCTTGGGGCAGCACCAGGGGGACAACCCGGCCGTGCGGCTCAGCCCCCCTCCCCGCACCCTTCACCTTCCCGCTCCCTCCTTTTCCCTTGGGGGCCCAGCGGCTGCCCCAAAGGAGCCCACCCCACACCGTGCGGCCCCACAACGCTACCAGCAAGGGCCCGGGCCCGGGCCCAACCCCCGGCGCAGCCCCGCTCCTGCTCGGGCCCGGGGGAAAGCCCCGAGCCCTCTGCGGCTCCCCCGGGCCCTCCCCACGCACCTCTCCGGCCCCGCACGGCCGCGCTTCCCGGCAGCGCCTCCCAGCCCCGGGCCACCCCCTGTCCGTCCGGGGCAGCGGCCCTGCGCTCCCTAATTGGGCGGCAGCGGAGGATTTCAATTCAAAGCGCCGGAAAGGACCGGAGCCCTGCCGGCAGCCGCGGCCTCCCGACGGCCGGAGCTGGGTGAGCGGGGGCAGCCTCAGCCCGCTGGGGCCTCGCGGCGTGCCCGGGGAGCCGGGCGGTGGGGAAGCGGGGGGACCCTCGGAGCTCGGGGTGGGTCCCGGGTGCTGGCGGCGATGCCGGCTCGTAATGCCGGGTATAGGGTCCAGGGCTTGTCCTGCGGGCTTTTTGGGGTTCTTAGGGTGGGTGCTGGCTCCCAGTGACTTGTATTGTTCCTCAGAAGCATCTCCCGCTGAGGAGAGTGAGGGGGTAGCAACCCCTTCTCGAGAGATTGTTATGCCTGCCCTAGGCTGATTTGGACCTATCCAACAGTTTTGTTTGCGATGGCTCCTGCTTTTTGCTCATGTCAAAGTAAAATGGGGTAAAATAAAGCAACTTCACTCCCCTGGAGGGGGCCTGCAAGAAAGAGAAGGAGGGACTGTTCATCAAGGAGTGTAATGATAAGACAAGGAGAATAGGTTAAAAGTTAACTAACTGATCACTTTCATGACTTAAATAAAGCTTTCATAACTTAAATCAAGCTGAGGATAGAAGTGTTTTAAGTATGTATGCGAGTCTTCAGCTTTAAATACTAGTGTGTTTTGTTTGCTTGTGCAACTTCAGTGTATTTCTGCTGAGGGTTTCTCATTCTCTGTAGAGCAGAGTGAGGTAAGTAGCATTTGGGATGTTCTTATCCCACCGATAGAGGTATTCCTTTATATTCTTTTAATAAATCCTATTTTTTTATTATATTCTTTTAATAAATCCTATTTTTTTATTTAATCCTAATTTGAATCCTGAGCCATTTATAACAGCCTTTATAGGCAAGCTGTGCCAGAGCTCAGTGACCCTCACAGACTTTCCTGATGATCAGATGGACCCTCCTGTGTTTGTGCCTGTTATATCTTCTCATGTCAGTGGGGCACTACTGCAAGGAGCCTGGCTCCCTTCCTTGCAGCCTCTGTTCAGCTCTTTGTACTCATTGACACATTCCCTGCTGAGCCTTCTCTTCTCAGGGCTGAACAGCCCTGGCTCTCTCAGCCCCTCTTCAGAGGAGGGGTGCTTTGATCATCTTTGTGGCTCATCACTGGGGTCTCTTCAGTATGTCAGTGTGCCTCTTGTACTGAGGACTACCCTCTAAAACATTGTGCAGTCCCAAACCATTAGCTGTGCAAGTTATACTGGCTTTTCTAAGCCTGGGATCTTGGCCTGAAAGTTCATTGCCTTTGCTTCTGCCAGACTTCAATGTCACAGCTATCAGATGCTTATGTCTCTAGATTTGCTCTTACACGGATGCGTTTCTAAATCTGCATGCAGCCCTATCAACATTTCCTGGAATAGGAAACCCATTTGAAGTGTTGCTTTATATTGCATAATGTGCTTTATAGGCCACAGTTTGGGAGCCTCCCTCTTAGAAGAGAGCACATGCAAGCACTAAAAGCTCAGTGGAGGGTTGGAGACTGCAAGATTGCAGAATCTCACAAATCAGGAAGAGTGCCGGACAGGAATACTGCAATCTAGGAGTATGCCTGAAAAACAAGAATTAGAGATGGTGGTTAAACACAGCAACCTTGAAAGCACATGTTTGAAAAGTGGTTAATGACCATTAATTTAGGGAAGGTAGGAGAGACCATAGTATTGCTGGAATATGCATCATGTTTTTGTTTGTTTGTTTCTTTTTTAACAACTCTATGGCAAAATAGAAATGGCTTTGCTATGTAGTTAGCCCTAGAAAGTTCACAATACCTAGGCGATACTAAAAAGGTGTATTTAGGCATGAAATGTTGCTACTGGATTTCAAACATGCTAAAATAGGAGTCCAAGGAGATTTAATGTGCTACATTATCAAGAAGCACAGGAAGTGAAGATGCTTTATAACATGTTTTTTCTATGCCCATGCAACACAATATTTGCAATGTCTATCATGGAATGAAAGTCCAGAACTTTTTGAACTTCCTTTAGACATTAGTTAGCTGGCATATGCTTGTTGGAAACCATCACGCACTTATTTTTTCATTTAACATCGGACTTGCGACAATTGACTGTGTAAGTAATAGCATACACTGCCACAGTGAGCACCTGATCGTGAAAGTTAATACCTGGAGTGCAATTTTACTTATATTAGTGCTGCAAAAATATTTTCAACTTTGCTAATCTCTGCATGTCCTTTGTCTTGCAAGGAATGGCTTTGGTTTACTAAATACTATACTGAAGTTCTACTTTGTTTTGAAACAAATTCTTCCACAAGTACCAAGCTAAAATGAGACTCTTTTTTTTCTCTGACCAACTGCTAATCTCTTTGAGTTGTGCTTATAATATTATATATTTAATTTTTGGAGGGGCTGAAGTGGAAAGAGTTCATATCATAGAATGGTTTGTGTTGGAAGAGACCTTAAAGGCCATTTATTTCCAACTTCCCCTGGCAGCAGGCAGGGATACCTCCCACCAGCCCAGTTGTCCAAAGCCCCATCCAACCCAGCCTGGAACATTTCCAGGGATGGGGCATCCACAGCTTCTCTGGACAGCCTGTTCCAGTGCCTCACCACCCTCACAGCAAAGAATGTCTTCCTAAGGTCTAATCTAAATCGACCCTCTTTTGGTGTAAAGCCATTCCCCCTTGTCTTATCCCTACTTGTCTGATAGAGTCCCTCCCCAGCTTTGCTGTAGGACCCCTTAAGGTCTCTGGAGCCTTCTCTTCTGAACAGTCTCAACTCCCACACCCTGTCTTTGTAGGTGAGGTGCTCCAACCCCTTGATTGTCTTTGTGGCCTTCCTCTGGACTCATTGTAATAGGTCTATGCCCTTCTTGTGATGGGGGGGGGGGGGGGCAGATGAGTAGCAGAAGCCTTTGCTATGTATTTTAACTTACAGTCAGGTTCTGACTGTAATTCTTTGTGAATGTAGTTTTGCTTAAAGGGATTGAACTTATTTTATGGCTTTCTCATTATTGCAGTCTTTAACCACTGACAATACTCATCTCCTTTAAATAAGAGATCCTCTAAGTAGTGTTATATACTGGACCCAAGTGCAGCATTTCCTAAACTCTCCCGTCTTCTTGCTGACAATGAAGGTTGTAGGCTGCAATCCAGTTAAGACCTCATTCAGTTTTACTCAAATAAGAGGGATGTGTCACTTACTCTTTTTGATTTAGAACTGTGAATTCCATCCTTATTTGTTCCTGCCTTCTGTGACTTTTACCTTTTTGCTTTTCACTTGTGCCCTGCTGTTGTTCTTGTAAACCCCGACTATGGCACCTTTGCTAACAACTTTGGTCCTTAAGTTTTCCACTTATTTACAAGATTGTATGCGGTCCATAATCCCATGTTTAGTCTTTTATTTTTAGTCTCTTTGGTTCTTCCGTGTAAAGACTTAATAAGAAGCATTTTCTATATTTTCCCTTTTGGCTTCTGCATAATAAAACTGCAAGCTATTGCTTTACAGTCAAGCGTTTGCACATCTCAGAAGTGCTTAGGGATCATTATTGGACGCACCCCTATTTATAAATGCATTTATAGCAGATGACCTTATTTTGATGTAAATCCTTTGGGGGGAGGGGAGGGGGAAAGTAACTGATGGATAAATCAAATGTGATTTTAGTCCTTCCTCTTGATGTATTTTCTGTTTCTGTCTATCAAAGGTCAACGGAGTGCTCTTCTCTCGAGAGTAGAAAAAGGAAAGGGACTGCAGCTGTGAAACCAGCCTCTTACATTACTTGGATACATTACATTACTTGGTGTGGTGGTTTTACCGTACTGGGCAGCTAAACCCCACAACCGCTCTCTCACTCCCCCTCCTTTAGATGAGGAGGGGGAGAAGTAAAGCAAAGAACAACTCACGGGTTGAGATAAGGATAGTTTAATTAAAGGGAAATAATTATAATAATTAAATAAAGACTACCATGAACTAACAATTTAACTAAGGGGAAAATAAAAAGGGAAAGGGGAAAGGGAGGGGAAAAAAGGAAAATAAAAAGAAGGGAGGAAAACAAACAAACAAAATAAATGAAGGCTATATGGAAGTGCAGAGGAAAGAAATTACTCTCTACTTCCCACAAATGAGCGATGATTGACCACGTCCTTGAAGCAAGGCCTCAACGCACGCAGCCGGTGTTCGAGAGGAGGACCGACGTCTTCCAAACGAGAGCCCACCCCTCCCCTCTTCTTCCTGTTTCCACCTTTTATTGCTGAGTGTGACATCACATGGTATGGAATATCCCTTTGATTGGTTTAGGCCAGCTGCCCTAGTGATGTTTCTCTCCTCACCTTTTGCCCACCCCCTAAGAGGGTTAGAGAAAGGCCTAATACTGTGCCACTGCTGCTCAGCAGCAGACACAACACTGGTGTGATAACACTGCTGTTCCAGCTACAACTGCAGAGTACGGCACTGTATGGGCTGCTGCTGGGAAAGTTAACATTCCAGCCAGACCCAATACACTTGGATACAAAAAATAAAATAAATTTTATTTTTTGCCTAGAATAGGGAAAGATTCTTCAGTTGCTGAAAACATGCTGGTAGTTATTGTGCTACCCACATTATGTCATTTTTTTGCCTACTTGATTTGCACTTTAACTGTATTAATTGCTATTAAATCTTCTAATTGACTGTCAAGTTATAGTTCTCTTTCATTTGGGGGGGGGGGGGTGGGAAAGGACTAAAGGGAAGGAGGCAGATGGGTGCATGGGAATGTAATCTAATCATTCTGTAAGGGAGTGTGGGCCCAAAGCTGGGTGTAAGATAGTGTCATATGGTTGATGTTATTTATGATACTAGTAAGGGATATATGGATATAATTAGGTGTGTGTTGCTTTAATGCATTTGTTAGATCTGTGTAGCAGTGCTATCAACATTATAGTAAACTATTAACGTGGGAGGGGGGAAAAATGTTTATTTTTGTTGGGAGATGGTGTATGTTTACCCAGATCACTACTTGAACCATGTTAATATTATTTACTGCTTTTGGAAGGTAAATGTCTGCTGTGATGAACGCTATTTCTGCAAATAATTAACTGTATTTATGCAGTAGTCCTGTGAAAATCAATTTATTTTCTTATGAGTAAAGTTGAAAATATATGCCTGGCATTTTAAAGATCAGGATAAAGGACTTTATTTCAAAAAGTTAGCTCTAAGACCAAAGCACCGGAATAACTTCAATTATAAGTACTACTTTGTTCGTTACAAATGCAAATATTTACTTTATAATTTTGTTCTGTAAGATATATATATATGTATCTTGTTTTAAAGTAACTTTTAAAGCTATGCTGAACATAAAACATTGTTTGTTTGTTTGTTTTTTCTGTCCTATTAGCACCACGGAGATTTCACGGTATTACTTAATGATGTGATGGAAACTTGGAAATATTTGTTACATGACAAACTAGGATTATCACATGAAAACATGGAAAAGCCAGAAAATTATGCTGACGTTAAAAAAGCCTATGATACCTGTTGGGAATTGGGAATTGGCATACAGGGCGTGGACGTGAGTCCGTGGAACAATTGTTCGATCTGAGCTTGCCTTAAGCAACCAGGAGTAGGCCTTAGAAAATCTCATGGCCTGCTGTAGCTGAGCAAACCAAGCTACCAGGGCAACTATGAGAAGTTCCCATGACAGTGTTCCCACATCGCCCAATTGAGGAATTCAGAAAAATATTGTTACCAGTAGCTGGCTTCAAGGACAAGGTCTATGTGACTGCTAATCACAAGGGGGTTGTTTTCTTGCCGGTGGGGTTGTTTTCTTGTAGTTGTTTGTCTGAGTGCTTTTGACCAATAATCTTGTGTGAGACACTATCCGCCCCTGTTAAGTTCACTATAAAAGCGAGGCTATTCGGGCAATAAATGGGAGCAGCATGATCTGACTCTACTGGTGTCTGTCGTGCTTTCGGCCGTGCATCCTCTAACAGATACCTTCTTAGCAAGCAGCAATATGTTAGATATCATAGATATATGTCAGAAGTGCTATGCTCTTGCACTTGTATCTGAAGAGGAAAGCATAGCCCCTGTAAGTATTTTGTTTGTTTGATCTCTGTTTTACCATATTTCTGATTCCAGTTATGGATTTACAGTGCATCTAAAATATATACGGAAGTCTTGAATTAGTCACAAATGACTTTCCTTTTCTCTGGAGGAACAGATGACTTTAAATTATTAAATCTTTAAGAGATCTTAGATCCATTCAAAAATTGCATATTTCTGCTGTCTTGCTGGATGGGTAGATCACAGCTCCACTGAGTATCTTGTTCTTTCTCACAAACAGAACTGAAAACTGAATTGTAGAGACTTGATGTAGATGGATCAAAGCTTAGTGATTAATGTGTCATGGAGTTTTGGATATATGTTGATAGGCAGTCCAAATAGTTTTGGTTTTCATTTTGAAAAATACCTCGCTCTTAATGGCAAAAAAAGATCTCCATATTCTTCATGTATCTTCATGTTAGATTTTTCCAGAGACCGCAAGAGGTTCCACTTCAGCTACTCAGTCAAGCATCTGTTGCAGTTTCTTGTGCTTCAGATGTTATAACGCTACACATGAGGCCATGCTCCAGGCTAGAGAAATTGTAGTACATCTTGCAGTCTGACTATGGAAATAACAAAAATTTGGTTGTATATTTTGATCTGGTAACAAAGATCAGAATAAGATGGATGCAGTTGGAAGGGACCTGCAAAAATTGAGTCCAAATGTCCTACTGTGAGTCTGTTTTCCTCACAGTTAGGCAATCTGTCTAGAAGGACCATGAGGGACAAAATCAAAAACCATGTGAAAATCCAGGAAAACTACATCCACTGCTTTCCCTTCCTCTACTAAGAGTGTGATCTTATCATAAAAGGATATCAAATTAGTGAGATGGACTTTCCTGAACCCGTGTTGCTGGGTCTGATGGTTGTGTATTAGTAGCAATTAAAGGAAGTTTAAAATACAAGCATGCCACGTGATTGTATTTGATTCTGTGCTCTCTAGAGCATGGGAAGATTAAAAGACAAAGGAAACTTATAATGAAAAAATAGTAAACATTGGAATTAGCTGCACCTATTTCGAGCTTGTAACAAAAATTACAGAGAGGAGTTATCTGTCTGCTTGCAGGAAGGTAACATGCATTATTAGAGGAAAAATTAGTCAGTAAAGGACAGGATATTTCAATTGCTTGGAGTAACTCTTCCTCCTGAGTTGGGAATAAAGCTGTGTCCATGAAAAAGTAGTCAAATACTGGAACAGGTTGCCCGGAGAAGATGTGGAATCTTGCCTTTAGAGATATTAACCTTGGCTTGGGGTAAGGGATATGTCTTGTAGGGATAAGACATCACTGAGCAACTTGGTCTAACTTGTCTTGCTTCAAGCAAGTAACTGGACTAGGTGATCTCAAAAGATCCCTTCTAACCTAAATTGTTGTATGAGTCTGACAGGTATGCTCGTAACAAACTTGCCTACTTAAGTTTAGAGAATCTGCACTCAAACAGTTCTACAAAAGACATAAAGGAGGACTAAAATTCAGGAAGATGCAATTGCTTTTCTTAACTTTTTTTTTTTTTTTTTTTAAAAAAAAACACTACACATGAGGCCATTTTTTTTTTTTAAAAAAAAAAAGGCAGCTGCTTTTAGGGCAGTAACTGTAAAGGTTGTCCTGAGTTAATTTGAGTCTTACATGTCATTTCTCTCTTAGAACAGTTGTATTTCTAAAGACTAAAGAAAAAGTAGCTTTTGGTGTTCAAAACATTAGCAAGCTGGAGAAAATCGTAGCTTTACTTGGTGTTAGTACTACTTTTGTGTTTCAGTCATCTTTGTATTTAAATTTATTCAATTCTTTTTATTAAAGGTTCAACTGCCAGAATTTATTACTGGCATAATGAATGTACCAGAAAATAGAGGCTGTGTGCCTTCACAGGACCAGAGCAATGCAAAGGTAAAAAAAAAAATATATATACATATATATATGTATATAAATATAATAAATTCTTTTTCAATGCTTTTTAGATATGGAAAATTTAATGGAAGATGAAATACAGGTTTCCTTTTCCAGTTATTTCTATTAAGATATTGTTTTTTTAAAGTATATTCAAGCTCTGTATCTCTTTGGTATGAGCGTGTGCATGGGGCAAGTGCACAAATTTATTCCCTGGGAGACAGTCCTTTTATGGCAGGGACTTGACGTAGATTTAATCTGCCTTTAAACAGTAGGGAATACATATTTTTTGCAAGTATATTATCATTCAAATATTGTCTTGACTGAGAGTTAAAGAATTTGCCTGATGCTGCAAAGTGAAATGGTAAGAGAGAAATTTAGGTTTAACTTTTCAACTTAAGTAACGCTTATTTACTTTCAGAAGAAATCTGAGCACCAACTGTAGTGGTAGCTGTGGAAATGCAGACAATGCCGATCTGTTGCAGTAGACAACTGAGGACTTTGTGGGGATACTGGATTCAACCACAACCACCTAAACAGTATCAGTCTAACAGTGTTTGAAATGGTGAAGCTTAAGTCATTTCCAAGCTTGCTTTCCTCCTTGAGTGTCAGTTTCAGTACAATATTTGGGTACAACTCAACATAGTTCCCAACAAGTGAGCAAGCATCTTCCCAGCAATCTGACATCAGGATAAGAGTGTTTCAGTAAAAAGCACTTGGGTGCTTTTCTCTTTGTTACTGACTTTATGCCCTAGATAGCACTTCTACCAATAGGTTCACTTGGTGCTCTGTTTGTGACACGTATAATAAAAATATTCTTGGCCCCTTCTTTTTGACTGCTTACATTTGTCATATTTCCTGTTGAATAAGAAGAAATTCCACAGCTACCAAAGCTTTATATCTTTCCTTTTCTTAATGGCCTTTTCTTGTCTTTGCTTTCTTTGCTTCTGACAAAACTATCAATTCTTAAATTCTGAGAATTTTGTTCTTATAGGATCCTGAACTGCAATATAAGTAATTCTAATTTTATATTTTTGGATATAAGGGTAGAGCTGCGTTGTAATTTAATATAAACTTGAAAACTTTAATCAGTGGGACTTCTGTTATTGAAATCCCAGGGAACCAACAGGGAAAAATTAGTGGATCCGAGCTGGAGCTGGTGAGGTGTTGAAAGTCTTTACTTATTTGAAGTTAATGTAAAATCATCGTGTTTTAATGGTGTTACTATTTTGGCTTGGGATGTAAAAGGGATATTTGTGGAGAGATTGCTAAATAGAAATAGAAAGCCAAGTTTAATAGCTGGAGATACAGTTCTCAAATATTTTGTGAATACTCAAGTATAGTATAAGTAGTGGTATGCCGAGTACTGCGTGCAGTTTTGGGCACCATAGTGTAAGACACAAAACTACTGTAGAGCCTCCAAAGGAAGGCTACAAACATGTGGAAAGGTCTAGAGGGCAAGACAGATGAGGAGCAGCTGAGGTCCCTTGGTTTGTTCAGCCCAGAGCAGAGCAGGCTTGGGGGGGGGCTCATGGTGGCCTGCAGCTCCCTCACAAGGGGAGTGGAGGGGCAGGCGCTGAGCTCTGCTCTCTGGGGACAGCGACAGGACCCGAGGGAACAGCATGGAGCTGCGACAGGGGAGGATGAGGCTGGGTGTTAGGAACTGCATAGTAAGGTTCTGCACCCACAGGGTGGTCAGGCACTGGGACAGGCTCCCCAAGTGTCATGGCACCAAGCTTACTGGAGTTCAAGTGTTTGGGTAATGCGCTCAGACATGGTCTGAATTTTGGTGGTTCTATGTGGAGCCAGGATTTGGACTCAATGATCCTTGTGGGTCCCTTCAACTCTGGATATTTTGTGATTCTAATTTTAACATATTAATCACGCTTGCCTTTGTCAATGCTTCCATAATCGCATCCATAATTATTTTTCGTGTGTGTGTCTTGGGGCTGGGGGGGGGATTGAAAGAAGATCTAATCATTTCTTTATTTCAGAGTAAGTGTCTAAACTTTAAACATTTTTCTTAAAAAAGTTTAATTTTGAAAAGCAAGTGGGGTAAGCTTTTAGATTTTGAGGGTGTTCCTTGTATCCCAAGGATATTTAGTACCTTGGAGAGCTATTGTAACAAGTTTGGAGGATAAGAGGGTGGTGAAGGAGAAAGGGAGAGTGATCGAGTAAGAAAAAATATCTTCCTCTTTCCCCTCCACAGATTGGATCCCTGATGAAAAAAGGCAACAGGTATAATTGCTAATAGTTTCCGAGATACGGTTTCCAAAGTATAGAGTCGACGATGTTACTGAGTACAAATACCAAGTTAGAGTCATGACCAGATATTTCATCTTCTCATAAGCCACTGTTACAACACACAGTACCATAATGATCTGAAACCAGGGCCCGGAGAGGATAAACAACATGACAGAGAGCACATACGGAAAATAATGTGCTATAATACTCAATTTGGAAAACAGGAGCGGCAGACAGAATTTCTAGGTTGGAAGAGACCTCAAGATCATCGAGTCCAACCTCTGACCTAACACTAACAGTCCCCACTAAAACATATCCCTAAGTTCTACATCTAAACGTCTTTTAAAGACCTCCAGGGATGGTGACTCCACCACTTCCCTGGGCAGCCCGTTCCAATGTCTAACAACCCTTTCGGTAAAGAAGTTCTTCCTAACATCCAACCTAAAACTCCCCAGGTGCCTGTCAGCAGGCACGTGGGAGGACAGACCAACCCCCACCGCGCTACAGCCTCCTTTAAGATACCTGTAGAGAGCAATAAGGTTGCCCCTGAACCTCCTTTTCTCCAGGCTGAACAAGCCCAGCTCCCTCAGCCGCTTCTCGTAGGACTTGTTCTCCAGACCCCTCACCAGCTTCATCGCCCTTCTCTGGACTTGAGATTAAAGCAATCAGCATTATGACAAGTAACTATTAAGCAGATCTAATACTTATACCAATTTTAGTTTAACACTCTCTGGTCAGATCTGCCATTATCTCAGCCTTTCAGGCCCCATGTTGGGCGCCAAAAAGACTGTCATGGTTTAACCCGGCTGGCAGCTAAATACCACACAGCCGTTCGCACACCCTCCCCCCTCCCTCTCTGGGACGGGGGAGAGAAATGGAAAGTGAAGCCCGTGGGTTGAGATAAAGACAGTTTAATAAGACAGGAAAATAATAATACTAATAATAACAACAATAAAAATAATACAATGGTGATAATAGTACTACTACTACTAATGTGTACAAACAAGTGATGCACAATGCAATTGCTCACCACCCGCTGACCGATGCCCAGCCTAACCCTGAGCAGTCTGGCCCCCTCCCCCGGCTGGCCACCCCTACATATTGTTTAGCATGATGTCAGATGGTATGGAATACCCCTTTGGCTAGTTTGGGTCAGCTGTCCTGGGTCTGTCCCCTCCCAGCTCTTACTGCACCCCCAGCCGGCCCGTTGGCAGGACAGAGCAAGAAGCTGAGATGTCCTTGGCTTGGTGTAAGCACTGCTCTGCAACAATTAAAACATTGGGGTGTTATCAGCACTCTTCTCATCCTAAGCCAGAACACAGCATTCTACCAGCTACTAGGAAGAAAATTAATTTTGTTCTAACTGAAACCAGGACAGGGGCACACAAGTATCTCATTGGAGATGGGAAGCATCTCCCTTGGAACCCCAGAGCTTCTGCAGGGGGCAGGAGCCCCTCCCTGGGTCACTCAAGTATGTCAGCAGGGCACCCAAGCATATCCCCAGGGGACGTAAGCATTTTCCTGGTGGACCCATGCATCTCCTATTGGCACTCAAGCATCTCACTGTGGATGCACTGAAAAATTCTCCCACACCACAAAAACATCTCCTTGGAGAAGTTAGGATTCTACCTAGAGCACCAAATCATCTCCCTTGGGCACCCAAGTACATCCTTCAAGTATCTCCTGTTGCATCCCAGAACCTCTTTGCGTTACCCAAAAGCATTTCCCCTTAGAAAAGAAGCATCTCCTTGGAGGGAGGACCCAAGCACCTCCCTGGGAAAGAGCAGCATCATCTGTGGGCATCCAACTGTGTAAAAGGGGCACCCAAGAACATCCTTGTAGCACCCAGGCATCTCCCTAAGGGAAACCAGCACGGGGCAGCCAAACACCTTGCTGGAGAACGCAATCACCTCCCTTGAAGACCAAGGATCTCCCTGGTGTACCCAAGCATTTTCCTAGGGCACGCTGGCATCTCCTCAGGGCATCCAAGCACCTTGCAGGAGCACACCATCTTCTCCTGGAGGCACACAAGAACATGCCCAGAGTGCCCAAGCCTAGATTTGGGGCAAGGAAGCACAACACAGGGGCACCCCGGCATGTCTCTGGAGCATGCAAGCATCTCCTTTGTGCAATGTAACAGCTCCTCAAGGTATGCAAGCACGACGTCCAAGGGCATCCAGGCATTTTCCTGGGGACCCGCAGCACTTCCCTGTGGTCCACAAACACCTCCCAGGGGGACACAAGTTTGTTTCCAGTGAACCGGTGCTTCTCATCTGAGGAAACATGTATCTCCCCAAAGCACCCAAACATCGTTCTCTTTGTTCCTGTCAATAACAAACTCGAGCAGTGAGAATCGAAAGCAAACGAGAAACACCTTCCTCGCTTACACACTCTTCTACCTCCTTCCCACAAGCAGCACGGGAGAATGGGGAAGGGGGGCCCAGGCCTCCTGCTCCACTGTGGGCTGCTCTCCACAGGCAGCAGCTCCACTCCAGAGTCTGCTTCTGTGGGGCCTCTCCATGGACTGCAGCCTCCTTCAGGACAGATCCACCTCCTCCTCCATGGGCTCCTCTGGCGGCGAGTCCTTTTTGGAGCCCTCTGGGGATGGTCCTCGCTTGCCTTGCAGCATCCCCTGGGCTCTTCTCACACAAGCTGCCCCTGCAGAACCCCCCTATCAAAACCTGGCCACATAAGACAAATACTGAAGGATACCAAGGGACTGGTCGTGTAGTTGCAGTTTTATTCAGAGAGATCTTCCCCAGGGAAGCTTTGCAGCTCCCTGGCTTTTCACGGCCAGCAGCGCAGTGCTTTTAGCCTAGCCCATCTTGATGCGGGTTGCTGCTGTACTTGACGTTGCAGGATCTCTATGGTCCCAGCTGCCAGGATACGGATCGATGGATGGGTGTCACATTGCATTCGGAGGACTGCGACAGAAAGACACAGAGCAGAGATGCAACCTGTTGACCTACAGAGACCATCCAGCATCACTCTGGACCATGCCAACCCCATCGTATACTTCTAGGGCCAGCAGGAACAGGTCCGGCTAGCATGTCCCTTTGCCCCTGCAGCATTTCCCTGGAGCAGGACAAGGCTGCAGACTGCATGGGCTTTGCCCCCTGTCACTTGGTCCCAGCACCCCCAGCACTGCCCTCATTCACAGGTGATGATCACATGCAGGTCTTCTTTGTCTAGGTCCCTGGAGTGCATTGCAGCAAACGCTAGGAAAAGAGCACCAGTCAGATCCTGCTCCCCATCACAGCCCCTGGTATAGACAGGCGCTGCCCCCCGCCCCCAGCCCCCCTGCAAGCACAGTGCCCAAGGAGGAACCTGAGCAAGGCACACCCCAGGCCCACCTGCATGGGTGGGGGTCTGAGGGAGGCACAGGGCTCCTGGGGGTACAATCAGGGGCTTCAGGGCCCACAGGACTGGGCCTTACTGCCAGGGCAGGGCCCAGACAGGGAAGCAGGGCCTTGGCTTACCGACGAATTTGACAGCCGTCTTTCGCAAGCTGGTCTGATCATCCTCCAGGTATGTCAGGCTCTGCTGCAGGTATCCTTCCACCCTGCTCCTCTTCTGCTTGAGCTGGAGAAAGCACAAGGGCACAGAGCTCACAGACCCTCCCCAGCCAGCCGGACAACTCCCTCCTGCCAGCACCCCCCTTCCCCTTTCCCCCAGGCCATCCCCAGCTCCCAGCCAGGAGCTCTGTGGGGCTGAGGTTTGGAAAGAGTTAGGAGACCGTTCTGTCCCGCTGCCAAGGCCCAGATGGGCTAGGGTCTCCTCCCGCATGCTGGGGGTGGGGAAGGCAGAGGGGCCTGCAGAAGAGCCCTTGGGGCTCTGTGCTGGAGGGAACGGAGCCACGATGCAGCTGCAGGCGGGGGACTCTGGGCTGGAGCAGCCTGGGCATGTCAGACAGGCTTGTCCATATGGGGCCTGGGGCTGTGTGGTTCTCCTTACCAAGTACTCCCCAATCTTCCAGATGTCCTCAGTCTGAGCCAGCTGCTCAAGCGGTTTCCACTTCAGGAACTTTGCACAAGCAAGTAGGATTACTGCAGAGACCTGTGGAGAAGCAGAGGCAGGGAGATGGCACCTCACACACATACCTAAAGTGTCTGATTGCCTGCTGCCCTGGCCCCGCCATGCCCAGAATACCCCTCTGGTGTCAGCACACCCAATGCCCACGTCAGTGGCCAGGTCTGAAATCTGTACCTTGGCCACACTCTCAGTGTTGTCACTCATCCGGAAAAGCAGTGGAATAATGGCCCTGTGCACGGTCTTCTTCATTTCTCCTTTTTTCCACCACAGCACAGACTCCATCAAGTCTTTGAAGAGGAGCATGGAGCATTCTCGCACCTCACTGGACACCTGTTAGGGAGGGCAAAAGGAGGATTTCACCAACTGCCAGCCTCCCCCTGTCCATGGGGAGCAAGGGCCGTAGGGTGGCTGATGTGAAGGGTGAAGCCTCATGTTTGGAACAAAGGAGCTGGAGGCCCGCACAAGGCAAAGCAACAGGTTTCCTGCACGGGGTGCCTGTACCATGGAGTGTGCTACAAGCCAGCCCACTTTTACTGGTAGCTGCACCAGCCATGTCAAAGCAGAGCTCCCCTGGGAAAGGGCTTCGGTAAGGCTTCTGGGGCACACTCTGTCTCCTCAGCTTCTGCCTTTCTGCCTCAGCACAGGGAACTTTTGGCTGCGCTGAGTTGGATACCTGACAGCAAGAAGCTCTGCTGGACTGCAGAGCCCAGAAGACAGCCCACCATAACCCAGAGGAGCAGAGAGAGAAGAAGGCCCTGCCCGAGTGCTGCCCACAGGCCTGGCACGAAGGGCAGTGCCATTTCAGGGTGCCCATCTGCGGGGCTCAGTCACCAACAGCAGTCTTACATCGTTAAAGAGAGGCAGGAGTCTCCCAGCCAGTGCCAGAGCGATGTGGCTGGCCTCCTTCTTCTCCAGATGACGAATCACATTTTTGAAGATAGTCAGGGCCTTCATGTTGATGTGCGTGTTTTCATACTGCAGAGTCTCCATGACTTCTGGCAGCAGGACCTGCACGTCCGTCACCTGTACGGAAAGACACCGTATGTATTTAGTCAAGAGGTGGACAGCCACCCTGGCCAGGATGCTCTGGTTCCAGAGCACCAGCCTCCTGCTCACTTCCTGGCAGCTGCCATGGGAATCTCACCAGCAACCTTCCATCAGGCAATGGCCACGAATGTGGTGATTAAGTAGCTGGGAGAGCAGGGCATGGGGAAGGGAGGTGATGAGAGCAAGGGCTCCGTTTCCCCCCCTTAGTCACCTGCTTTGCACATGTCCCCCAGGGAATCCATCTGGAAAGCTCCTGGGACGCTGCACAGGCAGCCACCAGGCCCCACCGCCACCATCACCCCACCTCCTGACTCCCAGCTAATGACAAGCCATGGTGTTGCCTCCTGTCCCAGCACCAGGCTGCCAACAGGGCTTTGTTTGGCAAAGTCCGACTCACCATCTGAGATGTCTCCGACAGCATGACGAGGGCTCTGAGCACCAGCCAGAGGATCGGCAGGCTGTTAAGACTCAGAAGCGTCAGGAGCTTTTCTGGGTCACGTAAATTCGATAGTACATTTTCAGTTGGATGCATCATCTGAAAAGACCACAGCCGTGAGAGATGGGCAGAGCCTGCAGCATGCCCATCACCACGCAGCTCCTGGCTCCCCTGGCAGCTCAGGGCAGGCTGCGGGGGACATGCACCCAGGTGCCTGTCCAGATGCTCATCCTGGGGCAGCTGTGCCTGCAGAAGAGAACAGGGCCCCTCTGTGCCCTGTGCATGGCACCACGCGGCACCTTTTCTTTGCCTGCTCCTCCTGCCCTCTGGCTGTCCGCAGCCTCTTGCTGCCATGCCTCTGAGGAGCAACAGAGCAGCATGAACTGGCACAAAGCAGGCTACAGGTGCTACTTGTCCCCGGCCTCACAGCCTGCCCAGGCTGTGCAAAGACCACGGCTCTGTCCCAGCCTCAGCCATTGCTGTGATAATACCCCTGGCCCTGCCACTGCTGCAGGTTTCCATTCTGAAGGGCAAGGTAGGGGGATGCCGGAGATGGAGAAAAGTGAGCACTGCCTGTAAAGGGGTAGGCTTCGTCTTTGTGCACAGGGACCCCGTATGGCTGATGTAGGGGGGCTGGTGCTGGCCCTAAGGGGCTGTGTCTATGAGTCCTGGAAGAGGCGACAGGTTGGGGAGGATGGGGCAGGGAGAGGACTGTGCCTCTCCCGGAGGAGCGCACACAGCCCTGAAGAGGAGCAAGGTGTGTTCTCTGGTTACTCACAGCGAACTTAAGAAGGCTGGTGTGCACAGGCTGAGCTTGCAGAGACCTGCACACCCGTTTGTCCTCGAGAACATTCTGTAGCTCCTGCAAGATCTTCTCTGAAGTCATTGGAAAGGAAAGCATCACCTTCCACATGTCCAGCGTAGTGCTGCAAGCCCAGAACACTCTGTTGGCAGGGCTGCCCTGGCCACAAAGCTGTGACCCAGACAAGCCCCGCAGGTCCCAGGCTATCCTGCAGCCCTGGCCCTGACCCGCTGTGTGCTTAGGGAGCTGTTGGGGTGGTACCTGTCAAGTGGCGGAAGGTTGGTCAGCACGCTTATGAGAGCTTCCCTGGGAAACTGGTTAGTCAGTGCCTTCAGTACTAAGAAGAAGCTCTGCCGGAGTAAAGATGTGCTGTCGCTCCTTTTCAGGTTTTCATGGAGGAATCTCAGAATCCTTTCCACCTGGAAGGGACACAGGAGAGAATGTGGCTGCCGCTGGACTGCAGCCAGTTGCCCAGCTGCCACTGGAACTGCTGCTGGGTATGAGAGGCAGGATGTGAGCAAGGGATGAAAGGGCTCAAGGGCAGGGCAATCCGCTGCTTACATCCATCAGCCAGGAGGCAGAGTCTCTCGCGGCCACTTCCAGCGTGAACTTGGCCCACTGATTCTTGTTGTCGTCGATGCAGCAGTCTCTAATGGTCTCAAGTGTCCTGAGGACAATGGTTGTCCTCTGAGAAGACTGGAAGTATTTTCCAATTGGCTATGGAAGGAAACAAAGGATGAAAGGGAGGAAGGGAGAAGGGAAGGGAGGGAGGAAAGACAGGACACAATAAGTCAGAGAGCAGCACCTGGGGAGGGAAGATCAGGGGGAAGGAGAAAGAAAGACCCTCCCTTCAGGGCAGAGCTGTGCTGACGGCCCCCACCTGTGGCCAGCTTTGCCTCACAGGCACCCCTGAGCTGCAGGCTGCTCTGGAACATAGGGAAGGGCAGACGGCCTGGCTGGAGGGTGCCTGTGTCCTTACCTCGTGATGAAAACGGGTAGAAATGAAACCAATCAGCCTCCAGATCCTCTCCATGGCTCTCTCCTTTCCAACTTTGTTCTGAGAGCTCGTGAAGCATAGCAGCACCTGCAGGAAGCAAAGCTGCTGGTGTGCTCTGGGAGCTGACAACTGCTCCAGCAGAAGCAGCACTGCTGAACTCCTGGCTGGAGTCACACCGTTCATTAGGGATTCCCAGAGCTGGAGCAAAGCCCTCAGTGGGTCACTGAGCCATGGGGTCCCTTCACACAAATCCCAAGGCCAACCCTGTAGCCAGGCAAGTAGGCAGATGCCATCCCAGGGAAGGCCTGGCTCCTTCCCATTCCCGCCCCCAGAACACAGTTCTCTGTCCCCTCTCCATGAAGGCTGGCTTTTGGAGCAGTGTCCTGGTTTCAGCTAGGATAGAGTTAATTTTCCTCCTCCTAGCTGGTGTGGTGCTGTGTTTTGCATTTAGGCTGAGAATAATGTTGATAACACGCTGATGTTTTAATTGTCGCAGAGCAGTGCTTACACTAAGCCAAGGACTTTGCAGCTTCGCGCTCTGTCCTGCCAGCGGGCAGGCTGGGGGTGCAGCAGGAGCTGGGAGGGGACAGACGCAGGACAGCTGACCCAAAGTGGCCAAAGGGGAATTCCATCCCATCTGGCGTTATGCTGAACAATTATAGGGGGGGGCTGGCTGGGGTGGGGGGAGCGGGTGCTCAGGGATAGGCTGGGCATTGGTTAGCAGGTGGGAAGCAATTGCATTGTGTATTATTAGTAGTACTATAATCATTATTATGATTATTTTCCCTTCTTTTCTGTCCTAATAAACTGGCTTTATCTCAACCCTCTGGCCAGGTTAAACCACTGCAGGCAGAAACGGCCTGGGTTTATGCAGTGCCACAGGGATACGTCTACTTGGAGGACAGGAGAACAGAGTTTCGGGGCTGGGCTCCTGTGCAGGATGGGCAGGTCCCAGGAGAACTCTACCCCATTCACACCTGGCAAGGAAAACACAGGGGACAAGGAAAGCAGGGCGATAGCTCCAGATGCTGCCAGTGTGGTGCACAAGGGCAGGGCTCAAATTCTCTCAAATCCACCACTGCTTTGGTGCAAGGAGAGCTCTGCGGGCAGAGGAGGCCCAGGAGTGCTGCGGGGAAGCTGTGCTGTGACACAGGAAGGACATGTGGAGGGCAAGGGATGTTGACGGCAGCCAGGGGACACCGGGGCCCTAGAAGAGCTTGGTGGACAGACCCTGGCTCCCCTGAGTGTGCTGGGCACAGGCCTGGCAGGCGCTATGGTCTGTGTGCATGGCACAGGGGGCACTCTTCACTGTTATATGTCACCTCATTCTAGGGTGAGGAACAGCCACTGTGAAAACTACCAACCTGCAAGATCCTGTACAAATTCTCCGGTAAGCTGGAGGCAGGAGGTCTGATCAGCAACGTCTGCAGCATGATGTCCATACTTTTCAGGGTCTGCAAGAAGGACAAATCTTTGTGTTGTCAGGCTTTCAGTGGTCCTTCACAGCTCTAAGAGAATGTGCTAAACTCCCCCTTGTACTGGGTTTACATAGCACGGTTTTGGAGGTCTGCAGGGGAGGCCTCTGTGAGTAGGAGAAGCAGGAGCAGTTAGTTTGGGGGCATCTGCTACCTATGGGAGACACATGTTGGAACAGTTTGCTCCCGACAGATGGACCCCATGGTACGGAGCCATATTGGAGCAGTTTTTGAAGAGCTGCTACCTGTGGGACGCCCACACAGGATCACTTTGTGAAGGATGGCATCCCGTGGGAGGGACCCCACATCGGAGAAGGGGCAGAGAGGGACCGTGAAGGAGCAGTGGAGACAAAGTGTTATAGACTGACTGCAACCCCCATTCCCCCGCTCCTCTGGGGGGGAGGACGTAGAAGAGGGTGGATGGGGGAAGGCATTTCCAGGTTTTTTTGAGTTACTGCTCTAGCTTGTTAGAAATAGGTAATACATGTTATTAATCTTCCTACTCTGAGCCTGTTTTGCCCTTGATGATAGTTGTTGAGGGATGTCCCTTTCCTTAGCTCAACCCTTGAGCCCTTTCCATCGTATTTTCTCCACTTTTCCCTTTGTGGAGGGGAAATGAGAGAGCAGTTGTGGTGGAACTCAGATGTCCTGCAGGGTAAAACCACCACATTCCTTACTGCCAAGGAAGGACAGCTGCAGCTCTGCGCGCTGCCCGGTGGAGGCCTCAGGGCAGAAAAGGTGCTGTGTGCAGACCAGGCCTCAAGCGCTGGATACAGCCAGGCAGACGGAAAGGGTGAGAGGGATGTGATGGGGTGAAGCAAGGCTGAGACCCTGCCCAGCAAGGATCTTCAGCCATCTGTAAATACAGGCAAGCCAGGAGGTAGCTCAAAGAGATATGGGGGCTCCTGTAGCTCACCCAGCACGTACCATATCGTAGAGGCAAATGTCCAGTTCCTCTTTCGGAGGAAGAAAGAACACGCTCTTGAAGGATGCAAGTAACAGAGACATCATTTCATCCTCCAGCACCACCTTCACTGTGCTGCAAAGAGAGGGACACTGGTGTTGGCAGCAGTGCCTCCATGACAAAGGGAGGAGGACACAGACCTCCCATAGGCAGAACTCCAAGGGAGGGATGGGGAGCCCTGCTGGGATCAGTGTCCTTCTCCATGAGGCTGGCCGGGGCAAGAGGGTAGTCCTCACACCTCCCAGCAGAGAGCTTCAGTACTCCCTTTGTCCTCTGGACAAGCCCTGAGCAGGGGAGAGCAGAGGCGCTGCCTGGATGGCGAATGCCTCCTTGCCAGGGTCAGATCTGCCAGGACCATGCGCTAGGGATATGCCAGCTGAGCCAAGGACAGGGCACATACCTCAAGGCAGAGATAGCAAGCATGGCTTGCTGCCGCACCACTGTGCACAGCTTGTCCCTGGGCTCCTCGTCCAGCAGCACCTGCAGAGCAAAACCGGGATGGGACCTGGCAGCCGTTGATACCCAATGCCAGCAGAGCCAGCACTGCTGGGCAGGACGAGAGGAGCCCTGGGGTCCCCAGCCCAGCACCGGCACCCAGAGTGCCCCCTGCACCTTCCAACACTGAGGTCCCAGCAGCATCCACAATCTCACAGGGAGCAACTCAACGTCCATGCATTTTGTCCCCAGTCACCCCTGCCCAATGCCCAGGGAGCCTCGCCACCTTCCCCAGCCTGCCAGACGTCCCCTCACCTGGATGTTCTCTGTCAGCAGATTTCTGAAGCAGAAGGTGTCCAGGCCCTCTAACAAGCCCTTCTGTTGTGCGGTTGTGAACACAGTGACGATGTTCCTCAGGAACTTCATCTTCTGCACATCATCCTGGCAGCCACAGAGATACCAAGAGGGAGCGTGAGGGGGGAGCCACAGCCAGCAGGACCGCAGCACTGTGGGGTGCGGAGCTGTGTGGGACGCCTGGAGGGCAGCAGCTCTGCCCAGCCAGCAGCCCTCCAGCAGCCTGGCAGCAGAGCCGGGGCATGGCCAGGACATGCAGGCACAGCCGCCATGGAAAGGGCTGCTCTTACTCTTTCTTTGTTTTTGATGTAGTCCTTGATGAAGTCCACAGCTTCCTCTTCCTCTTCGTACACAGGTAGCCAGCTAGCATCTAAGACAGAAGGAGAGCAAGGATTACTGTAGAGGGGCTTCAGGATGAAGCAAGGGAAGGGGGCACTGGCTTCAAGCAGGGGGTGCGGCTGGCCCCAGCCCTGCGCACCCCAGCGTAGACCCTCACTCACCAGACTGCAGCGGCTCCACCTCGCACACCTCAAAGGGCTCCAATACAGAGCTGCTCTCCTGGGAGCTCTCACTCGCTTCCCAGGCCACCCTGGGGCGGCTGGGGGGTCTCTCCTCCATTGCGAGTGATGAGAGAGTCAGGAGGGCGCAGGCTCGGGACAGCCACAGGCAGTGCGGAAAGACGTGGGCTGCACTTGGGGGCTCCTCGCCAGTCCCACTCGCTCCTGTCCTATCCCCTCTCTGTCCTGACGGACACTGGAGGGGCCGTTGTGCCAGCACCGGCTATTGCCAGATGACACTGGCCTGTGTCACAAAGGGTCCTCCTGTGATGTCATGCCCCCGGCTGGGTGATGCTGGCTCAGGGCCCTCCCTTGTTCTCAGCTCTTCTCAGGGCTGCTCTTGCATGCAGGCCCAGGAAATGGCTCCATAAATTTTAATATTGTCTTGCAGTTGATGCTATTTTTTTAGGAGCCAAGGAAAATGGGAGAAGTTAATGCACGCTCAAGGGTTTTACATCTTACTGCGATCAAAAGATCCAAGCTGATTGCAGGCTGAGTAGTGATCATATCATGACATGCATTCAACCGAAATCTAAAGAGAGGACCGAGCTTCATTATCTCCCCATAATGAAAAATGATGCAACTGATTCATGAATATTATTCTCCTTAGGGCCATTTAAAAAGAAAAAAAAATACGTATATTTCATTTGTAAAAATATTTGCAGTAAAGATCTGTGTACTTAAATAATTCTATTTCATGAGGACATAAACCTTTAGTTCTATAAAGAACTTTTAGTTCTTTAGTGTTATTTCATGCTGCTTACGTTCTGGAAGAGGTTACATTTTAAATACCTGCTTTCTGAACCGAGTTATATAGCACATTACTTACTGTATGTGTTTCCTGTCGTGTTGTTTATCACTTCTGGGGGTTGGTACATTTTCATTTTTTCCCCTATAGTTAAATTGTTTAGTTAATAATAATCTTTCCCTAATATTTTTTCCCCTTTAATTAAATTATCCTTATCTCAACCCGTGAGTTTTCCATACTTTACTTCTTCCCCTCCTCATCTAGGGACGATACTACTTCTAAAAAAAAACGGGTTATTATAATTAGTTTCCGGAATCCAAACCCTCCTACTGGAGCATGCGTATCAGTCTCTGGTGGTCCCTCTGGGGGTCTCCGGGGGTCTTTCATGCTGAAGGCTCATAGTCTTCCTCTCAGGTTTTTTTTCTTGTCCTTCCCCTTTGTACTCCTTGGCAGCATGTCAAAAGCTTACACAGCGTTCCCTGCAAGTTTTGCCTTCTAGCCGTCCTTCAGCTTCTTTCTTCTCCTTAATCTCCTGGCCAGATATCAGGGGCTTGCATAGTGTCCCATTCAGAAGTCATAACAGTTGCTAATTGTTAGCAGTTGTTCTGAAACCCCCAGACATCAGAGACTTGAAAGAAAGAACATACAAATACAGATAGCTCTCTATTGACACTTCACGAATTGTTAAAACATTCCTCACAGGCCATTCACAGAGACACTTCAGTCACATCTATAGCAGTGCTAAATCAACCACAAAGAAGGCAAAAAAGCTGTAACTGTTAGGAATGAGTTTGGAATCAGTAACAAAAGCAAATAGGCTCATGGATTTGAGGAATATTTCTGAAGATTTGATAAATTGACTATAATGAAGGGGAGACTGGGACACGGGGAGGAAAGGGAAGAAACCACATCTGTGGAAGAACTAAATTGCCAGGGCAGGACTCAGAGACAGACAGACGAATCAGATGAACATATCTCACAATCCGAATGAAGATTTATCGTTTTGTGAGTATGCCGTTCAGTTGGGTGGATTCAGTTGTGTGACTGTGTGTAAGGGTGTGATTGAGATGGAACTTAGTTCCGAAGCGAGTGCGGAGGCTTTCTAACCACGGTTCCAATATCCCGC
Source organism: Anas platyrhynchos (assembly GCF_047663525.1). NCBI lineage: Eukaryota > Metazoa > Chordata > Aves > Anseriformes > Anatidae > Anas > Anas platyrhynchos. The sequence goes on from NC_092626.1 coordinate 3,579,933, forward strand.
AAGGGACTCAGCTGGTGAAGGACCGAAGTGATTGTTCTAGGTATTTGTGGTGGGATAACACTCACAAGACACCTTTACGTACAGGCACAGCCACGAGTTTCAGAACTTTTTTTTTGTATAAAAAGAAGTTCCAGGAATGGGTCAGGGACAAAGCAGATCCTTAGACTCAGGAGGTTTGAGGAGTGGCCTCTGGTTTAAAAAGGGGGAAAAATTACCAGATACTCCACTGGGTAGTCCCTTAGGGCTAATGTTAAGATATTGGGATAGTTTTAGAAGCACTAAACATAAGGATAAGGCAAGAATGATTCATTTTGTATGGTTAAAAAGCCAAAAGAAACCTTAAGACCCCATGTACATGTATCTTAGTCGATATTTGGGTCCACAGAGGACTGGGTCTGTCAGGCATTGAACATTTATGTTAATAGTAGAATACCCATGGATGCAGAAGAGAACAAGTATGCTGCAGCCTAGTTGGGACTAACGGTATTGCCCACCACTCATATATTTAATTTAATTACAAAAAGGAGGATGAAGAAGGTAAGGAGGGGAGGGACCCCCTTGATAATTTGCCTCCTCCATATGACTAACCTTAGAAAATATTTAAAGAAGATTAGGGGTGTCAGGGGCTATACCTTCTGGGGACCCAAACATCTACAGAGCCCTTGATAAAGTTATTAATAGGTCCCCACAAAGAAGTTTGATTTCTGGTAGATACGGGGGCTGAAAGATCGACTATTCAGAATATACCAAGGGGACTGAAAAAAGGGAAAAAGCAAATGTCTGTGGTAGGGACAAAAGGGGAGTCCTTCCCTGTGTCAATATTAGAAAACGTTGAGGTGGAATCTGAGACCTATGTGGGTCTTAATGATCTCCTGCTTGTTCCAGAAGCAGAATATAACCTATTGGGAAGGGATTTGATTATCAAAATGGGCTTAAAGCTTATAGGGGAAAATGGGAAAGTCCGGTCATATGCATTAACAAAAGATGAGGGCGATATAGATCCCCGAGTATGGTATAAGGAAGGGGAACTGGGAAAGCTGGAAATGGAACCCCTAATGGTAGAAATAACAGAATCCCAGAAACCTATAAAACAGTATCCCAATCCATTAGAAGGAAGAAAGGGATTAAAAGCAGTCATAGACCGGCTATTACAAGGACGGTCTTTAAAACGTATGTCCCACCATAATATGCCTATATTACCCATAAAGAAAGCTGATGGGACATACCATTTGGTCCAAGATCTAAGAGCTGTGAATTGAAGAACAGTGACTAAATTCCCGGTAGTAGCAAATCCTTATACACTATTAAATCATTTGATACCGTGTTGTGGTTTAACCCAGCCGGCAGCTGAACACAGTCGTTCATTCACCCTCCCCCCACCCTCTCTGGGATGAGGGAGAGAAATGGGAAAGTGAAGCTTGCGAGTTGAGATAAAGACAGTTTATTAAGACAGAGAAAATAATAGTAATAACAATAATGATGATAATAGTACTACTAATAATAATATGTACAAACAAGTGATGCACAATGCAATTGCTCACCACCTGCTGACCGATGCCCAGCCTAACCCCGAGCAGTCTGGCCCCCTCCCCCGGCTAGCCACCCCTATATATTGTTTAGCATGACGTCAGATGGTATGGAATACCCCTTTGGCTAGTTTGGGTCACCTGTCCTGGGTCTGTCCCCTCCCAGCTCTTACTGCACCCCCAGCCTGCCTGTTGGCAGGACAGAGTGAGAAGCTGAGACGTCCTTGGCTTGGTATAAGCACTGCTCTGCAACAATTAAAGCATTGGGGTGTTATCAGCACTCTTCTCATCCTAAGCCAAAACACAGCATTCCACCAGCTACTAGGAAGAAAATTAATTCTGTTCTAACTGAAACCAGGACAAACAATTAAAACATCAGCATGTTATCAGCACTCTTCTCATTCTAAGCCAAAAGGTAGCATTCTACCAGCTACCAGGAAGAAAATTAACTCTGTCCAAACTGAAACCAGGTGTACTGGGTCTGGCTGGAATGTTAACTTTCCTGGCAGCAGCCCATACAGTGCCGTACTCTGTACTTGTAGCTGGAACAGCAGAGTTGTCACACCAGTGTTGTGTCTACTGCTGAGCAGCAGTGGCACAGCATTGGGCCTTTCTCTAACCCTCCTAGGGGGTGGGCAAAAGGTGAGGAGAGAAACATCACTAGGGCAGCTGGCCTAAACCAATCAAAGGGATATTCCATACCATGTGATGTCACACTCAGCAATAAAAGGTGGAAACAGGAAGAAGAGGGGAGGGGTGGGCTCTCGTTGAGAAGACGTCGGTCCTCCTCTCGAACACCGGCTGCGTGCGTTGAGGCCTTGCTTCAAGGACGTGGTCAATCATCGCTCATTTGTGGGAAGTAGAGAGTAATTTCTTTCCTCTGCACTTCCATATAGCTTTCATTTATTTTGTTTGTTTGTTTTCCTCCCTTCTTTTTATTTTTCCTTTTCCCCTCCCTTTTCCCCTTTCCCTTTTTATTTCCCCTTAATTAAATTGTTTAGTTCATGGTAGTCTTTATTTAATTATTATAATTGTTTCCCTTTAATTAAATTATCCTTATCTCAACCCGTGAGTTGTTCTTTGCTTTACTTCTCCCCCTCCTCATCTAAAGGAGGGGGAGTGAGAGAGCGGTTGTGGGGTTTAGCTGCCCAGCACGGTAAAACCACCACACCAGGACACCCCACAACATATTTGGTATAGTGTAATAGACCTGAAGGATGGGGCATGTCCATTAGAAGAAAAATCTAGGGATTATTTTGCTTTTGAATGGGAGGACCTAGAAACAGGAAGGAGACAGCAGTTATGATGGACAGTACTACCACAGGGGTTTATTGATTCTTCTAACCTGTTTGAACAAACTTTGGAAAAATTATTACAGTCTTTTGAGCAGTAGGGAGAAACGTGGATCCTACTGGATGGCAGAGAGATACTGCCTAAGAGTCAAGCAAAGAAGCTGCTATTTTGGATGCTTTTGCAAACCCATTGGGGAACTCAATCAGTTTTTGAAATTTTACGGGTGCATTGGGATATATGAGATTGCTCGGTAAATTACTCAAGGGTGTCTAACATGTCAGAAAGTAAATAAGAGTAGTGTGAGGCAAGCACCTACTGGGGGAGGGAGGATCGCATATAAGCCATTTGAAAGAGTACAGGTTGATTTCACCAAGCGTTGCAGGAAGAACGGCCGAAAACACGACAGACACCAGTATGGTCAGATCATGCTCTTTTTATTACCCAAATAGCCTGACTTTTATAGCAAATTTAATAGGGGCGGATGGTGTCTCACACGAGATTATTGGTCAAAAGCACTCAGACAAACAACTACAAGAAAACAACCCCACCTGCAAGAAAACAACCCCCTTGTGATTAGCAGTCACATAGATCTTGTCCTTGAAGCCAGCTGCTGGCAACAATATTTTTTAATTCCTCAAATGGGCGATGTGGGAACATTGTCATGGGAACTTCTCGTAGTCATTCTGTTAGCTTGGTTTGCTCAGCTGAAGCAAGTCATGGCCTCCTTGCTGTTTCAAAAATCCCTCAACTTGTTGGTGGTAGTGGATCAACTAACCCATTGGGTAGAGGCCTACCCTGTTGACTCGCGGAAAGCTGACTCCACAATCAGTAAGATTGTGAAGTAGGCATGTTTATTCAGCACTGGGCAGCACGGGGGTAGTCCCACCAAAGTTGTGCGCACCTGACGCGGCAACTTGCTTTGGTTATATGCAGTAAAGAATTACATATGCATGAAGTTTCCCAATACAACTATACATATGCATAATCTGTCCCTGCTTAATATTAAAATTAGCTACAAGATGTCAGTTCCATACATTCTTCTTGTCTGCGCTTGCGCGGTGCCTTGTGGTGGTGGGCTCTGAGGGTCGTGGGGATGAAGTAAGATGTCTTCATCAGGGTTGAACTTTTCACCTCATCTCTTTGTGCATGTTCTCTGAGGCCTTGGTCACAATCTGGGCCATCAGGTTGTTTTGATCTGGTTCTTGGGGCCTGAGGGGCTCCTGTTATCTCGAGGCCTTGCACGTTTGACATTCTTTATCTTGTCCCTTTGTGACCAGTCCTCCTTATCTCAGACCCCTTGGTTAAAGTCCAAACCATGAGGTTGTTTTGATCTGGTTCTTGGGGTCCGAGGGGCTCCTGTTATCTGGAGGTCTAAGCGCAGCACAAGCACAGTACATCACAAATGTAGCAGATATTCATTCTTAATCAATCACTCTCTAATTTCTAATTCCATGTTTCAGTCCCCCCTTTTCTAGAAAATCTAGTAAATTCTTTTACCTAATACAAAATTCTTCCCAATCTCTGTGATATGTATCCCTCAATGCCTTGCCATGTACTTTTATCAAGGAAGATAATATAGCCATTTGTTGTAACAATTTCCAATTCCAAACAAGTATTACAAAGGACAATATTAAACTTATACCAACTAATATCAATAAAACAATAATTGGGTGACACAATGTGTTCAAAATCCCAGTTGCAGTTGGTGACCATCCAAAGAGTGTGTCCCACCAGTTGTGATTTGTGTCTTGTTTTACTCTTTGCAAAACTCTGCTTATTTCCTTTGTATTATGATGGACAGTGATTAGAGACTGCTCTCCATTTTCCTGAACTAGTTCCTTCACCATCGTGAGGTTCATCCCAGTAGGTGTAAGTAATAACTTGTGATACATTGTGTTGTTAGACTTGGTCAACTGGTGGGATACTACTGGTACCAAATATAGAAAATTACACCCGATGATTCTAACAAAGTTACAAATACAGAAATTAGAATAATTTTTGCTAGGGGGAGTTATGTTCTCCTTATCTATTTCTACAAAAGCACAAACAGTTCTTAAACACGCACAGCCTTGACCAATATATACAAGCACAGTCTTTTGACTGGTAAGCAGCTGCACATTATGGGGAATCACACGTCCTTAGAAACAAAGACTGTCCTGAAACCTTACAGCTTATTCTCCTTATTAACAATCGGACAGTTTATGATCCTGAAATATGGGACCAAACTGAGGTCAAGGTGTGGGACTCTGCAACTAAAAACGACAAGGTTGCAGTGGGATTGCTTGGCGCCTGGCGAGCAATCTCTGAGGCCTTAAATAGCCCTGTGGGACCACAATCACAAACGTGTGGTTTACCAGACAGTGAGGGAGCTGTGGGCCCCTTTACTGATCCGACTGCTACACCATGGGCCCCTCTGCTGCTACAGCCATCGAAGGCCTTTGCTGTTACGCTCCCTGTTGACCTGAACGTGCCTTTTGACCCAGGCCTCATTGGCCTTGAAAAGGAGATGGATATGTTTTTCTTCAATCTGGGAAGAACGGGATATATAAGGCCTGAAGACCGAGTTGCTTGACAACTTAAAGCGAGACATATTGTTCAAAAGGAACGGAAAATGGAGACTGTTGTTAGTAATCAAGAAAAGGAATGGAAAATGGAGACTGGTAAGTCATGGAACTTAAAGGATTGTTTGTTACCTTTTCTGATTGTACAAATGTGTAGGCATACTTGCGTTTAGTATGTAAAGCGATGTTCTATGTATTTAGAATGTTTGATGTTCGTTTGTGCGTGTTGGTGGAGCGTAGACTCCCCGCACACCCAGCGCTGTTTACTTGCCTTTTATACCTTTTATAAGTATAAATTTTACTAAATTCAGATGGAGTTGAGACGTCATTTATAACAAATCGGTGACCCCGACGTGATCCTCTTGGACTTTGGATCTGTGACCGGTAAAGGGAGGCGCCCCACATAGTGGCCCTTGCCGAGAGTGGTGCTGGAGTCCAACAAGATTTCAAACATAAGAGGCAAGTAAAGAACCAAGAGCTCTTATTTTGTGACCCGTAATTCTGCGCACGAAGACCTGAACGAAGATACCGTTCGGTTGGGTGGATTCGTTTGTGTGACTGTGTGTAGGGGTGTAACTGAGATGGAATTTAGTTCTGAAGCTAAGAATTCGTGGGTGGGTTAACCACTTGCAAGACACCTCTAGACACAGCCAGGGATTCGGAACCTCTTTGAGGGTTCCAGGGATTCGGAACCTCTTTGAGGTAGCGTTCCAGGGATTCGGAATTTATTTGAAGCTTCCAGGGATTTGGCCAGGGATTCAGAACCTCTTTGAGGGTTCCGGGGGTTCAGAACCTTTTTGAGGGAGGGTTCCAGGGATTCAGAACTTATTTGAAGGTTCCAGGGATTCAGAACTTATTTGAAGGTTCCAGGATGGGTCAGGTGAAAAGGGATCCATACAGAAACTTGAAGTATATCAGGGCATAGCTACCCCTGTTGGATGCTAATTGTAGTGATTGAAATAATAGGTGGGAAAATTTACCTAGATGGTTGGTTATTTGCTTTGAATCGAGCCCCCACTAACTCGTGGAAAAGTTGAATGCAAATAGGAGAACCATCGGGTGTGTAAGTCTGGACCATTTCCTAAGAAGCATCGGAGAGAGGGCAAAACCAGAGAAGAGACCAGTACTGCGGCTCAAGAAGGTTTACCAAGGGCTGCAAGCCTTTAGGGTAATAACCACTGGGTAACGTGGCCTTTACCGGACCGCTCCTAATTACATGCTATTGGTCTCAGAATTGCAGTGAATGTATTGTTAACACCCGGAGAGGAAGAATTCAGGAACAAACACTACTATGCCTGTTAAACCTATGCTATGGAAACTGGAGTATGCTCGATGTAATGAAAGCGATAAGATAACCAGTTATGAGCCAAAAGAGGTCCCCTATCAATGGTGGATAGAGGTAAGAACTAGTAATGAAGGAGGAGAGTTAATTGGGAAAAATCGCATCACCACAAATCTTAGTAAGCCCTTATCAATCGAATTTGATGTATGTGATTCTGCCAGTGATGATTATTATATACCTTGTGGAACAATGAGTTGGGTGAAATATTCTATATATGGGATTCCAACCATTGCTAAAAACTTGTTTATAAATCTTGCAGAGAATATTGCGAAAGCATTCTCTTGTGGTTCAATTGGCCTTTGCCAAATCTGAAGCCAAGACACAAATTAATGATATTCAAAAGAAGAGGAGAGATTGTTATATATGGAGTGGTAATTCGTGTCGAGAAAATGGTTGATATTAATAAAGAAGGGGGAGATTTGGAAGTGTGGCCATGGGGGTTGGAAAGCCCCGTGGTTGAGATAACATTAGACTCTTAATGATGAGGCCATCAGGAATGTAAAAGAGTTTAGAGGGAACAAAGAAGGATGATTCAGGAGACTCCATGCAGTCTCCGGTTTCTTGTTCATCAACTTTAAGTGTTCCTTGCAGACGACCTTGTGAAACGCTGGGCTTTGGTGAATAAATCTCATTCTGTTTTCCAAGGAGAAGAGAGCCTCTCTTTCCCATCTTGTGATGCTCTGCTCTGCATCAGGGTCAGAACAGCTCCATACATCACAGCAGGCTTAGACCAGACTGCAGGAAGAGCAACCAGGAGGAGAGAGCTTGGGCACAACCAGGGATGCCATATGAGCCAGCAGTGTATACACGGATATGGTCACATCCACATTGGGATGCTCTAGGAGGAGTGTGTCCACCCGGGCAAGGGACTTCTCATCTTCCATGACTCCACACTGGTGTGGCCCTAACTGGAAGAGGGCTTCCCAGTGTGAGGCTCCTTTTCTGAAGGACTAGGGAGGGATGGAGAGGGTTCAGAGGAGGTGTGCCAAGACAGGGCTAGGGGTCATGTGTGTGGAGGCTGAGAGCCCTGCACTTCGTAGACCTGGTGAAGCACAGGCTCAGGGCACCCTTGTAGGAGCTCCTGACAAATGGAAATCTGCTTTCAGAGATGATGGCACATTTTGGGTAGGGATAAAGAGCATGAGAAAGGAAATCCATCCACCATAATTTGGTTGTTTTGGAGGTCCAGAGTGGTGATGAGGAGAAAGAAATGCCACTCCAAGGGCAGTGCTGTGGTGACTCAGAGGGAGTCTGCTTCAGCCCATGGCTTGTGTTTCAAGTCAGAGGCAGTGAGCACAAGGAGTCCCTAGTATGGGTGGGGAGATGCTGTGGTGGGGAAGCAGGTTGGATGTCTCCAGGCTGCAGGGAAAATGGTTCATGCATGGGACAGGATAGGACAACCTGTGGGGAGATGTCCAAGGGCACTGACAGGGCTGGAAGGCCCTGACACAGCAGAAGTCTTTGTCCCCGTGGCTCTGGCTGTTGTCTCTGCCGCTGGGGCCTATGAGATGACACATGGTGCTCCTGGCACTGGAACCATGTGGCCTCCTTGCAGCCCTGTGCACTGGAGTTGTACTGTTGTCCTTTAGTTGCCATCACACACCCCAGATCCCACTGCCCCTTGAAGAGCAGCGTGAGGGACAGAAGCACTCTTCCCAGAGCTGGGTGTCAGGCCTTGGTGCTTGCTTTGATAAAACACATCAAGGTTTCCTCAGCATCAGGGCCACCTTTACTTTGCCTTTGCCTGCCTATCATCACTGCCTCCCGTTTCCTTTGCTAACAAGTCCATGGGGGAGCTGTGGTGGTAATGGCCCCCAGTGGGACCAATTAACACTCCCAGAACCTTCAGCATTTCTCCTGGCCTTAACCTCTTGAACAGCCTGTGCTATCTCCTCTCAGCATCAGAGGTGCATGGACTCAGCGCCAAATACACCCTGGGGCTCGGCACAATGCAGAGAGCCCTCCTGTGCCCTCTTTCTGTCCAGCAGTTCCTTCAAGGCTTCAGGGCTTTTACGTCTAATTGGGGAGATTTCAGAAAGCTAGTGAACGAGGCACATTTCAATGGGCAGTTGATAATAAGGAAGCTTTCCCTTCAAGCTGCATTCTTTATTGATTTGTTTCAATTCCCTGCCCTCTTCCTTTGCTATTGATCCAGAGGGTCTCCTAAGGAGGCCTGGTCAGCTTGGAAAGGCAGTCCCTTGAGGCCAGGCACTCCGTGGGCAACCTTGCTCCTCACCTTCCCAGCCCCACCATTTCTCTCAGGAGCCATGGGGGACTTGCAGCACTTCTCCTCCCATCAGACTTCTCCAGTCAGGACTGCAGCTGCATGTTACAGCTCCTTTGCACCAACTCCCAGCCCTTTTCCCCACAGAACTGCCTGCACGCAGGCACAGAAGGACTGCTCCCCATTGAAAACCAACCAAAGATAAGTGTGGTGCAGTTCAGTAAACAGTAAAACACTCTCCTCAGCTGTGTGCCCAGTGCAAGCTGCAGCTAATGAGGTTCACCTTCCCCAAGGGATGGCCATATAAGGACTGTTCTAGGCAGAGTGTTTGAAGTGATGAACACATGCTCTTTTATTTATATATTTATTTATTTTTATTTTCTTTCCTATGTTGGAATAATTTGTTCACCTTTCCAGGCAGACCTTGCTAGGTTCAGGGGCCCCTCTGTACTGGAGGTGTTTTTCTGGGGCTGGCAGCTGTCAAGAGGACCTGTGGGAGACCAGAGGCCCTCAGGAGCTGCAGGTGGAGGCTGGGCAGCGTGTCTCAAAGGATTGATACCGGCCATTAATAAATATGAAAACAAAGGAAAACAAAGTGACAAAAATCATGAAAGTGGAAATGTGCATCCATAAATTATCAATGCTTTAGAAGTTTGCCTTTATTTCTGTTTTTTTTTTTTTTTTTAAATGACATTTCAAAGCATTTCTAGTATTGTTAGGCCAACACCATCAAGTAAGATCATTCTGCATCTTGTACAAAGCCCTGTGCCCCCCAGAAGAATCTTATCATATCCATGACAATTCAGTCTTTGCAAAAAAGTACATAACCCTGAGATGTGGACCTTGCTGCACAGATGGAGGAAAGCAGGGCCACGAACATGCACGCAATATTCACTTTTCCAGGTGACAGATCCAGGAGATGTGGAAGTGTGGCAAAAGTAGAAAACATGCTCAGCTTTATGGCCAGGACAGAGTATGCATTTCCCTCGAGGTAGGAAAGACAATGAAAAATGAGACCGTCTCCGAGAGGAGCAGCGTGCAGAGGGAGAGAACTAACACCCCAGAAAAGCCCAGATCTCTTCCCACACCTCAGAGCACAGCCAGGCAATGGACTTTCAGGTGCTTACAGCTGGAAGACAGGAGCTGGAGGTGTAATGCAGAGATGGCTGAGGCAGTGCCTCCCAGGCTACAGTAACAGCCAAGGGAGAAGAGGAGATGTTCACCTGCCTGGCGTTAGATGGTCCCCTACAGCACAGGAGGATTCAGGCCCCACAGCATCTCCTCTGGCACCACCAGAAACTGGGCCTGAGGTCACAGGACTATAAGGCATGTTGGCAGGGTCCTCAGGAGGCCTGCAGCCCAAGCTGTCATAAGCATGGTCAGAACAGGCTGTTCAGGGCTTGATCCTACTGCATTCTGCAAAACCAGCAAAGACGGAGACTGCACAGCCTCTGGGTGACGCCTGGCTGAGCTCATGGTGAGAAGGCTTTTTGCCTTCTTTTTAGCCTGAAGCTCTCCTCTTTCACCTTCACAGCTGTTGTCTTTTGTTCTCCCACCCTGAACCCAGCTGAAGATCCTGGCTCCACATCCTCCACAACCCCCCCAGAGATACAGCCAGAGGAGGTCCCCTTCGTCCTGCCCTTCCCCAGGCTGGACAAGCCCAGCAACCTCAGCCTCTCCTCACAGGCAGAGTTCTCCAGAGCATCTTGGGGACCCTGTGCTAAACCTGCTGCAGCTTGCTGACATCCCTCCTGTCCTGGAGACCCGAAAATCAGGAGCCGTCTTCTGGATCATGCCTACCCTGCATTCCCTGGCCATTCCCAGCTCACACAGCCCAGTACACTGCTGGCTGTCCTTGCTGGTTACAATTCCTTTGTTATCATCCTCCCTTCCTTTTCTGTCCTCTTCAACTGTTTTTACCTTAACCGACAATTTCTTTCCATTTTCTGATTCTCTCCCGTATCCCCGAGCACAGAGGAGAGGGAGATTTTTGGCAAAGACTGAGGAAAAAGAAGGCACGGAGTCCCTCAGCCCCATCTGTGCCCGCTGCTATGAAATGACCTCTTTGGCACTGAGGAGACACGGGGGGATGCCTCCCATGACTGGCGTGTTGGAATGGAAGGACGTGGGCCCTTTAGGAAGGACAGGCTGGGGACACGAGGAGGGGGCATTGCCCTCCCTGTCAAGGAGCAGCAAGTAGCATCCATCCCTGCAGCTCTGCCTGGGGATGGATGTGTTAATTTCTCAAATGAGTTCATTCTTCATACTTCAGAGAAAGAAAAGGCTTACGTTTCAGACAATCTTTTATTACAAATCATTCTATCGCATCTATGGTCATAATTGCAAGTCGGCTGCCTCCAAAGCAGCAGGGAAGGACACGATCCTCTTTGTAGCATAGTTGCTGCCACAAACAAAGCCACTGATGCATTTCATTAGAGAAGCTGTTGCAGCAGTGCACGGCCCTCTAAAAAGCGTGTTTGCAAGCTAGGCTGCAGATCTTGTAGGTACAGCTGTATCAGATGGAGAAGGAAGCATCCTGTGGTGATTCCCTTCACCCATTAGCCGAATGGGTACCATGCCCAAAACTCTGCTGGCAGAACAAGCACCCAAAGCAAAGTTAGATTAGTTAGCTCAATCCTGCCTTTCCGTTCAGGGGTGGACAAAGAGCAAAGGGACAGCTTGTAGCAATTACCAATCTCTCACACAGGCGTTTCTATTACCAAAGATGCAGAGATGATAATGTCTGGCACAGCAGCAGTGACAAGCTAGTGGCAGCACCTTTTTCCACTGCCACAGTTGTTCATTATCTCTGTGAGACTCCGAGTATGTCGCTTTAGAAAGCAGGCATACCAAATGGAAATACTACTGCCCCCTGGAAACACTGCTGCTTATCATCTTATCATCAAAGTCTGCCTCTCTGCCTCCCTCAGACCAGCTAGCACAAAATTTGAGTATTCCCCTCAACTTCGGTCTATACAACATGGAGATAAAACACACAAAAAACACACCTAGAGCACTTTCAGCTATGGTAAATGGAAATGGAAGATCTGAGAAAGGTCGAGGTCCCATGTGAAACTGTACCTAACTGCTGTCATATGGATGGCTGTACACTGGTCGAGAAGTTCATCAACTTCTAGGCCAAAGGAGCAAACAGCAACAACAGAAATCCAACTACTTCTTGAGGTTTACCTAGCCGACTCTGTGAAAAACCTCTATCGCTTTTCCTTATCTACTGGCAGACACGAACAACAAAGAAACCTGGAATCTGCTTCCTTAGGAAGACAGCTTTAAAAAGTAGTAACGCCTCTACAAATTAGGTCACAGCTTAAGAATGTGACAAAATTGTGTTGACAAGACCCCTTACCAAAGGGGATTCTTATCTGGTCATATTCTCCCCACACAGGACTCTCGCAGCACATAAACAGCAGCCCTTATCTGCTTTAGGCCAACCTGCAGGACTCCTAGCAATTTTCCTCAATTCTAATTTCCTCATTCTAATTGCTAATTTCCCTCATCCTGCACTCTTCTCAAGATGGTCCTTACTCATGCCCTCTGCAACTCATGCAAAGGAACCTTTTACCTCACGTACATAGGGCCACTCTTTCCCATTTCCCCTGTTGGAGCCTAAGATAACCGCTTTCCTCCCGAGAGGGACTGGCAAACCCTTATGACACTGCAATAGCATGGATGAGAAATTCTAAGACTGCATTTGGATGCAATTTCAGAAAAGTTGTCGCTTATCCATGGCTAGCTGGTTTATGTCAGCCTACAGAAATCGACATGAGGTGTGGAAACTAAACAGTCACAGTGCATTATAGGTTGAATACTTCACAATCTGTATGTCCTTCCAATTAATTGTTTTATTTGGCATCGGTTAACTGACTTAATTTGCAAGTGTACAGGTCACAAGAGGTCCTACATGAGTATTAAAAAAAAAGCTGAAATTAGACATACTTTGAGCTCGTAGTGATCCACAGTAACTACATTGTCTGGCTCCATAGAAACTTGCACAGTGTTCTCAACACTCATCTGTTGCTGTTCTACCTGAGGATGTCCAGCAGGAGTCATGTGAAGTGTCCAGAAACTGGAATGACACAAATTTCTTCAGCCGGGTTTCCTGTTTATCTAGAATACAGTCTCAATGAAGTACCCTCGACCTGTAAAACACTCTCTTTCTACAGAAACAGAGTCAGAATTGTTGTCGTCTTCACTGAGAAATACTTGGCTTCTCCCTTCTTTCCACCTAAAGTCACTGCTCCATAAAAATTAAAAACTAAGACAAAAACCAAACAAACCAAAAAACCACAATCAATCAAAAAGCAGTAGAGAAAAGGGTAACAGCTTAAAAAAAAATAGTCATGTTGCCAACTCAGGTTAGGAAACACATCTTACACTGCTACACTAGGGCATAAGTCTCCTGTTCCACGTGTTACTTTGGATCCGCACATCTTGAAGTGTAGCTTTTTAACTGCACATTTCTGCTGCTCGTTATTGGAAAGTGCCTCATATGATAAAAGAACATCAGTGATTGCTGCTTTTCGGTTAGGTACTGTTTGAAAAACCAGACTTTAAAATCAAAAAAACAGCACCCCCAGAAACACATGGGCTTGGCTTGCATAATTAGAGGAGCAACATCACTACGGAATAAGCCATGGGATGATTTCTGGGAGCTGTAACAGTAAAAAACAGAGTGAAAGTGAAGGCTAAAGCTAATTGTCTTTGGCGAGAAGAAGGTGCTAACCAACCTGTTGGACTTTTCACTCACCATTTGAAGTTTGCCCTTCAGGATGGAGTTTCCCACCTTAGTGCTGAATGCCTAGGAAGCTCGGCACTCTCCGTTTCAGCACCGGGCTGAGTCCCATCCAAGTCTCCCCCGCTTCTCTCCCCGTCTCTCCCAGAAAATGCGATTTCCTTGCTCCTTGCCTGCTGTTCCGGCCTCCCCTCCCCTTTTTTCCTCCCCTCCCTCTCCTTAGGGGCTGGGACGCCTTCTGTAAGCAACTCGATATCCCAAATCCAATGAAGTTCCAGCCGTTTAGCAAAACGCCCAAAACCACAACATCCCCCCCTTGAAGGGGGGCAGAGCACAAGGCTGAGGAGCGCCCAAGCCGCTCCGCGCGGCCCGTGAGGGCGGGGAGCGGGGAGGCAGCAGGATAGCTTTGGTTTGTTTTCTTTCGTGGTGCTTTTCCCCTGGTTGCAGAACTTTCCCATGCTTCGAGGCACAGAGCCATTCCTGGTTCATTTGGAGGACCGCCAGGCTTTGCTGAAGCACTCAAATTGCGGAGATGTGCCCTAGATGACAGAGGTGATGATCTTGCTCCTAGCTGCACGTTCAAGTCCAAATGTCTCTTCCCTAACTTTGTGATGCACAAAGACTTGGTGGTAGCAGCTTTTGCAGTTTCCCCAATATCAGCAAGCCATTTATATCCAGTTATTCCAGGAGTAGAAGAATCTTGTCTATTTTCTGACTTTAGAGTGAAATTTAGTTTGACATCCTCTTAATGAAACTTCATTTTGTAAGCAGAACGAGCCCCCCCTCGAGGTTATCACAACTTCCCTCCTGTAGTAAAAATGATAGTATTCATCCTTGTAGGAGCAGCAATATGACGAAGCTCAACAACAGTAAGAAGGGTTCTATGCTTAATCATAGAATCATAGAATATCCTGAGTTGGAAGGGACCCTTAAGGATCATCAAGTCCAACTCTTGACACCGCACAGGTCTACCCAAGTTCAGACCATGTGACTAAGTGCACAGTCCAATCTCTTCTTAAATTCAGTCAGGCTCGGTGCAGTGACCACTTCCCTGGGGAGCCTGTTCCAGTGTGCAACCACTCTCTCTGTGAAGAACCCCTTCCTGATGTCCAGCCTAAACTTCCCCTGCCTCAGCTTAACTCCGTTCCCGCGGAGGTGCTTTGGTGTAATGAACCTTACTCTTTTCTGGAGAGAGCGCCTCATAAACATATTTAGCAAGGTATGGAGACGGGAGAAAAACTCTAACTAGATTTTAATTCTGCCATGAATAATGTCAAGCTCAACTGTTCCACTGACCACTTGAATTTGAAGTGTGTTTTGCTGTTGTTGTTTTTTGTTTGTTGTGTTTTGTTTATACATGAAACACCGAGTTTATGTGAAAAGTTCTGCTGGAATATCTTTTTGCAAAGGATATTAAGCTTAAGTTATCCACAAGAAAATGGTTAGCTGATTTTTTTTTTCCCTGAAAATCCCAGACTTTTTTTCCCAGAATACCACAATTTTCTTTGCATACTGTGGAACACTGGCTTATAAACGTGGTGAAATTTCCCATTCTCAATGGGTCTAATCCAAGAATTCTTTTCTTCCATCTCTCCTCTGTCCTCTTCTTAATGTAGGCCGTTGACAAAGCCAAAATCAGACCGAAAAAGAGAATCTACTGCAGGTAAGAGGCTGTAACTCCCTAGGATACCTATTCATGCTGGTTATTGAAAAGGATGGCACTTGGTCACTCCATCTATTTCATTTGGCCCCCAAACCTTCTAACCTTGTCAGCTCATTCGCTCATCAGTGACTTTTCTGTGAAGAGAGGTAGGTGCAAATAGGAGGATATTTTATGAATTCCTTGAAGGCTTGGGGAGAGAGCAGTATGAATTCCATCTTGTTCGTAGGCACAAAGGAATGTGTTGTTTCCCAAATGCCGTATGGAAAACAATGGGCAGAGTTTTTTCTAAAAAGCAAGAGTTGGAGCTACCTGGTATTTGGGTATTTCTCTTGAAACAGTTCTTACCTCCTTGAGCTGTTAGATCATAATGCAGGAAATGAAAGTGCTGCATGCAAAAACAGGGTAATAAAATATATACACCTTAGGAAGAGACTTACAATGGAATAGTTTTTTTTGAACACTGTCAGTTAGAGTTCTACATGAACAGAGTGAAAAACAGCTTAGAGAAAGGTGTTGATTGTTTTCACTTTTCTAGACAAGAAGTAACTGGAGTAACCTTCCCTCCTGTGTGGAACAAACGTCTCACATTAGTTTTTGTCAGACTAGCTTTCGGTCTATGAAAAAGTTTCTCTACAGATCATGCTTTTAAGTAGTTAGTTTCAATGTGCAGAACAATAAAAATGTGGAATGCAGTGGTCCTGACAAGGACTTCTGATTTGGTATTTGTCCTGGTTTCAGTTAGAACAGATTTAATTTTCTTCCTAGTAGCTGGTGGAATGCTGTGTTCTGGCTTAGGATGAGAAGAGTGCTGATAACACCCCAATGTTTTAATTGTTGCAGAGCAGTGCTTATACCAAGCCAAGGACATCTCAGCCTTTTGCTCTGTCCTGCCAACGGGCAGGCTGGGGGTGCAGTAAGAGCTGGGAGGGGACAGACCCAGGACAGCTGACCCAAACTAGCCAAAGGGGTATTCCATACCATCTGACATCATGCTAAACAATATATAGGGGTGGCTAGCCGGGGGAGGGGGCCAGACTGCTCGGGGTTAGGCTGGGCATCGGTCAGCGGGTGGTGAGCAATTGCATTGTGCATCACTTGTTTGTACATATTATTAGTAGTAGTACTATTATCATCATTGTATTATTATTATTATTATTATTATTATTATTATTGTTGTTGTTGTTGTTGTTGTTGTTGTTGTTGTTGTTATTATTTTCCTGTCTTATTAAACTGTCTTTATCTCAACTCACGGGCTTCAATTTCCATTTCTCTCCCCTGTCCCAGAGAGGGGAGGGGGGAGGGTGAGCGAACGGCTGCGTGGTGTTTAGCTGCCGGCCGGGTTAAACCACGACAGTATTTAAAGAAAAATCAATTCGTTTCAGTATGTCTCGTTTGTTTGTTTACATTTTACCAGAGCAACGGTGAAATCAAGAGAGTCCCATCTTTACTGTCTCAAAATATTGTCTATGTTTCTGCATTTCAGTTGCCAGAATGCCGAGGACCAGAGCAGATGAGAAAGCTGCAAGATGAGTTCATGGAGAAAATGGGGATTTGGAGGTCCGCCGAAGCTGCAGACTTCGATGAAGTCGTTACCCTACTACAAATCCATCCCTTCTGCTTGACAAATATATAAGAAAGTGTCCTGGTTTCAGTTAGGACAGCACTCTTCTCATCCTAAGCCAAAACATAGCATTCTACCAGCTACTAGGAAGAAAATTAACTTTGTCCTAACTGAAACCAGGACACAAAGTAAGTCTTCTTTTCCTGCAGGCCTACTCAAATGATCTTTCTGAGCAAGCCTTTGTGCTCTGGCACGATATTGGCCTTGACTCGCTCACTCTTTTGACAACAGAGAGGTATTGTCACTCCTGGCATTGAGAGTTCAGTGTGTTTGGGGGTAGGCTGAGACCTCCTTACGTGCCCCCCTGTGTGTTATGCATTGCTACTGGTAACTACTGGCCACCAGTGACAATTACTGGTCAGGTATCAGAGGCTTTGGGAGTGTTTGGTCTGAGCATTCCACTGCTTAGCAATTTTCATGGTTGGTGAGCATAGGTGGTGCTCTCTTCACCATTCTACTAACGGTCAGCTCTTTCCTTGGCCTACACCGGTATGTCCTGCTCTCCTTGGTAATAATTGATTCCTTGAAGTCATGGTCCTTTGGAGCTTACTGCCAGACTGTGTAACCTGACTTCTGGGGGACTGGGCATTCGTGGCTGGTTAAGTCTGCCTGGACTGAGAGGGTGTGAGTGAGGATGAACTTGGCAGGTGCTTCATGTCTAAAGAACTTAAGCCCAATTGGTTTAATTTGCTGCTGAGGTTGTAGTTTTGGGATTGCTGTTTGATGAGAGATCTTCATCCTGAGCATGCTTTTTATATGGGCCTGGTGGGTTTCTGGGTTGTCTTCTGAACCGAAATGATTACTTTACCTGTGACTTTCATCAGATTTAACTTTCCCCATCGAGCAATTTTCTTAGTATCAGAAGTGCCTTCATTTTGAATGCACTTTTAGTTCCATAGTTATAAAAGGGAATGTAAGGCTTGGTTAAGAAACTGAGGACAGTTTGATACAGTCAAAGTGAAGTAGTTCTAATGATTCTACATTTGTGTCTGCTGTTTATTTCTGTTTCTGAAGCTGAAATTGTTACCTGCTTCAGAATTGCCTTGCCTTGCCTGCCCTGCCCTTATCTTCCCTGCCCTGTGCCTTCCTGTGCCCTGTGCCTTCCTGTGTTCCCTTATCTTCCTGTGCCCTGTGCCTTCCTGTGTTCCAGAGGCATTTGGGCAATGCCCTCAAGAATATGCTTTAACTTTTGTTTAGCCCTGAAGAGGTCAGACATTTGGACTCGATCTTTGAAGATCTTTCCAACCGAACTATCTTATTCTAGGAAAACTCGCTTCCAGCTCTTTCAAGATAGTAGCAGCATCATTTCTAACTAAAAGCTTGGCCAGATGATTGTAACCGAAGATTGAGTCCAAAGACTCAAACAGCTCATCTGGAGCAAAAATGTACGACATGTCTTCTGGAAGTGGCTCCTGTTTAATGTCATTTATCTCGTTGTCACTCGAGTTTCCATCTGCAGCCATTTCTGCGAGAGGCTCCTTTTGGTCCTGCCAGTGAGCAAGTGAGGCTCAATGGACTGTCTGGGGGTTCTGGTGGGGGAAGCTCAAACGTCACCATGACGACCCAGTGATGATATCACAGTGTGGCTCTGGCTGGAGCAGCCAGAGCAGGCATGTTGCTGGTCCTGCAACGTAGCTATGGGTGTTTTGACTCAAGAGCCAAGAAGCAAATAAAGTTATTTAAAGGGAATCACCCCTCACCTAGCTGTTGCTTCCCCTTCCCTGTGTGGTCCCCTGAATAACCCCCTTCTGGCCTCCTTGATGTCCCTCCTGGTTCTCCAGCTGGGGAGAGCAATCAGTCTCCCAGGCAGGCAAGGTTAACACAAGCAAACAGCAATCTCTTACCAATTTGTCACTGTTACTTGCAAATGCTTCGTGCCTTCAATAGCGCTGCTTCAGCAAGGTGATGCTCTGCAATGTCAGTGGTCTGCCAGAGGCTGCTCTGTAGGTCCAACTAGAACAAGACACTACGTACATTTTGATAATGCCATAAACGGAAGACGTGCAACCCCTCCTTTCTTGATTCAGTTCCGATGCTTTGATTGGATATGTTAGCAATTTAGAAAGCAAGCCAACACACTCAGTGTGTTCTCTTAGCCTTTTAAATCACACCCCTCTCTGCAGAATTCCCTTCATGTATCCTCACAATGCAAAAAAAAAAAAAAAAAAGTCTATGAAAAATGGTTTTCTGCTTGAAAGATAAAAGCAGTAAGCTATTTCTGTAAAGATTTAGTAGAAAGTACAGGTCTTTTCTGAGCCACAGTGTCAGCAAAGAGTTCAATGTCATACTAATTTCAGAGGCTGATGTATTCCATCAGTTTACCCTGATCAACCACAACTTTTGTCTTCTATGAAGAAGTTAGTCAAGCCACTGAAGTTTTTAGATGTGTGCACAGGTATGTCCTTATCCAGTTACTACAGGCCTGAGCAATAAGCTTCTACAAAAGAAGCCTTCAGTGCCATCCTTTCTGCGTATCACTGAAATACGCAACACAGATGCCACTTCAAAATCTTCAAGGTTCATTGCGAACAGCACACCACGTCTGGAAGAATTTCTAGGGCCTCCTTGCCAACTTTTTCATATCTTTCACTCACCTGTGCAGCAAACAACAAATATTTCACCTGGCTGTGCATTCGTATTGCTTCTACCTCCTTGGAAAAGGGCCATAAAAGATAAATAAATGGAAAAGCTTACAAGGGAAGCAAACAATCATAAGCAACGAAAACATACAGTGCTCTTCCCCATACACCTCTGACTAAAAATTCATTTGGAAGGAAGCAGACTATTCACAGTTCTATGACCAATGGCAGTGTGAACTAAATCTCCAGAACGGCAGTAACAATAGAGCTTGCCTCTGAGACTGATAATCCCAGCCTCAGAAGGTCTTAGGCTAATTCCTGAAGGACTTGATCAAGAACAAGGAGAAAGCTAGTTCCATCTCCAACTTCTTGCTCTTGCACGTGGGAAGCCTTCACAAGCATTTTTGCAGTAGGGTGCTGGACCTTTAAAAGAAGTCACACATCTTGGACACTAACATCTCATCTGGATTGCAGCTCCTGTTTTTTCCTGTGAGTCCAGTATAAGCTCCCTAATTTCAAGATATATCTAAAGATACACTGAATGCATGAAGTAGGAAAAGAAAGCAATACGGATTAACTTAACTGGGTAAGTTCTCTAAAAGCCAAAAGTACAACCATCTATGAAAAAAAAAAAATCACAAAGAACTAAACGTCTCACCTGCAACATACATTGGACATCCTTTTTATTGGTTCTGTGCTGTTTTGACAGTGTGCAGAGGTTTCACTGTCATTCCTGCAACATGAGAGAAGCCTGAATTTAGACCATTAAGCTGAATTCACATATGTGTATCTTACGAACAAGATCTCTACATTACAGTTTAATTCTAGTGTTTTATCTACCTTGGGAATGTACTGTTTTCCCGCCTCTCGCACCACTTTTATTTATTTATTTATTATTTCCCAAAGTGTAATTAACAACTATTTAAACTAATACAAAGTTAGAGATAGCTACAAATGTCATTCAAGAGAAACTCTTGAAATATTAGTATACTCCGCTTATCACTCACATTCTGTGATTAAACAAACAAATGATAACTGCAGTTATCTCAAAGCATGGAGCTATTCAAACTATGTTGGAACAACTATATTTTATGTAGTATACATGAATGTGCATGATGACATGCGGCATATGTGCAGCAATTTTACCACAAAATGGACTTTTATTAAAATTGCCAAAGTATTCATTGGAACATCTGAAAACCTGTTTTGTGGCAATAGAGATTACCCTTATTGTACATTCTAACTTTCTGAATAATGAATAATTCTAGCTAGAGAGCAAAACCAAATTATAAATGAATAAAAGTCATCAAAAAGAATAGTATAAGAACAAAACCATATTGTAACTTTAAGGCATTTCTCAAATCTTCAGACAATGGAAGAAAAAAATATATATATTTTAACGTAAGGTTTCTAGCAATCTTTGTGAGTGGGGCTGGAGCACAGAACATCTAGTATCTTTCTGTGACATCTAATACCATCTAACAGCTCACCACAAAGCAGTATTGGCTATCCTTGAACTGTCTGACTTACTCTTATAAATCACAGAATCACAGAATTTCTAGGTTGTGAAGAGACCTCAAGATCATTGAGTCCAACCTCTGACCTAACACTAACAGTCCCCACTAAACCATATCCCTAAGCTCTACATCTAGACATCTTTTAAAGACTTCCAGGGATGGTGACTCCACCACCTCCCTGGGCAGCCTGTTCCAGTGTCTAACAACCCTTTCAGAAAAGAAATTCTTCCTAACAAATGACCAACATTTTTTGGTGTGTTTTTTGTTTGTTTGTGTTTTCCTTTTCTTTTTAAAATTTGACTTAAACATCCTTAAAGTTTCTCTGTTTCTCCAGCAGACATACTCGCATAGCAATTGTATAACCAAAAGCATAACCAAAATTGATGGTTAATATTTTGGTTTTGACTGTGAGGTATAAGAAGTATCATGGAAGACTTTGGGGGGACACACAGGGATGCATATAAAAAACATGCAAAGCCACAAGCTAGACTCCTAAAAATAATTCAAGACTCCAACTTATTTTCATCAATTAAAATGCACAGCTAGCTTGATAAGCACTATCAGCATAGCTCAAAAAGGATAACTATTTTGCTATCATATTTCTTGTATGCAGAAATACTGCGGAATTCTATCACAACAAACTGATGAACACAGAACATGGAATAAAATACTTTATTAAAAAAAAAATCTATAGTTGACAGCACAAAATGGGAAGATACAAATGAAATATAAATTTAAGGCAGGAATAAGTGAGAAAGGCAACTTCACAATATGGCCAGAGACTGAATTGGTCTAACAAAGTAAGACACAAATGCAACAAGCACTGAAAACACTAAAAAAAAAGGAAAGAAAGAAAGAAAAAACACCAAATAACCAATAAAACCAACAAAAAATAACAAATAATTTATCACTGACTTTTCTTGTCTACTGTCTAGTGAAATACCTATGCAAAATAACTAAGACATAAGAGTACCATGGAAACAAACATGCTATAGGTAGAAAAATGAAACAAAACCAAACAACTAAATTACAAACAATACAATAAAGGTTGTGACTTTAGTTATATTTATTTTCCAGTGATATCAAACCTTTCCCCAGGAATCTCTGTATAGAGACTAAAACTAACCTCCTGATGGACTGATATTTGTGGTATGTGCAACAAAAACTGGACTTGACAGTGACAGACAAGCCTGGACACCTGAACAAGCTTGCAAAGTGGGCCCATGTGAACCTAAGTCTAAGTGCAAGGTGCTGCACCTGGGTCAGGGTAATCCCAGACATAAGTACACACTGGGAGAAGAACTCACTGAGAGCAGCCTTGCAGAGAAGGACCTGGGAGTAGATGAAAAGCTCAACATGAGCCAGCAGCATGTGCTTGCAGCCCAGAAGGCCAACCGTATCCTGGGCTGTATCAAAGCAGGCCGAGGGAGGTGATTGTCCCCCTCTACTCTGCCCTTGAGAGATGCTACCTGGAGCACTGTGTCCAAGTTTGGAGCCCCCAGCACAAGAAGGTTGTGGGTCTGTGTGAATGGATCCATAGGAGGGCCATGAAGTTGATCAGAGGGCTGGAGCGCCTCTCCTACGAAGAAAGGCTGAAAGAGCTCTGGGGTGACCTCATTGCAATTTTTCAATACTTAAAGGGGGCTTATCAAAAAGATGGAGAGCAATTTTTTGCTCAGTCAGACAATTCTTCACTCAGGGGGTGGTGAGGCACTGGAAAAGGCTGCCCAGAGAAGCTGTGGATGCCCCATCCCTGCAGCTGTTCAAGGCCAGGTTGAATGAGGCCCTTGGCAACCTGATACGGTGGGTGGCTTCCTTGCCCATGGAAGAAATGTTGGAGTTAGCTGGTGTTCCCTTCCAATCCGAGCTGTTCTATGATTCTTTATATTTTACTTTAACTGTGCTCCACATTAACACATATGACTCATCGATAAAACTGATTCACATTTTTCTTTACTGCAATTAATAATTTAACAATAGTTATTTTAGCTATTTCCTCTACCAGCATTTTTAACCATTTTCTTTACAATGTTGCTATCAAATTAAAAAAATATATTTCTTTCTGTTCTTAATGAAAGAGTAAAACAATTATGAAATGCTTAAAAAAGTGAAATACAGGAATTATCCCTCAAGTTCTTCATTAGTTTACTCTATATTATACTTTAAAATATAGAATAAGCAAAATTCAAAATTTGCAATAGCCTGCCAAATACATAAGTAAACCATAGGCTTGTGAACTGCTTCATCCATCTTGGAATCTAGCCATCCTTGGGAAGGTAACGCACAATATATAGAACACAGGGTTTGAATTTTTCAATCAACTTTTTTGCAACTTCTAATCTTTTATTTATTTATTTTGTAATTTTTACAGCTGTGGGAATTTTGATCTTGTATATACATACCGTTGTGAATAACTGTAACATGGTGGGGTTGATAAATACTGCAAAGGTGCATTCTTTCAAAAAAAAAAAAAAAAGATACTTTCTAAGGTTATATTAGTTTTGAGATTGTCAGTGCAGAGAATCATGGTAATTTTAAAATGTACATCATATTTATAAACCAACACCTCTTGTCAATGAATGCCCTTCAATTTACGACTACATGGCACAGAAAACAACTGCAATTATTCTGATGCTCGAGGATTTTTAAACAGTCTTAAATAATCAGTTCTACTTTGCAGCTGGTCTTGTAAGACCAACAAGACCAAGAAAGCTACATGTAAAAGCAACAAGAACTCCTGAACTAACAATTTAAAGGTAAGAACGCTGAAGGCATCACCACAGCCTCTTCTCAACTGGTATCTGACTTAACACTGTCTTCCAACAACAACAAAAGACCAAAGCCAGCCATGAGATGTAACTGTTGCAGCAGCTCATGGCAAGATTTTTAATGCATTAAAATTGAAAGCTTGTGTTCCTTATGTATTTCTGCTAAACTTACCCGAGTGAAGAGAAGGGAAGATCTGAACTTGTTTGTCTCTCTGTATGATATACATACTGAGGCACAGTGTTAATTATATCAAGACACAGAGGTGGAACTCTAACAGAACAACACTGACACACTTGAAACTCCTTGCTCTTGTGCTGATTGTTCTACTACTTCATTCCAAAGGTATTAACAGGCAAGGTATCCTGAGAAAAATTTCTGAGTAGAAACTGAGTACAGACTGAAAAATTATTCCTCTTCTTACATTACTGCCGAAGCAAATTACACAGTAAGTAAGGAATAATTTTGGTAAGTCTGAAGGAATGCATTTTCCATTAGTTTTGAAAGTTTAACCTTTAAGTTCAGTAAAAAAAAAAGTCTTCATGCTCCACATGCACAAATGGAAAAAATAAGAACTCAAGTAGCCAAAAAAAATCCTGCTTACTTCACATGGCTTTGAACCATTGATTTTAAGGTTTACTGCATAACTGTCTTTCAGTTATTAACTCCTGATAGCACACACTAAGTAAATCATTTGTAGTTCCTTTTCCTTTAGTATCAGACTATTGTTTTTAAAACAGTCCTCTTATCTCAGAAACACTGAGCATTTCATAAAATAAACAAAACATGCTACATATTCAAATACCTCTTTGCTGAATAAACCCAACATTAGTTTAGATCTAATGAAAAAAAAATCAAGAATAGAGAATAAATTGGAACAAGCTAGGAGTAAGTCATACACATTTTTACTACTCATTCCTAATGATTTTGTTGGAAATAGAGACAAGGCAGCTGTGGAAAAACTGCCTGCTGGTCAAAGTACTATTTTTGAGTTCCCTAGGGGTTTTGAAAAATCACAGGCCTTTTAGATTTTCAATTCACATAAGACAGAGTAGCTCTACTAATGCTACTGGACTGTGATTTACACCAGTTGATGTTCTGCCCTTTACAAAATCTCATACACAGAATAATCATCCTAACAGCTATTTCTTTCTCTCTTACCAGATAGCTTCAAACACAAGATCTTTTCCTTTGTTCTTATAGCACTTTTTTTCTTCCCCTGAACATTAAATGGTCATTTATATAGCAATCAATATGGTCATAACTTCAAAGAGCAAATATATAATTCATATAATCAGAGAAAAACTAAAACAGTTCCTTAACTGAGACAAATTTTAAACTGTCACAGCTATACCAAGAAAAGTCAATGATGATGCTTTCTCATAAGCCTCTTCCCCTATTGCAATGGCTTGCTAAGCCTGCACAGCTGCCGTGCTGCCTTCTCCAGCTTTTAGCTGCGCTGTAAGGATGAAGACCAAGAGCTTTATAGATTCACAAGCACTATTAGAAGTGTAAGATGGGGGACTTTTTGCCAAGGAAAAACAAACTTGTGCACTACAAAACAGTGCTTTTTAGCATACTAAGCTGGTGAAGGGCCTGGAACACAAGTCCTGTGAGCAGTGGCTGAGGGAACTGGGGTTGTTTAGTCTGGAAAAGAGGAGGCTAAGGGTAGACCATATTGCTCTCTGTAACTACCTGAAAGGAAGGTGTGGGGAGCTGGGAGTCAGCCTCTTCTCTCAGATGAGTAGTGATGGGATTAGAGGGAATGGCTTCAAATTGTGCCATGGGAGGTTCAGGTTGGAAATTATAAAACATTTCTTCTCAGAAAGAGCAGTCAGGCATTGGAATGGGTTGCCTAGGAAGGTGGTGGTGTCACCGCCCCTGGGGGTGTTCAAGGACATGTTGGACGTGGTGCTTAGGGAAATGGTTTAGTGGGTGACATTGGTGGTAGGGGGATGGTCGGACCAGATGATCTTGGAGGGCTTTTTCAACCTTAACGATTGTGATTTGTGTTTGCCTTTTCTTTCCAGTTGCAAACAATTAAATATATCGGTTTGGAATGGCTATGATCATGGTATTATAAGCTGCTGGTATCACTGTATCAGTATGATACTGTCCTTAGGCTGTATAATTGCATCTCCCAGTAAGGCTAATGAGTTCAGGTAAGCAAACAATTTCACATGAGTATACTGGTTTTAAACTTGACTCATCTAAAGATAGAATGGATGGACAGAGTCTGTACAGCTCAGAGCTGTACATCATGTCTTATGTCTCCTATTCTTGGAGATCGTTTTTTTATTTCTGTCCCACCTGGGGAAATTGACAGTGAACATAATCATAGAATATCTTGACTTGGAAGACACCCACAAGGATCATCAAATCTAATTCCTGACTCCACAAAGAACTATGTAAAAATCAGACCATGTGTCTGAGAGCATTATGCAAACACTTGAACTCCAGCAAGCTTGGTGCCATGACCACTGCCTTGGGGAGCCTGTCCCAGTGCCCGACCACCCTCTGGGTGCAGAAACTTTTCCCAACACCCAGCCTGATCCTCCCCTGTCCCAGCTCCATGCCGTTCCCTCGGGTCCTGTTACTGTCCCCAGAGAGCAGAGCTCAGCGCCTGCCCCTCCACTCCCCTCATGAGGGAGCTGCAGGCCGCCATGAGGCCCCCCCCCCCACAAGCCTGCTCTGCTCGGAGCTCAACAAACCAAGGGTCCTCAGCCGTTCCTCCTGTCTTGCCGTCTGGACCCTTCACCATCTTTGTAGCCTTCCTTTGGATACTCTCTAACAGTTGTATGACTCTTATTATCTGGTGCCCAAAATTGCACACAGTATACTGAACATGATGCTGCATCAGTGCAGAGTAGAGCAGCACAATCACTTCCCTTGACTAGCTAGCAGTGCTGTGCTTGATGCACCTCAGGATGTGCTTGGCCCTCCCTGTCATTTACCAAATTCCTTTCTGCAGAGCTGCCCTTCAGCCTTTCGTCCCCCAGTCTGTACATACATCCAAGGTTGTCCCTTCCCAGGTGCAGAATCCGGCACTTCTCTTGTAAACTTCATATTGTTGGTGATTGCTCAGCCCTCTATGATATTTCAATGATATTTTGAGCAAAATGCATACGTGCAAGTGTGATCATCACTTACACTTGCAACTTCTTGACCTTCTTTGGGAGAAAACACCAGATCATTAATGTAATCTGAGTGGCCATCAAATGTCTGTCAACCAGAAAAAAAGAAATATTTTTAACTTTGAGCAGACTGTTCCACCATTAGTTAACAATATATTCAACAGAACCACTCAATGAAAGATTTGAGTGTACAATAAAGTTATCATTTCTACATGGAAGGGAAAAATATTCATTAGTAAAACCGGAGATATTTAAAACCTCTAACGCTTGTGTATATTTACACTGTAGGTGAACGGAACCCCACTGCCTCCTTGTCATTACCACAGAGGTCAGCTTGATGCTCTAGTAAGTGGATCACACCACAACTTCTTATTCTTTTTCAACCACTGAATTTTGAAGGTAGAAGATAATAAATCTCAGAAAAAAAGAGGAAAATCAACAGGAAGTCAATGTACACATAATTTATATATTTTAAAGAACTCCAATTATTCATAAGTAACTCATCTCTAAACAAGAGTTTTTAATAGGAATTCCTGCAAGCAGCAAGAGGGTTTTTTTTCCTGAAGGAGCAATAAGCCAATCACTTGTCCAGTATATTCCCTTTCCCAAGCAGTCAATATATAAATTCCTCAAGAGCAGATATCCACCAGAGATGGCAAAGGACCAAAAAACTACCTTTAGAATTGTGGTGGTTTTACCGTGCTGGGCAGCTAAACCCCACAACCGCTCTCTCACTCCCCCTCCTTTAGATGAGGAGGGGGAGAAGTAAAGCAAAGAACAACTCACGGGTTGAGATAAGGATAATTTAATTAAAGGGAAACAATTATAATAATTAAATAAAGACTACCATGAACTAAACAATTTAATTAAGGGGAAATAGAAAGGGAAAGGGGAAAAGGGAGGGGAAAAGGAAAAATAAAAAGAAGGGAGGAAAACAAACAAACAAAATAAATGAAAGCTATATGGAAGTGCAGAGGAAAGAAATTACTCTCTACTTCCCACAAATGAGCGATGATTGACCACGTCCTTTAAGCAAGGCCTCAACGCACGCAGCCGGTGTTCGAGAGGAGGACCGACGTCTTCTCAACGAGAGCCCACCCCTCCCCTCTTCTTCCTGTTTCCACCTTTTATTGCTGAGTGTGACATCACATGGTATGGAATATCCCTTTGATTGCGTTAGGTCAGCTGCCCTAGTGATGTTTCCCTCCTCACTTTTTGCCCACCCCCTAGGAGGGTTAAAGAAAGGCCCGATGCTGTGCCACTGCTGCTCAGCAGTAGACACAACACTGGTGTGATAACACTGCTGTTCCAGCTACAAGTAGAGTATGGCACTGTATGGGCTGCTGCCAGGAAAGTTAACATTCCAGCCAGACCCAGTACAAGAATAAAAAGTGAAAAAAGTCTCAATGAAACAAGTAACAATGCATGCTGAAGGCTTCATGAAAACTAAAAGTGAGGAACAACAGCACGTGAAAAACAAGCTGGCCACACAATATCACAGCAGTTAATCACAGTTTCTGTTAAACATTTGACAGAAACTAACATAGTACTTTATGCTCTTTGCTTTATATACTCTTGTACTGAAGAGTAAGGAAAATTGGGCACAGTGCACACTGTGAAAGTAATAGATCATCCATTTTCAAATAATAGGATATAATTACCCATGGTGTGAATGTACATATGAACTAGCAGTCAAAAGCAAACATTCACAGTTGTATCAGAAAGCATGAAGTCATTTCAAAGGGAACTATTACTATGTAATTGTCCTCAGCTGAAATGTATTAATCATGACATTTTTATTTCAAAGTACTGAGAATAATTTATCTATAATGAAAACCAACTTAGTAACATAGCTTCCCTGAACGAGAAGCAGAATCACAGTTTTCAGTAAAAGTTAAAAGGATATTTTTTACATATTCGGAAGGCTTTTCAGCTGTCTTAGCCATAAAATCACAACACCATTTTCTTCTCAATTCCGTTAAGTGTTTTGTACTTATCTACAGATATCAGCAATCTTTTAAGCTTTACAATATCTTCAAACATCTAAATTAAAGATGAAATGCACATTCAGCATTAAGCAAGCAGGCAAAACTCATCTCATTTAAGCTGAGTCTGAAGTACTTTCAACCCTGCTGAAATACTTTTTCAACCCTGCCCAGAGCAGGGGGGTTGAAACTACATGATTTTTAAGGTCCTTTTCAATCCAGGCTATTCTATGATGTTATGATTCAAATTCATTCACATGTTTGTTAGGTATGAGTACATCATCTCTGATCTCATTAGAAAATCTGTAGCTAGTAAGTATCAGTTTGTTCAATCTGAGGATTCGTGTGTGTTTTCTCTCACTATGGTCTTTATGCCAAAAAAATCAATTATAATTACTTAAATCACTTAAAATTTGAAGTCAATTATTTGAAGTCCATATGTAGATGCTGGATCTATTACTGTTTCATCCCCTTTACTCTCACTGAATAAGTCACTAGGCATAGATGCTATTGTTTTGCCCAAAGTATCATAAAAAGGACACAAAAATATCCACTGGAGAATGGCATGACATGAAGAGATGGCAAGGAAAAAACAGGTTGAATGAAAATCATAGAATCATAGAATCATAGAATATCCTGAGTTGGAAGGGACCCTTAAGGATCATCAAGTCCAACTCTTGACACCGCACAGGTCTACCCAAGTTCAGACCATGTGACTAAGTGCACAGTCCAATCTCTTCTTAAATTCAGTCAATCACTTCTCAGCTTTCTGAGAGAACAAAATACTGTTCTCTGTGTTTGTTCCTCAGAACGAGCTATGCAACTGAGCAAAAAGAAAAAAATAAATCTGTAAACCATGCACAATAATGAAGCTGCCCCTTTAAAAAGTTATGACTGTTCAATACATCAGTTCAATACAGAACCACTTTCAGCAGCCAAGTTATTTTTTTCCCCCAACAGCCCATAATTTCAATAAAACCTTGTGGATTTCACTAGAACTAATACATCCTAAGATGATGCCAAACTCTTTAGACAGAAATGCAAGTCTTTTGAAAATTTTCAGCATTCAGAATTCAAAAATCCTGCCTCATTTTACATACACAGTTTTGATGAAATATGCTTTTTATTAAGCAAAATCTGAAGCAGGAGAAGAAAGCCACAATTCATTTCCAAATGAAAACCTGAGAACAAGAAAAGATTTCACGAAGATCCATCAACTGTACTTTACCTTTTGTTTCTTGTTCTGGGCTTGATCCAGCCCATAAATTTTGGATTAGTTGTGTTGACAAAGTAATGGAAAACTCAGTATGCTTGAAGTTCCTTGTTGATAATTACATCAAGACAGTTTTTCCACTGGGAAAACAGAGCAAGATTATTCCGCCTATCCCTCCAGAAGCAACACATACTAATTGTTTAATATAAAAGACAAAATGTTCAGAGATTACATTTTGACTGTAATGACATACTTCCCTCAGCTTTTTTGCACATTTTGTACCTCTCTTGAAACCTCACGTGTAAAGTGTGCACTGTACAATGGATCAAAGTCTTCCATGTGTTCATTATGTATTCAACCCTAGGTTCATGAAATAATTTTTCTGAGGTTTTGATTGACTAATACTAAGAAACCATTCTATCAAACTGTTTAGAATTAACTCGGCATAGCTCATAGAATATTTGTGAACCTCTGAGATTTCCAAATACTTTAGATGGGAGTCGGGTGTTATTTTTTTTTTCAATCACAAGAAGTATATAGCTCAATGATCATCCAAGTATAAGAAACTATGATGACTACCTGGAGAAAGTATTTTCTCCACTTTTTGTCAAAGCAACAACAAAAACACACACACACAAAATCAATCAAACAAACAAAAGCCTGGAACGTGCTTAAAGACATTTTTACCAAAGAATCACATAATGTTAGGGATTGGAAGGGACCTTGAAAGATCATCTAGTCCAATCCCCCAATATAAGCACACTATTCCTTTTCACTAATGAGATTCTCACTGTTAGGTAATAATCCACATTTTAGGCTGTTTTCTGATCATTTTAAGAGCAAGCCCGATCCAGTAAAAACAGGAATTTTTACTTCTTCCTCAGTCTCAGTATACCCTTGATGAAGTTCTTAGACTAAGTTCCAGTGGTGAAATTGGCATAAACAGTGCTAATAACTTCATTGCTAAACTGAAGCCAAAACTTCTCATTTGCATAGCATAAGCCCCAAATGGTCTTTAGTATTCTGTTGCGTCAAAAATAAACCATCTATTGTAGCTTCATCTGGCCACACAGTTGTATTGCCTCTTGTATTAATACATCCTCTATGATCATTACACTCACAACTTGTCATATTTTTTTTTCAGATGTGTTACGTAATTGACATACTTTTGCAGTAGAAGCTTGTAACTGCAGGTCAGCACAGTTTGTGTTAGAAAGAAGTCCTAAGGGTAGAAGAATCAGTTCTCCAAAGAATCTTTTTGTATGAAAAACAATTGCTATCTTAATAGAAATATAAGTGTGGCATTTTAAATTTATTTGTAGGCACCCAGACAAAGCTACTGTGTAATATATTCCGCTAAATTAGAAATACATGTTTTAAAGTTTAATTTGTGTTGGTCACATAGCAGAAAAAAAAACTTGTTAGACCTGGGAAAAACAGTAACCCATCACAGAAATTCTATTTTGAAAAAACAGCATTTTTTCAGAATAGAATAGAATAGTAGCACAGACTGTGCTACAGCATTGCCTCCTTTGCTTCTATGGTTTTAATATTGATCATGCATTTACAGTAAACTACAAAATAACTGTCTCATCAGATATATGCAAAATGATTATTTTAAGTGTGATTTTTTTTTTTTATTGTAATCTTATATAATTCAGTAATAAACAGCCTAATATAATTCTACATTAGAATAAACTTGCTTATTTAAACTTCTATTTTTAAAAAAGTTTAAGTTCATAACGCATCAAAAATGCATTTGTGTGAAGTTGTAATGCTGAATATTTATCATATGTATTTATTTAACTGGAAGCAATGGGTTCCTATTGAGGAAAACAGCATATCCCATTGAGAATTCCTAGCGTTAGTCTGGAAGGAGTCCTAAATCAATGTGCAACAGTCTGAAAGCTAGTATAGACATGAAGTCTGCTCCGGAATGTATAAAAGAGCACCTTCAGCTAAAGACCAGATGATAAGAGACAGGAGACAAAAAGAGGTATGAAGGCTATGAACTATCACAGCTGTCACTTTTTCACAATTTTTGGCAAAAACACAAAAATTTGTTGGTTGTTAACACCCAATAATTAAAGCTTTCGTATTCATTACATAAGGAAAAAAAAAACACTCATTCATGCCTTGAACCATGCTGAAATGAAGAGACTTGTCACTGATTTTAGCAGACAGTCCGTCAGGCCCATTGTTAATCCAAAAAAAAAAAAAAGAGAGAGACACTAGACAGCTGAATGTAGAGCCTGTGGTACCAGGTTCTTCTATGTGTTTGATTATTTCCACTAATTAACCATTCCATTGTCTATACTGTTATTAATGACTCTACCTATTCTCTTTCTTCCGCGTGCTTATAGACAATTCTATAAATTTCTCGAATTAAAACAGACATACGTAATGAGTAAAGTAACTTTATATTCTGCTAAAAAAAGTTAAAAGATTAACTCACACCATCAAAGCTGCTTGTCTACAATATCATAGAACTGACAGATATTATATAAAATGGTAACTTTGGTTAAGGAGTGACACACATCAACTTACAAGCAAACAACGTTAACAATTTCTAGAAATATTTTGCTAGAAGTGCCAGCCAAGCTCTTTGCAACCATGTCAGTTATCCTACTTCCTGGCTGACGAGGCCATACAAGGTGATGGACCAAGCACGAAGGAAGGAAAAAATGGGAAGGTGCATGCATGAAGTAACATAGAACATCTTTTCTGAAATTAAAATACTTTTTATTTTTTAGTAATGTCCATTTTTACTTATATATAGCTTTACTCACTCCATTATTATTTGACCAAGAGTGACATCTGCAATTAATTTACTTTCTGTATGACAAATATTGTCTTACTAATACATACTGCCAAACCACAAAGGAAAGCCAGTTCTTTTCCCCTGCATATTGAATACACAACTCTCAGAGGCATTATCATACTCCAAAGTACTAAAGAAGGAACCCTAACCCCTGATTTTTCAGCATTGATTAGCTTTGCTTGTTCTTGTCTGAAACCTCAACAAAACAAATTCAAACGAACATCTAATTAATATTAATATTTGGACTGGGGTATTGTTTCAAAGGCAAAATTTTGAAGAGTATGTACATACCCAAGTGACGTAGGAGTTACAAAGACAAGAATGCCTTACAAACAACAGAAATCTCTTAGACCCGACACCTCTTAACATCACCGGTGAAAGAACACTACACTGAAAGAACAGGAAGTGAAGACGTATTTGAAGGAGTCATTCCCTTTCTTTTTATTTTAGACATAAACAAGTACTGGCCCATGGCCATGTTTTATATAACTGTCTGCAGCTACGTACAAAATTCAATATTCTTTCTTTAAATCTTGTACTGTACAAAATGGTTTCATTGCAACTTTCCTGTTTCCCAAGGAAAGAGACAAAGCATTAAATTTGCTCTCCATAAAGACAAGTCTAATAAACAATACCACATAATATTTTACAGGTCTCTATGTAAAGGAACCTTTTCCAACACAGTACTTCAAATTCACCTGTAGAATATTTTTAGACCATGTTTTAGACCACAAATAAACTTCTACTTACTTTTTGTCAATTTGGCTGTTACATATATACTTTTAAATCAAAATATAATATAGCTGATAATTAGTTATGCCCACTTTAAAGATATAAAGGTATATTCAATACACTGATCTTTGCTAGAGATGATGGGTCTGCCAGAGTTTAGTGTTCTACATCATACTGTACATTAAGAAAAGTGAAGCACAAGCTCAGTGAAAGATTAGACTCCATTAGAGACTAAAGAAATATTCAATATCAGCTCAGTTACCCTTACCTTATATTCATTCTTGTCCTGCAGGTCTGAAGTAAATAGCCTTAACTTCCTATCAGAAGCTGCTGTACAAAACCTACACTCAACAGAAAAAGAAAAGCCCTTCTGTCAGGTAGCACTGCAATTTATTTTTTTTTTAATGTTAAAACAACAACAACAACAACAACAACAAAACAAGAACAACAACAACAACAAAAAAAACAAACAAACAAACAACAACAAACAAAACAAAACAAAACAAAACAGAAAAAAAGAACAAACCAAACCAGATCAATCAAGAGTTTCACCCCATTTTAAACCTGCAAAATGACATGCAAAAGGAAATTTAGATTTTCAATCAAACGTATATTCTAATTTTTCTGCTTTGGCATCAACCATTCAGAGTTATAATTGGAACTTGCCTATAAAATACGGTGTATCAAGTGCCAAGAATACTTTTTAATGGAAAGTAATACAAAACATTTGACAAAGCTAAATCTGAATCAACTATGAATTACCTGAAATCTCTCTTATAACTGCCACAGAATTTACCTTGGAGGAAGTGGCTGATAGAAAAAACAGAACCCTCATCATCAGTGTTTTAAATTACCTAGGCATTAATTTATTAACCAGTCTCCAACTTATTTTAAACAAAAGACTGTAAAAATATGCAGCAGTAAGCAACCAGTATAGTTTTGAAGAGGCTTACAAGCAATTGAGAGCATCTGAATTCATGTTAAGTGCATATTTAATAATTGACCATTTTTCTAGACTTACAGCTTGACAGGTCTCACAAATAGCATCCGACTTACTCCTAAACATAGCCCATACTATGGAGAACATCCCGTGTAATTTTACAAAGCAGGCCATGATACTAGTATCATTCTTACAATGATACATACACATTATACAGATACATACAACAAAAAGACTAACTAGATTACAGGTCGATTAAAATCTAAAAATCTAGTGTCTACTGTGAATCTACTGTGGGGAGGAAAGAGTAAGGGGCTCAGGAAGCAGAACAAAATATATAAGGATGACTAAGAATTAAACTGTTGTTCCAATGGTGTTCACAGACTTCCAACAGCAATTTCTTCAGAGTTACATTTCAGCTGTAAGCATTAAAGTTAGTTCAATACTAAGGACTTAGAGAAAACAGATATGAGAAAACAGATATGACACAAGGACTCATTATAGTAATTTATTCGAAATACCTTATCTGGGGAGGTAAAGCATCAAGTCTAGTTTCTGGACTCCTTGCTATGGCATCAACACTGATTCCATGACAAAATGTTCGTAGTGTCTAATATAGCATGCCTTCCACTTCTGCATCCTCTTCCTACAGAAATACTGTAGTTAGCTAATTCAGAATAACAGGTTGATGACTTCTAACAAGTCAGATTGATATGAAGTTGAAAGTTAGATGTGTCTGCTGCGATAAAGAAAGTATTTACTTGAAATATGTAAGTAAATAAAAATCCATGAAATGATTGCAGTTCCAAACCAAAGTCAACATAGCAAAAAAACAAACCTACATTGCACAAAAAGATTTGCCAGAGGGACATGCTGAGCCCATTCTTTGGGCTCAATATCAGCATAGATACAACTAGAACCACTGACAACAGCATGATAAGCACACACTGCAATGCAAAATAATGGGAACAAAAGCAAGGAGGCCATGTAGGTTATCTTCTTTCCCAATTGGTTTTACTTTATGGAAAAATGCTAGAACAACCTGGTTGGACTGGAAGAACAGCAGCAGGTAGAAAGGTACCCTTCATCATTTAACATGACCAAAATTACTACCTTGGCTATTCTTCCCAATAGTGAGGGAACTGGATGGTGACAAAGATGAAACAATTGCTGGGATTGTGGACTTAATGAATCAACTGATCTCCAAAAAGTTCTCAAAACATCCTGCGTAGTACCTCAAAATGTCGGAAGGCTATTTTGATGAAATGTTCTCTATGGCACAATTCTGCTTTAAGGAAAAAAATCTTTCTGTATACACTCTGCATAATGTAGATGCTAGGAAGGACCTAGGTGATTTTCAGAAAATTTCCAACACTAAGACTTTGGGGAATAATAAAGACCAGTTATACTGTTTTCTGTATTAGATAGAAAAGTATAAAAATAGTACCATGTAAAGGAGAAGTGAGCTCAAGAAAAAGAAAGTAAAAATAGATTCCAAAGATGAGAGTGTTCTACTATCAATTTTCAAGCACCCAGGGGAAAAAAAAAAAAAAAAGAAAAAAAAAAATTATTACATATAAATATACACAGTATGCTATCTTACTTTTTAAAAATTTTCACGATATTGTGACTGGAAATGATGTCAAGGTAAAAAAAACATATTTTACTGTTTCTAACAGTCTGTCAGAGAGATGTAAAATAATAACCTAGAAAGCAGATGTATATTAAGTAACTATTTGCCATTGTCCTTCCTTGAAAGAAATGTCTCTAAACTTACTTTGGAAATTTTAATTATTCCTTTCTTATTTCGGGTATTTGAAATCTTTGCTGCTTTGATAGCTACCTGAAATCCTTAAAAAAATAGAACACCATATAGCAAATGTTAAGTTACATATTTCCAAAGCTAACTGCTTAAGTTCCCAGGTAGTAGTCACAAACATTTGCAAGAAATACTGAACTGGGATTACTCTTCCAGTAGAGCACTCCTGTTTTCATTGCAGCCTACTCAAAAAGAACTTTACACCAGCAGGATGCTAATACCAATATGTATTTATATATACATTTTTTTCTCTTTAAGACCAAATATCCCAAAGTCATTAATGTAATAAAGGAGTAAAACACTTCCTGGCAAAATGGGAAAGGAAAGACGCAGGAAAGTGACTTTAGTCTTTGTCAGAAGACATGCTGTCAGTTTCAGGAAGCAACTAATAAAAGCAATAAACAAAAACTAACCTGAAACCTATGTGTCCCTGCAACTACATAGTTATTGCCACCATATGCAATGAGGGAACATGCACCTCCACTATTAAATGGATTGAATTTTATCACATGCACATAATCTTCACAGTCCACCGTGTAAGCAGCATTTCTAGTAGACTCTTGCTTCATTTCCAGGGGACTATGTCAAAGTATCATGGAAGTGATGTCTTCTTCAGGATGGAGGTCAATGTTCCTATAGGGAAAGTATTAAAAAGCATACATTGTGTATTTGCATAAAGAAAAAAAAGTATTTGTGGCGCAACAACTCAAGATTTCTTGTAACACCATATTTATGGACACAAAAGGTCAACTTAAGCTCATTAGATCCAGATTTAACACCTAATTCCAACTATCAAGAGATTAACTAACCTAACTGACCTAATTCACTAACAGGCATTCAAAACTTTTTCTACAGACATCAGTAACAACTGCAGGTTTTGTGCTACTGATGGCAACCTATCAAGACATGGGATTAAGTAACTCGACGTACCAGAAAAGTCACCCACGTAATTTTAAAAATTTCAACCAAATGACAACAACATATCTATTATTACCTTCAAATTCTCTTCCCTGGTGTACCTCTTTAAAGGACAATCGGTATCTAACTAAAAGCAGAATTAAAACCACCAAACTCTAAATGCAAACACGATTCTGCACATTACTTGTCTCATGGCATAAGCCAGCCCAACTGCAGACAGTGCCTCTATGCCTCTGTACTTGCACAGAAAAAGTTCATTTTCAACTGGATCAAAAGTATACCGAAACATTAATGCTTTACTCCATTCAAGCACTTTCCAAGAAAATCAGACTCCTGTGCTTGCACACAGGACGCTGAGATACACAACTGATTTGGGGATCATCCCTGATTTGACATCAGCGTACACCTTTTGAGAAATGACCATGTTCTCCACGTGCAGCATGGAAAGATAGCTTCCAACTTCAGACCCTTGTCATATTTTGTTGCGTTAATGACCTGAAGGGCTCAGCACCGAGGCTGAACATCATGCCTGGGAGCCACCACAGTTTGATGGCGCTATCAGCGGGACTCAAAGAGGCTCTCCACGTTGGTAGCGTGCATTTATTAACCAACACAACAAACCACCACGTTGACAGAAGGACGTTAGCCACATAACTCGCATCGCCACGCTCCTAAAGCCAAACACAACTCCTCGCCACCTCGAAGGCTCCCCACCACGGCAGACCCCATGCCTTGGGGCAGCACCAGGGGGACAACCCGGCCGTGCGGCTCAGCCCCCCTCCCCGCACCCTTCACCTTCCCGCTCCCTCCTTTTCCCTTGGGGGCCCAGCGGCTGCCCCAAAGGAGCCCACCCCACACCTTGTGGCCCCACAACGCTACCCCCTTTTGGGACCAGATGACCCTGGAGGTCTCTTCCGACCCGAACGACTGAGGACTCTAATTAGCAGAAGCCCCCCCCGTTCCCAGAGCCCCCCCATTCCCTGACACGACCCCCCCAGAAGCCACGGGCAGCCATCTCCCCTCAGCCCCTCGGTGCTCCAGGAGGGAGCACAAAATGGCCGCCCTCCCTCAGGGCCCCTCAGCCTCCGTCCTGGGGCTGCGCCGGGAGGGGGGGGGGTAAGGCTGGGCCCCCTTTTGGGGTCTTCTTGACCAACAAAATGGAAATGTTGAAGGACTGGGGTGGAAAAGGGGCTTTTGTGGTTTTACAGCATGCGGGAACGTGCAAAATGTCAAGAAGTTGCATGGAAAAAGGAGGGATCACACCCCAGCCCCGTATGGAGAGAATAAAGTTTTAGTTTGGTATATTTTGTTTTGAGAGGATAAAGTTTTGAGAAGACATCCTTTTATTTCGGTCAAGATTGATTCTGGGAAAATCCAGCCTTTTCAGCCCAAAATCTCCCTTGGAGGTCAGAAAACCTCCTTAGACTGTGCCCGGAGCAGTTTAAAAGGTTTAGGGCTGCGCTTTCATGAGGCACTGCTCCAAATTACATGGAGAGATCTTTCCAACCTTCAAGATTTTAGAATTCCAGGCTCAAAAAACTCGTTTAACATCCAAACACCACTTTATTAAACCCAGTCCTCCCTTTCCAGGACCCCAAAACCTCACTGCATGATTAAACCTCCTTTTTCACACCAAATCCCATTTCTCAGTGCGAGGGGACCCGGTTTTTAGGGTCCAAATCCTCATTTGTGGGTTTCAAAACCTTTTCTTTCAATTCTAAGCCCATTTCTGAGGGCTTAATGGGGAAACCCTGCACCCCATGGGGGGGATTCTGCTGCGTCAGGAGGCTTGGGGGAGATTGAGGGGTTTTGGGGTGTTCCGGGAGGCTGACGAGGCCGTGAGGTGGTGGGGCTGAGGCTGGGCCCGCATTTTGGGGTCCCGTATCCGGGTGGTGCCGTTGCCAGGGTCCCTTTGTGACGTGGGGGGGGTCCCTTTGTGACATAGGGGGGGTCCCTTTGTGACGTAGGGGGCGTCTCACTTTAAAAGCCGTGGCAGCGGCTCCGTGCCCTCATTGCCTGTCAGGACAGGGCAGGAGCGAGAAGGAGCGAGCCGGAGCGCCCTGAGAGCGTTGCTTGATCGCGTCCCTTCGCGCCCACCCCCCCTTGAGAGCCATGTCAGGCAAACCCCCCCGTCGGCCTCGCGTGGCCTGGGTGGACAGCTGGGCCACCCCCATCGACGAGTCCTCCTACATCACGCCCGAGGATGAGGAGGAGGAAGAGGTGGCGGTGCCGCGTGGCCGTGAGTGCAGGACCCCCTCCCTTTCACAAAGGCACCCGGCTCCCCCCCACCCCCCGGGGGGGTCGCCAGCACCCCCCCTGATCGCCCCCCTTGCTCTCTGCCCGCAGCCTTCGACGACCTGGAGGTGTACGTGCTGGAGGAGGAGGCCGTGCGCACCATCGACGAGTTCGTCAAGACCTGGATGGAGGTAAAAGCTGGGTGCTGGGGGGCTGTGTGTGGGGTGGGGGGGGTGCTCCCAGCTCTGGGGGCCCCCCCTGACCGCTGGGGGTTTGTGGCGTAGATCCCGCAGGGCGAGGAGCAGAAGATGAAGTTCCTGGAGAGCATCTGCAGCGTCTGCACCACCGCCCGCGAGTCGGGGCTGTCCGGCGGCTTCGCCGACTTCTGCAACCGCTGCAACTTGTGCAGACATCTGCAGGTGAGCTGGGGGGGGTGAGACAAGGCGGGGGGGCACCCGAGGGGACCGCCGCACCCTTGGGTGCCAGCTCCCACCCCCTCTCTCTCTCCCCCCGCAGCGGCTGATAGAGAAGGAGCCCCTGGACCAGCTGGAGACGGCGGTGCGGGAGCAGGCCATGCTGGCTGTCGCTGCCCTCAGGTAGGCGCAGGGCGCCAAGGGGGGGGATTTTGGGGATGGAGGGGGGATTTTGGGGTTGGGAGGGGGATTCTGGGGAGGGCCTGGCCCTGGGGGCCACGCCTCAGCCCCTCTGTGCCCCCCCGCAGCTCGCTGCAGGTGATCTCTGAGGACAGCATGCAGCGGCTGCTCACCGCCTGCTTCAGGAGCGTCTTCATGCTGCCCCCCAAGGAGAAGCTCAGCGCGCACAACTTCGTCATGGTGGGTGCTGCGCCCCCTCCTCGTGCCCCCCCCCATGCAGGGTGTGTGTGTGGGGGTCCCCGGGGTCCTTCCCGGGGGCTCACCCGTTGGTTTCCCCCCCCCACAGACGATGCACGCCATGGACAGCATGCTGCAGCTGCTGCTGCTCAGCCCGCCCACCACCAGCTTCCCCTCCAAGCTGCAGAGCATCGTGAAGGTCTGGCCCGTGCCGGGGGGGCTTCTCCTCACCTGGGGGGGGTCTCCTCATCTGGGGAGGGTTCTCCTCACCTGGGGAGGTTGTCATCACCTGGGGGGGGTCTCATCACCTGGGGGCGGGTCTCCTTATCTGGGGGGTTCTCGTCACCTGGGGGGGGTCGCATCACCCCGGGGGGCTTCTCATCATCCTGAGGGTCTCCCCACCCCCCCAAGTTGCCCCCCTGCTTTCTGAGGGTCTCCCCAGCCCCCCAAGTTGCCCCCCTGCTTTCCAAGGGTCTCCCCAGCCCCCCGAGGGTCCCCCCCCCGACCCCCCAGCCCTCATCTCCCGTCGTGTCCCCGCAGGCACTGCTGCGTTTCTGCACCTCGACCAGCGCACTGCCCCGCTGCCGCGCCATGATGCGGCTCCACAAGATCGGCGACTTCCTGGGCAAGTGCTCCTCGCTGGAGGTCAGTGGCTTCTCCCCTTTCCCCGTGCCCCTCCCCGCAGCTCCGTGGCCCCCCCTGGCTGAGCTGTGTCCCCCCCTTTTCGCAGCCCTTCGGCAGGTACCTGCTGGAGCAGCAGTGCACGGACCTGATGCTGACCTGCCTGGAGGTGGTGTCACATGAGGTGCCTGAGGAGGACGAGCAGTGGGTCTCCTTCTTGCTGAACGCGGCGCGGGAGGACCCCATCAGCTGGTTTGCGTCGGTGAGTGCCCCCCCAAACCCTAAACGAGGCCGGGGAAGGAGAGGAGAGGCCACTTCTCACCCCCCGTGTGTGTGTGTGTTTGTCCTCTTTGCCGCCAGGTCCCGCACTTCGTCATCTTCTTCCGCAAGAAGCTGGTGGAGGAGCTGACGCCCGCCGTGCGCCAGAAGCTGCTGGAGGTGCTGGTCCTCATGACACGGTGCTATCCCCACTCCGTCACCATGTCCATACTCTTCATCTGCCCCTCAAGACTGAGGTACCGGCCCCCCAGCCTCCCGAAAACCCCACAGGGCCCCCGACACCCCGCAGGGCCCCTCAACAGCCCCTGTCTGTGCCCGCAGATCCTCAATGGAGATGTGGGAGGAGATTTTCAGCACGCCCGGCATGCCGAAGAAGCTCCTGAACGAGATTTGCATGCTGCTGCGCGACAATACCATACGTGCGCACTTTGGGATGACCGAGGACTACGAAATCCTCCAGCTCGGCCTCATGCAGACCCTGAGCCCCGAGGACCCCATCCCCACCGTGCTGCAGGACGTGGAGTGCCTGAAGAGATGCATCAGGAACACCAACTTCCACCTGCTCTGGATCGCACTCAAAGGGCTGGCGGCGATGCTGGAGAGGCCCAAGATGGTGAGCGCACCCCCCCACACCCTCCCCCACACACCCTGCCCTTCCCCATCCCCATCCCCATCCCCGTCCCCATCCCCATCCCCATCCCCATCCCCATCCCCATCCCCATCCCCGGCGGCCTCCTCACGCCCTGGGCTCGCTGCTGTCATTGCAGGGGCTAACGGGGATTATCCTGCTGCCCGACGTCCTGAAAACCCTGCAGTTCGGCAACCCCCAC
Source organism: Anas platyrhynchos (assembly GCF_047663525.1). Lineage (NCBI taxonomy): Eukaryota > Metazoa > Chordata > Aves > Anseriformes > Anatidae > Anas > Anas platyrhynchos. Next base: position 3,622,132 of record NC_092626.1, read on the forward strand.
ATCACGGCGGCGGCGCTGGCGGTGTGCTGCAGGGTCCTGCGTGCCCTGATGAAGAAGTCAGCCAGCATCACTTCCCTGCGGCTGGTCGATCTGCTCACGCCTTACTTGGACAACGTAAGGGGGGGGGCGAGGCTCCTGCGGCACCCACCCCGTGCCACGGCTGGGCGGGCGAGGATCACTCAGCCTCCGTCCTCCTCTTCCTCTTCCAGGAGGCTGACATGGTGCGGGAGAATGCCATGAAGCTCTTCAGCGCGTGCATGGAGCGCGTGCTGTGGAAGCACCGCAGAAAGATGTGGAAGAAAGTGCACAACGTCCTGCTGACCCTCTACCTCCGCATGAGCGAGGAGAACCCGAGCGTGGCCAAGGTGAGTGGCGCCCATGGGGTGGGGGGGGGCTCGCGGCAGGGCCGGAGGCAGGCGGCGAGGAGCCGGCGCCAATTCCCTGCCTCCGCTGCCCCGCAGGCTGCCCAGGAAGCCCTGATGGCCGGGTCCGAGCTGCTGTGGTGGGACGAGCTGCAAGAAGTGGCACACATGAACCAGACCTGGAGGATCAGAGCCTGCCTGGTGAGGGCGGCCTCCGTGCTGAGGCTGGAAGGGGGGTGGCCGGGGGGAAAGGAACGAGGCCGGGGGAGGCTGACGGAGCCCCGCGGCCTCTCCAGCTTCAGCAGGACCGAAAACGGGTGGAGGAGCGTCTGCAGAGGTGCCGGGCCTACCTGTCGGACCCCCAGGCGTCGGTGCGCAAGGAGGCTGTCAGATTCATCGGTGAGCTGCCCCCCGCCTGTCCCCCCCTGCCCCCAGAATGGCCCCGGGGCCTCCCCTTGCCCTCCCTGGGGCGGAGGCTGACGGGCGGCTTCTGATCCTAGGGATCGCGGCAGAACATCACCGGGACCAGAGTGAAGAGAAAGTGTACGAAATAATTGCAAGTGAGTGAGGGGGGACGGGGTGGAGGCCAGGCCTCGGGGAGGCTGGGGGGGGGTGCTCACAGCAGCTCTCCCTGCCTTCCTCCCGGCCAGGGGGCTCCTGGAGGGGTCTCCCCCGGCCCAAGCAGAGGCTGCAGCCTCTTTCTGTCCTCCCGCAGTCCTGGAGCCCATGAAGAATGACGCAGAGCCCTCGGTGCGTGAAGAGACCGCCCGCACCATCCGGACTGTGAGGCAGCATCTCCACTGGCTGCAACGCCCGCGGGATCCGTGGTACATGCTGGCGGTGCACTGCTGCTTGCCTCGAAGATTGTGACAGGCGCCGAAGCAGAAGCCAGAGCCAGAGCCCGAGCCCCAGAAGAATCCGGAAGAAACTTCAGAATCTGAAGACTCCTCCCTGGATTCATCTCCGTGCCAGAGCACGGACAGCTAGCGGGCCTCCAGCCCACAGGGGTTTTGGATGCCTCCAGGAAAGGAGCCTCCAGAACCCCCCCCCACCACCACAAAGAAATTAAAGAAATTCCATCTGTTTATCCAGAGCCTCCTGGGGTCACTCCTCAGCGTCCTCCACAGCCCCCGGCATCCTCCCAGCTCCGCACCCGCCTCCCTCGAGCAGCTCCCGTCCTCCCGGAGCTCAGGGCCCAGACCGGGACGCCATATCCCCCTCACAGCCCCACAGGGGCAGAGTAGAGGAGGACAAGGACCTCTCCCCACCTCCTGAGCACCCCCAGGAGGAGGAAGGCCCCGCCGCTCTCCTTCCTCACCTTGCTGCCTGCTGGGACGCTGTGAGCTCGGGAGGAGCCATCCCCGAATCCCTCCCGACTCCCCCGACCCCCTTGTCCTTCGAGCGCCTCGTCCCACAGCCTTGCGTTCACGGCCCCCATCCTTCAACTCCGTCCCAGGACGTGGTCAGGGAGTCTCAGGGAGCCAGGAGGTCTCCCCGGAGCCTTCTCCAGACCAAACAAAGCCCGGTTCCCTCGGCCGCTCCTCACAGGACATGTTCCAGAACCTTCCCCGGCTCTGTTGCCCTGCTCTGGGCATGCTGCGGGGGCTCCATGTCCTTCTGGGAGCGAGGGGCCCAAAGCTGAACGCAGTGCTCCGAGGCAGGACGCGGTGTCACCTGCAAACCTCCTGAGGGCAATTCCCTCAATTCCCTCATCCAAACAATTAATGAAGATCTTAACGAGGACGGGCCCCAGCACTGGGCAAACACCACTGCCGACCAGCTCAATTTCACCACCGCTCTCTGGGCCTGGCCACCTGGCCAGTTTTGAACCACATTTTGAAAGAAAAACATGCTTTTTTTTGGTGAAGCGGGTACTTGTCACAGCCCTGGGCTGCAGCTTCTCCAGGAGAATACTGGGGCAGGCCGCACCAAAGGCTAAGCAGAGGGCATCAGCAGCCCTTCCCTCAGCCAGCAGGGACACGGATTGGACTAGATGATCTTCTGAGGCCCCTCCCGATCCCCCAAATTCTGTCATTCTGTGACATTTTGCCATTCTGTGTCAGTCGGTGGCAGCCGGGCCCTGGCGGCTCCATCAGCTGCCTCAAGCGGCCTCGCTGCAGGAAAAGCCCCGCACGCCTCGATCCCCCGCTCTGCGGCATTACACAACTGCCTGGGAGGGTAATTGGGGTGGGGAGAGGGTAATTAAGGGGGTGCTAATTGGGGGGGGGGCGGTATTTAATTTATTCTCGCCTCACAAAAATAAGATTTAGTAATCTCTCCACAAATATCCCTTTTACATCCCAAGCCAAAATAGTAACACCATTAAAACACGATGATTTTACATTAACTTCAAATAAGCTAAAGACTTTCAACACCTCACCAGCACCAGCTTGGATTCACTAATTTTTCCCTGTTGGTTCCCTGGGATTTCAATAACAGAAGTCCCACTGATTAAAGTTTTCAGGTTTATATTAAATTACAATGCAGCTCTACCCTTATATCCAAAAATATAAAATTAGAATTACTTATATTGCAGTTCAGGATCCTATAAGAACAAAATTCTCAGAATTTAAGAATTGATAGTTTTGTCATAAGCAAAGAAAGCAAAGACAAGAAAAGGCCATTAAGAAAAGGAAAGATATAAAGCTTTGGTAGCTGTGGAATTTCTTCTTATTCAACAGGAAATATGACAAATGTAAGCAGTCAAAAAGAAGGGGCCAAGAATATTTTTATCATACATGTCACAATCAGAGCACCAAGTGAACCTATTGGTAGAAGTGCTATCTAGGGCATAAAGTCAGTAACAAAGAGAAAAGCACCCAAGTGCTTTTTACTGAAACACTCTTATCCTGATGTCAGATTGCTGGGAAGATGCTTGCTCACTTGTTGGGAACTATGTTGAGTTGTACCCAAATATTGTACTGAAACTGACACTCAAGGAGGAAAGCAAGCTTGGAAATTACTTAAGCTTCACCATTTCAAACACTGTTAGACTGATACTGTTTAGGTGGTTGAATCCAGTATCCCCACAAAGTCCTCAGTTGTCTACTCCAACAGATCGGCATTGTCTGCATTTCTACAGCTACCACTACAGTTGGTGCTCAGATTTCTTCTGAAAGTAAATAAGCGTTACTTAAGTTGAAAAGTTAAACCTAAATTTCTCTCTTACCATTTCACTTTGCAGCATCAGGCAAATTCTTTAACTCTCAGTCAAGACAATATTTGAATGATAATATACTTGCAAAAAATATGTATTCCCTACTGTTTAAAGGCAGATTAAATCTACGTCAAGTCCCTGCCATAAAAGGACTGTCTCCCAGGGAATAAATTTGTGCACTTGCCCCATGCACACGCTCATACCAAAGAGATACAGAGCTTGAATATACTTTAAAAAAACAATATCTTAATAGAAATAACTGGAAAAGGAAACCTGTATTTCATCTTCCATTAAATTTTCCATATCTAAAAAGCATTGAAAAAGAATTTATTATATTTATATACATATATATATGTATATATATTTTTTTTTTTACCTTTGCATTGCTCTGGTCCTGTGAAGGCACACAGCCTCTATTTTCTGGTACATTCATTATGCCAGTAATAAATTCTGGCAGTTGAACCTTTAATAAAAAGAATTGAATAAATTTAAATACAAAGATGACTGAAACACAAAAGTAGTACTAACACCAAGTAAAGCTACGATTTTCTCCAGCTTGCTAATGTTTTGAACACCAAAAGCTACTTTTTCTTTAGTCTTTAGAAATACAACTGTTCTAAGAGAGAAATGACATGTAAGACTCAAATTAACTCAGGACAACCTTTACAGTTACTGCCCTAAAAGCAGCTGCCTTTTTTTTTTTTTAAAAAAAAAATGGCCTCATGTGTAGTGTTTTTTTATTAAAAAAAAAAAAAAAAAAAGTTAAGAAAAGCAATTGCATCTTCCTGAATTTTAGTCCTCCTTTATGTCTTTTGTAGAACTGTTTGAGTGCAGATTCTCTAAACTTAAGTAGGCAAGTTTGTTACAAGCATACCTGTCAGACTCATACAACAATTTAGGTTAGAAGGGATCTTTTGAGATCACCTAGTCCAGTTACTTGCTTGAAGCAAGACAAGTTAGACCAAGTTGCTCAGTGATGTCTTATCCCTACAAGACATATCCCTTACCCCAAGCCAAGGTTAATATCTCTAAAGGCAAGATTCCACATCTTCTCCGGGCAACCTGTTCCAGTATTTGACTACTTTTTCATGGACACAGCTTTATTCCCAACTCAGGAGGAAGAGTTACTCCAAGCAATTGAAATATCCTGTCCTTTACTGACTAATTTTTCCTCTAATAATGCATGTTACCTTCCTGCAAGCAGACAGATAACTCCTCTCTGTAATTTTTGTTACAAGCTCGAAATAGGTGCAGCTAATTCCAATGTTTACTATTTTTTCATTATAAGTTTCCTTTGTCTTTTAATCTTCCCATGCTCTAGAGAGCACAGAATCAAATACAATCACGTGGCATGCTTGTATTTTAAACTTCCTTTAATTGCTACTAATACACAACCATCAGACCCAGCAACACGGGTTCAGGAAAGTCCATCTCACTAATTTGATATCCTTTTATGATAAGATCACACTCTTAGTAGAGGAAGGGAAAGCAGTGGATGTAGTTTTCCTGGATTTTCACATGGTTTTTGATTTTGTCCCTCATGGTCCTTCTAGACAGATTGCCTAACTGTGAGGAAAACAGACTCACAGTAGGACATTTGGACTCAATTTTTGCAGGTCCCTTCCAACTGCATCCATCTTATTCTGATCTTTGTTACCAGATCAAAATATACAACCAAATTTTTGTTATTTCCATAGTCAGACTGCAAGATGTACTACAATTTCTCTAGCCTGGAGCATGGCCTCATGTGTAGCGTTATAACATCTGAAGCACAAGAAACTGCAACAGATGCTTGACTGAGTAGCTGAAGTGGAACCTCTTGCGGTCTCTGGAAAAATCTAACATGAAGATACATGAAGAATATGGAGATCTTTTTTTGCCATTAAGAGCGAGGTATTTTTCAAAATGAAAACCAAAACTATTTGGACTGCCTATCAACATATATCCAAAACTCCATGACACATTAATCACTAAGCTTTGATCCATCTACATCAAGTCTCTACAATTCAGTTTTCAGTTCTGTTTGTGAGAAAGAACAAGATACTCAGTGGAGCTGTGATCTACCCATCCAGCAAGACAGCAGAAATATGCAATTTTTGAATGGATCTAAGATCTCTTAAAGATTTAATAATTTAAAGTCATCTGTTCCTCCAGAGAAAAGGAAAGTCATTTGTGACTAATTCAAGACTTCCGTATATATTTTAGATGCACTGTAAATCCATAACTGGAATCAGAAATATGGTAAAACAGAGATCAAACAAACAAAATACTTACAGGGGCTATGCTTTCCTCTTCAGATACAAGTGCAAGAGCATAGCACTTCTGACATATATCTATGATATCTAACATATTGCTGCTTGCTAAGAAGGTATCTGTTAGAGGATGCACGGCCGAAAGCACGACAGACACCAGTAGAGTCAGATCATGCTGCTCCCATTTATTGCCCGAATAGCCTCGCTTTTATAGTGAACTTAACAGGGGCGGATAGTGTCTCACACAAGATTATTGGTCAAAAGCACTCGGACAAACAACTACAAGAAAACAACCCCACCGGCAAGAAAACAACCCCCTTGTGATTAGCAGTCACATAGACCTTGTCCTTGAAGCCAGCTACTGGTAACAATATTTTTCTGAATTCCTCAATTGGGCGATGTGGGAACACTGTCATGGGAACTTCTCATAGTTGCCCTGGTAGCTTGGTTTGCTCAGCTACAGCAGGCCATGAGATTTTCTAAGGCCTACTCCTGGTTGCTTAAGGCAAGCTCAGATCGAACAATTGTTCCACGGACTCACGTCCACGCCCTGTATGCCAATTCCCAATTCCCAACAGGTATCATAGGCTTTTTTAACGTCAGCATAATTTTCTGGCTTTTCCATGTTTTCATGTGATAATCCTAGTTTGTCATGTAACAAATATTTCCAAGTTTCCATCACATCATTAAGTAATACCGTGAAATCTCCGTGGTGCTAATAGGACAGAAAAAACAAACAAACAAACAATGTTTTATGTTCAGCATAGCTTTAAAAGTTACTTTAAAACAAGATACATATATATATATCTTACAGAACAAAATTATAAAGTAAATATTTGCATTTGTAACGAACAAAGTAGTACTTATAATTGAAGTTATTCCGGTGCTTTGGTCTTAGAGCTAACTTTTTGAAATAAAGTCCTTTATCCTGATCTTTAAAATGCCAGGCATATATTTTGAACTTTACTCATAAGAAAATAAATTGATTTTCACAGGACTACTGCATAAATACAGTTAATTATTTGCAGAAATAGCGTTCATCACAGCAGACATTTACCTTCCAAAAGCAGTAAATAATATTAACATGCTTCAAGTAGTGATCTGGGAAAACATACACCATCTCCCAACCAAAAATAAACATTTTTCCCCCCTCCCACGTTAATAGTTTACTATAATGTTGATAGCACTGCTACACAGATCTAACAAATGCATTAAAGCAACACACACCTAATTATATCCATATATCCCTTACTAGTATCATAAATAACATCAACCATATGACACTATCTTACACCCACCTTTGGGCCCACACTCCCTTACAGAATGATTAGATTACATTCCCATGCACCCATCTGCCTCCTTCCCTTTAGTCCTTCCCTCCCCCCCCCAAATGAAAGAGAATTATAACTTGACAGTCAATTAGAAGATTTAATAGCAATTAATAGAGTTAAAGTGCAAATAAAGTAGGCAAAAAAATGACATAATGTGGGTAGCACAATAACTACCAGCATGTTTTCAGCAACTGAAGAATCTTTCCCTATTCTAGGCAAAAAATAAAATTTATTTTATTTTTTTTTCTTGGATACATTACATTACTTGGATACAAAAAATAAAATTTATTTTATTTTTTGTATCCAAGTAATGTAATGTATCCAAGTAATGTAAGAGGCTGGTTTCACAGCTGCAGTCCCTTTCCTTTTTCTACTCTCGAGAGAAGAGCACTCCGTTGACCTTTGATAGACAGAAACAGAAAATACATCAAGAGGAAGGACTAAAATCACATTTGATTTATCCATCAGTTACTTTCCCCCTCCCCTCCCCCCAAAGGATTTACATCAAAATAAGGTCATCTGCTATAAATGCATTTATAAATAGGGGTGCGTCCAATAATGATCCCTAAGCACTTCTGAGATGTGCAAACGCTTGACTGTAAAGCAATAGCTTGCAGTTTTATTATGCAGAAGCCAAAAGGGAAAATATAGAAAATGCTTCTTATTAAGTCTTTACACGGAAGAACCAAAGAGACTAAAAATAAAAGACTAAACATGGGATTATGGACCGCATACAATCTTGTAAATAAGTGGAAAACTTAAGGACCAAAGTTGTTAGCAAAGGTGCCATAGTCGGGGTTTACAAGAACAACAGCAGGGCACAAGTGAAAAGCAAAAAGGTAAAAGTCACAGAAGGCAGGAACAAATAAGGATGGAATTCACAGTTCTAAATCAAAAAGAGTAAGTGACACATCCCTCTTATTTGAGTAAAACTGAATGAGGTCTTAACTGGATTGCAGCCTACAACCTTCATTGTCAGCAAGAAGACGGGAGAGTTTAGGAAATGCTGCACTTGGGTACAGTATATAACACTACTTAGAGGATCTCTTATTTAAAGGAGATGAGTATTGTCAGTGGTTAAAGACTGCAATAATGAGGAAGCCATAAAATAAGTTCAATCCCTTTAAGCAAAACTACATTCACAAAGAATTACAGTCAGAACCTGACTGTAAGTTAAAATACATAGCAAAGGCTTCTGCTACTCATCTGCCCCCCCCCCCCCCCATCACAAGAAGGGCATAGACCTATTACAATGAGTCCAGAGGAAGGCCACAAAGACAATCAAGGGGTTGGAGCACCTCACCCACAAAGACAGGGTGTGGGAGTTGAGACTGTTCAGAAGAGAAGGCTCCAGAGACCTTAAGGGGTCCTACAGCAAAGCTGGGGAGGGACTCTATCAGACAATGTAGGGATAAGACAAGGGGGAATGGCTTTACACCAAAAGAGGGTCGATTTAGATTAGACCTTAGGAAGACATTCTTTGCTGTGAGGGTGGTGAGGCACTGGAACAGGCTGTCCAGAGAAGCTGTGGATGCCCCATCCCTGGAAATGTTCCAGGCTGGGTTGGATGGGGCTTTGGACAACTGGGCTGGTGGGAGGTATCCCTGCCTGCTGCCAGGGGAAGTTGGAAATAAATGGCCTTTAAGGTCTCTTCCAACACAAACCATTCTATGATATGAACTCTTTCCACTTCAGCCCCTCCAAAAATTAAATATATAATATTATAAGCACAACTCAAAGAGATTAGCAGTTGGTCAGAGAAAAAAAAGAGTCTCATTTTAGCTTGGTACTTGTGGAAGAATTTGTTTCAAAACAAAGTAGAACTTCAGTATAGTATTTAGTAAACCAAAGCCATTCCTTGCAAGACAAAGGACATGCAGAGATTAGCAAAGTTGAAAATATTTTTGCAGCACTAATATAAGTAAAATTGCACTCCAGGTATTAACTTTCACGATCAGGTGCTCACTGTGGCAGTGTATGCTATTACTTACACAGTCAATTGTCGCAAGTCCGATGTTAAATGAAAAAATAAGTGCGTGATGGTTTCCAACAAGCATATGCCAGCTAACTAATGTCTAAAGGAAGTTCAAAAAGTTCTGGACTTTCATTCCATGATAGACATTGCAAATATTGTGTTGCATGGGCATAGAAAAAACATGTTATAAAGCATCTTCACTTCCTGTGCTTCTTGATAATGTAGCACATTAAATCTCCTTGGACTCCTATTTTAGCATGTTTGAAATCCAGTAGCAACATTTCATGCCTAAATACACCTTTTTAGTATCGCCTAGGTATTGTGAACTTTCTAGGGCTAACTACATAGCAAAGCCATTTCTATTTTGCCATAGAGTTGTTAAAAAAAAAACAAACAAACACAAACATGATGCATATTCCAGCAATACTATGGTCTCTCCTACCTTCCCTAAATTAATGGTCATTAACCACTTTTCAAACATGTGCTTTCAAGGTTGCTGTGTTTAACCACCATCTCTAATTCTTGTTTTTCAGGCATACTCCTAGATTGCAGTATTCCTGTCCGGCACTCTTCCTGATTTGTGAGATTCTGCAATCTGGCAGTCTCCAACCCTCCACTGAGCTTTTAGTGCTTGCATGTGCTCTCTTCTAAGAGGGAGGCTCCCAAACTGTGGCCTATAAAGCACATTATGCAATATAAAGCAACACTTCAAATGGGTTTCCTATTCCAGGAAATGTTGATAGGGCTGCATGCAGATTTAGAAACCCATCCGTGTAAGAGCAAATCTAGAGACATAAGCATCTGATAGCTGTGACATTGAAGTCTGGCAGAAGCAAAGGCAATGAACTTTCAGGCCAAGATCCCAGGCTTAGAAAAGCCAGTATAACTTGCACAGCTAATGGTTTGGGACTGCACAATGTTTTAGAGGGTAGTCCTCAGTACAAGAGGCACACTGACATACTGAAGAGACCCCAGTGATGAGCCACAAAGATGATCAAAGCACCCCTCCTCTGAAGAGGGGCTGAGAGAGCCAGGGCTGTTCAGCCCTGAGAAGAGAAGGCTCAGCAGGGAATGTGTCAATGAGTACAAAGAGCTGAACAGAGGCTGCAAGGAAGGGAGCCAGGCTCCTTGCAGTAGTGCCCCACTGACATGAGAAGATATAACAGGCACAAACACAGGAGGGTCCATCTGATCATCAGGAAAGTCTGTGAGGGTCACTGAGCTCTGGCACAGCTTGCCTATAAAGGCTGGTATAAATGGCTCAGGATTCAAATTAGGATTAAATAAAAAAATAGGATTTATTAAAAGAATATAAAGGAATACCTCTATCGGTGGGATAAGAACATCCCAAATGCTACTTACCTCACTCTGCTCTACAGAGAATGAGAAACCCTCAGCAGAAATACACTGAAGTTGCACAAGCAAACAAAACACACTAGTATTTAAAGCTGAAGACTCGCATACATACTTAAAACACTTCTATCCTCAGCTTGATTTAAGTTATGAAAGCTTTATTTAAGTCATGAAAGTGATCAGTTAGTTAACTTTTAACCTATTCTCCTTGTCTTATCATTACACTCCTTGATGAACAGTCCCTCCTTCTCTTTCTTGCAGGCCCCCTCCAGGGGAGTGAAGTTGCTTTATTTTACCCCATTTTACTTTGACATGAGCAAAAAGCAGGAGCCATCGCAAACAAAACTGTTGGATAGGTCCAAATCAGCCTAGGGCAGGCATAACAATCTCTCGAGAAGGGGTTGCTACCCCCTCACTCTCCTCAGCGGGAGATGCTTCTGAGGAACAATACAAGTCACTGGGAGCCAGCACCCACCCTAAGAACCCCAAAAAGCCCGCAGGACAAGCCCTGGACCCTATACCCGGCATTACGAGCCGGCATCGCCGCCAGCACCCGGGACCCACCCCGAGCTCCGAGGGTCCCCCCGCTTCCCCACCGCCCGGCTCCCCGGGCACGCCGCGAGGCCCCAGCGGGCTGAGGCTGCCCCCGCTCACCCAGCTCCGGCCGTCGGGAGGCCGCGGCTGCCGGCAGGGCTCCGGTCCTTTCCGGCGCTTTGAATTGAAATCCTCCGCTGCCGCCCAATTAGGGAGCGCAGGGCCGCTGCCCCGGACGGACAGGGGGTGGCCCGGGGCTGGGAGGCGCTGCCGGGAAGCGCGGCCGTGCGGGGCCGGAGAGGTGCGTGGGGAGGGCCCGGGGGAGCCGCAGAGGGCTCGGGGCTTTCCCCCGGGCCCGAGCAGGAGCGGGGCTGCGCCGGGGGTTGGGCCCGGGCCCGGGCCCTTGCTGGTAGCGTTGTGGGGCCGCACGGTGTGGGGTGGGCTCCTTTGGGGCAGCCGCTGGGCCCCCAAGGGAAAAGGAGGGAGCGGGAAGGTGAAGGGTGCGGGGAGGGGGGCTGAGCCGCACGGCCGGGTTGTCCCCCTGGTGCTGCCCCAAGGCAGGGGGTCTGCCGTGGTGGGGAGCCTTCGAGGTGGCGAGGAGTTGTGTTTGGCCTTAGGAGCGTGGCGATGCGAGTTATGTGGCTAACGTCCTTCTGTCAACGTGGTGGTTTGTTGTGTTGGTTAATAAATGCACGCTACCAACGTGGAGAGCCTCTTTGAGTCCCGCTGATAGCGCCATCAAACTGTGGTGGCTCCCAGGCATGATGTTCAGCCTCGGTGCTGAGCCCTTCAGGTCATTAACGCAACAAAATATGACAAGGGTCTGAAGTTGGAAGCTATCTTTCCATGCTGCACGTGGAGAACATGGTCATTTCTCAAAAGGTGTACGCTGATGTCAAATCAGGGATGATCCCCAAATCAGTTGTGTGCAAGCACAGGAGTCTGATTTTCTTGGAAAGTGCTTGAATGGAGTAAAGCATTAATGTTTCGGTATACTTTTGATCCAGTTGAAAATGAACTTTTTCTGTGCAAGTACAGAGGCATAGAGGCACTGTCTGCAGTTGGGCTGGCTTATGCCATGAGACAAGTAATGTGCAGAATCGTGTTTGCATTTAGAGTTTGGTGGTTTTAATTCTGCTTTTAGTTAGATACCGATTGTCCTTTAAAGAGGTACACCAGGGAAGAGAATTTGAAGGTAATAATAGATATGTTGTTGTCATTTGGTTGAAATTTTTAAAATTACGTGGGTGACTTTTCTGGTACGTCGAGTTACTTAATCCCATGTCTTGATAGGTTGCCATCAGTAGCACAAAACCTGCAGTTGTTACTGATGTCTGTAGAAAAAGTTTTGAATGCCTGTTAGTGAATTAGGTCAGTTAGGTTAGTTAATCTCTTGATAGTTGGAATTAGGTGTTAAATCTGGATCTAATGAGCTTAAGTTGACCTTTTGTGTCCATAAATATGGTGTTACAAGAAATCTTGAGTTGTTGCGCCACAAATACTTTTTTTTTCTTTATGCAAATACACAATGCATGCTTTTTAATACTTTCCCTATAGGAACATTGACCTCCATCCTGAAGAAGACATCACTTCCACGATACTTTGACATAGTCCCCTGGAAATGAAGCAAGATTCTACTAGAAATGCTGCTTACATTGTGGACTGTGAAGATTATGTGCATGTGATAAAATTCAATCCATTTAATAGTGGAGATGCATGTTCCCCCATTGCATGTGGTGGCAATAACTATGTAGTTGCAGGGACACGTAGATTTCAGGTTACTTTTTGTTTATTGCTTTTATTAGTTGCTTCATGAAACTGACAGCATGTCTTCTGACAAAGACTAAAGTCACTTTCCTGCGTCTTTCCTTCCCCATTTTGCCAGGAAGTGTTTTACTCCTTTATTGTTGAGGGATTTCTTGAAACAGCAAAAATCCCATGGCTTGCTGTAGCTGAGCAAACCAAGCTACCAGGGCAACTATGAGAAGTTCCCATGACAGTGTTCCCACATCGCCCAATTGAGGAACTCAGAAAAATATTGTTACCAGTAGCTGGCTTCAAGGACAAGGTCTATGTGACTGCTAATCACAAGGGGGTTGTTTTCTTGCAGGTGGGGTTGTTTTCTTGCAGTTGTTTGTCTGAGTGCTTTTGACCAATAATCTTGTGTGAAACACTGTCCACCCCTGTTAAGTTCTCTATAAAAGTTAGGCTATTCGGGCAATAAAATGGAGCATGATCTGACTCTACTGTGTGTCTGTCGTGCTTTCGGCCGTGCTTCCTGCAACACTTTATTACATTAATGACTTTGGGATATTTGGTCTTAAAGAGAAAAAAATGTGTATATAAATACATATTGGTATTAGCATCCTGCTGGTGTAAAGTTCTTTTTGAGTAGGCTGCAATGAAAACAGGAGTGCTCTACTGGAAGAATAATCCCAGTTCAGTATTTCTTGCAAATGTTTGTGACTACTACCTGGGAACTTAAGCAGGTAGCTTTGGAAATATGTAACTTAACATTTGCTGTATGGTGTTTTATTTTTTTAAGTCTTTCAGGTAGCTATCAAAGCAGCAAAGATTTCAAATACCCAAAATAAGAAAGGGATAATTAAAATTTCCAAAGTAAGTTTAGAGACATTTCTTTCTAGGAAGGACAGTGGCAAATAGTTACTTAATATACATCTGCTTTCTAGGTTATTATTTTACATCTCTCTCACAGACTGTTAGAAACAGTAAAATATGTTTTTTACCTTGACATTATTTCCAGTCACAATATCGTGAAAATTTTTAAAAAGTAAAATAGCGTACTGTGTATATTTTTAAGTAATACTTTTTTTTTTTTTTTTTTTTTTTTTTACGAGGCACTTTTTTTTTTTCCCCTGGATACTTGAAAATCGATAGTAGAACACTCTCATCTTTGGAATCTATTTTTACTTTTTTTATCTTGAGCTCACTTCTCTTTTACATGGTACTATTTTTATACTTTACTATCTAATACAGAAAACAGTATAACTGGTCTTTATTATTCCCCAAAGTCTTAGTGTTGGAAATTTTCTGAAAATCACCCAGGTCCTTCCTAGCTTCTACATTATGCAGAGTGTATACAGAAAGATTTTTTTTCCTTAAAGCAGAATTGTGCCATAGAGAACATTTCATCAAAATAGCCTTCCTATATTTTGAGGTAGTACGCTGGATGTTTTGAGAACTTTTTGGAGATCAGTTGATTCATTAAGTCCACAATCCCAGCAATTGTTTCATCTTTGTCACCATCCAGTTCCCTCACTATTCGGAAGAATAGCCAAGGTAGTAATTTTGGTCATGTTAAATGATGAAGGGTACCTTTCTACCTGCTGCTGTTCTTCCAGTCCAACCAGGTTGTTCTAGCATTTTTCCATAAAGTAAACTCAACTGGGAGAGAGGATAGCCTACATGGCCTCCTTGCTTTTGTTCCCATTATTTCGCATTGCAGTGTGTGCTTATCATGCTCTATCATGTCAGTGGTTCTGGTTGTATCTATGCTGATATTGAGCCCAAAGAATGGGCTCAGCATGTTCCTCTTGCAAATCTTCTTTTTGTGCAATGTAGGTTTGTTTCTGCATTTCAGTCAGCAGAACGCTGAGGACCAGAGCTGATGCAATAGCTGCAAGGCAGGTGCGTGGAGAAAATGGGAATTTGGAGCCGAAGCTGCAGACTTTGAGGAAGTCGCTACCGTACTACAAATCCATCCTTTCTGTTTGATAACCTTATAAGAAAGTAAGTCACCTGTTCTTGCAAAGCTACTCAAATGATCTTTCTTAGCAAGCCTTTGTGCTATGGTATGATATTGGCCTCGACTCGCGCTTTCTTTTGCCAACAGAGAGGTATTGTCAGTCCTGGCATTGGGAGTTGAGTATATTCGGGGGTAGGCTGAGACTTCCTTAGGTGCACCCGTGCATGCGATGCGTTGCTACTGGTAACTACTGGCCACCAGTGACCGTTAGTGGTCATGTGTCACAGGCTTTCGGAATGTTTGGTCCGAGCACTGCAGTGCCTAGCAGTTTTCGTGGTTGGTGAGCGTGAGTGATGCTCTCTTCGTCGCTCTACAAACAGTCAGCTCTTTCCTTGGCCTCCACGGGTATGTCCTGCTGTCCTTGTTAATAGATGGATTCCTTGAAGTTGTGGTCCTTTGTAGCTTATTGCCCCACTGTTGAAGCTGACTTTTTTGGGATTGGGTAGTCATGGCTGGTTATGTCTGGCTGGCCTGAGAGGGTGTGGGAGAGGATGAACTTGGCAGGTGCTTCATGTCTAAAGAATTTGGGCCCAATTGGTTTAATTTCCGCTGAGGTTGTAGCTGTGGGATTGCCGTTTGATGAGGGATCTTCATCCTGAGCATCTTTTCTATGTGGGCCTAGTGGGTTTCTGGGTTGTCTTCTGAACCAAAACGCTTACTTTCCCTGTGACTTTCATTAGATTTAACCTTCCCCGCTCCATTTTTAAATTCATATAGGAAGCTTGCGTCCCGAACCTGTAATTGAATTAAGTTCGGACCCCTCCCCTACCCCCTTTTTTTTCTTGTTTGTTCATTTTTTATGGTAGCCAAAACGCTGTAGCAAGTACTGGTACGATTTGTTTCCAAATCATAAACTTCAGGTGATTTGAAAGGATCATTGAAAAGAATACTCCAACCCTGCTATCAGCACCCGGTGTGTGTTAATGCACCTACTTTTTATGTCTTAAAATGAATCTTGTCCTTAAATGCTTTTCCTTTCTGACTACTCATGGAAGAAAGTCATATGGAATGGAAAAAAATGTACCTAACTTGCAAGTATAATCTATGTTTTTCTACTAGTGCCATTGTCTCAACACTTCTGGATGGCATAGACAACAGAGGGGAGATTGTGGTAATCGGAGCCACCAACAGACCAGGTTCTATAGATCCTGCTTTACGGAGACCAGGACGCTTTGACAGAGAGTTCCTCTTCAACTTGCGAAATAAAGAGGTGAGAACTTCATTTCAGTGTTAATGCTAATGTGGCAAAGTCCAACTTTCTAGGAAAAAAAAATTACAACGTGAATAAAAGAGTGATATGTGGAGACACTGTGTCGTCCCGTGGAGGGCAAGTCTGGTACTGGATATATATGGTCAAGATGATAGCATCAAGTAGTTAGTTCTAGAATCAACTCTTTGATTCCCAAGTTTGCTTAATTAATTAATCCGCGTAGGCGCTTTCATCTTGACATTGTGTTCTTGGTCTCAGTACTCCTGTATGAATGGATAGGGGATGTATTTGCATTTGATTGTTTCCCGGATCAAAGGTAGTAGTTTGAGTCATAATTATTTTCTTCTTTCTAGTAATTGTAGCAGCTTGAAACATAGTGCTCGAAGTGCTTTCTGCAAATTTACTGACTGAAAAGCAGATTTGATGAACTAATGAGACTGCCACAACGCAAGTTTGCTCAATTTTTGAGAATTTTTTGGAGAAAAAAAGATCTGTTTCTGGATCAATTTTTCATTACAGTATTTTACTCTGGGTCATTAGGTCTCATATCTTGGAAGCTTATTGCAGAAGCTATAAATGCCTTTTCTTTCATTGCAGGTTCCTAGAAAAAGTTTGGTGTAACAAATTAAGAAATACTGGATTTCCAGGTTGAAAATGCAGAGTGTATATTACATAACTGTACAATACTGGAAAGTTTTGCAAATAAGAAAAGTGTATTACTATATGAGGGGTTTTGAGGCCCCTTCAGAAAGAAGGGGCCTTATTTTAATAGCTATTCATCAGCTACAGAATTTGTTCCTCATTTTCTTTATTCTAAGGGGGGAAAAAAATCACCAACAGAGTAGCGTACCTTATACATACACATCAATGGGACCTAAGACAGCTTTATAGAGACTTGTGCCGTCTCCTTAGATCTGTGGTGGGATGAACTGTAGGAAATAGCATTCAGTGTGTGCCCTCAAATGAAGAAAGGGTTTTGGCACAGTTTAGAAGCTGTCTTAATGGAAGAGAAAGAGGCACAGGCTATTCAGGAAAGTTAAGAAACCTCTTTTGTCTTTCAGGAAATGTAAATCCTATTTTACAAGCTGATATACTTGACAGTGATGCCGACACATCCTTAATGTCTGGAGATGAACTACCAGGTAAAATGCCTGACAGACCAGAGGAAAAGTTCCTCTGTTTCAGCAGGCAAAGAAAGATGGGTCCCCATTATGTTTACATTGTCAGGACTGCTGAGTCTTTGTAAACAGTTTCAGCTGTTAGAAGTGTGAGGGGTGGCAGATGAAAGGGGAACATCAAGTTTGTGTGTTGAAGGGGTGCTCACTATTCTCAAGAAGAAAGTGAAGGGACTAAAGTTCTAATGAAGTGGGTTGCTCTAAATGATCCAAGTGAAAAGCCCAGGCTTCTCCTCCTAAGCCAAAGTGATCCACAGACTACTAGAAAAATCCATGGCATTCTTTGAAAGACTCAAGACCACATAAATGTGCCGTCTGTCCTTTTAGCTAAAAATAACCAACTTCCTGGGTTTGTGTTGCCACCTTTTGCCCTTCTGTTACCCAGGACTGTTAAAACGAGTAGCGAACTCTGTAGCAGAAAGCAAACTGAGAAATGGCTTGTTAAAACACCTGGAGAAAAATTCAAAGTGTTTTTATTTGTTACCATTAAACCACCAAATTGTGTTATCTTTTGGTATTTTAATGTGGAAGTCACGTAAGCCCACGGTTGGAAAGTTAGATTATGTTGTCACAGTCGGGTCAGTTATTTTTCTCACTTCCTGTTGCTGTGCTGTCCAGAAAATGTGCTGACCCTTTGAGCAAGGTTAACTCTCTAGCATCTTGGATTTAAGCCAGTAAAGGTACAACCTTAGTGTAGTGGGAAAAAAGCAAATGCTTCTTGGGAATGTATTTCCTAGTAGGAAATCAAGATTGCCAGGCTATTAATTCGCAATCTTGGGTTAGTAAAGAATAGGAAACATAAGGGAAGAAGATGAAACAATTAGAATGACTGTGAGAATAAATTAACGGGAAATCTTACATGTGTTTCATGTATTGCTGTCATTGAACCAATCCAGTTATGCCCTGCTTTAGATATGGCCCACATCCCTTTTTTTTCTAGAAAAGCTGTTCTGCTCCTTTCTTGCTACCTTCTTCAGTAACGAGGGCCACATTTCAGCTAAATTTGACAGATGTAGAGATCTCTCGGGTACTTAAACTTGAGACCTTCTGAAGATTGGTGTATATAGGAAGCGATGAGATGCAGAGTGGTGTGTGCTGAGAGAGAAAGTTGCTGTGCTCTCCAATATCAGGTAGCAGACCGGGTGTCATCTGTGTATTCGGCTAGACAGTCCACGTGTACACTTGAGGAGTCATTACTTAGCCCAGCCAAATGAATAGCAGACGCGGTAGAGATGGGCAGGATTTCTCAGGGGGAGGTATGGTGCAAGATTGTAAGAAAACGGGCTTTAATGGTCTTCCTGATCACAGAACAGCTTATTACTTGCTGGAATATGGAGATTATTGGGGCGGGAGGGGGAAAGTATCTAGGAAAAGTACTTGGAACATCTGTGTGTCTATTCAGCACCTCATTTCTAAACTTGTTTTCTTATGACTCTTGTTCTAGGAGTGCTTACTAGAAACCGACATCATGTGAGCCTCATCTGCTAATAACAGGAAAAGAGGGATATGGCCAGGTTTCTTATTTGGCACCCGCGGTGTTGCATGCTTGGGAGAAGTCTCCATTCACACCCTGACCCTATCCATTCTGTTTACAAACGTTGCACCGCCAGAAGAAATATGCGGAGAGGTCTCTTTTTTCTTTTTATTCTCATAGGATTTGTTGACTGTATGTAAAGGATCAATTGAGTTGCAAGTAAGGTAAGCAAAATTCATTGGTAATGGAGGTGGCCTTGTTTTCATGTGCTGTTACGTTTGCACTGAACTACCATGGTCAGGGATTCACCAATAACGTATAACCACCCTTACTCTAGGCGTGTTTAATGAGAACTATCACGGCTAGGAACAATGCAATCAAGTGCAATTTATTACAGCAACCGGTACACAGGGTCTTTGGATTGCCGGCGATAGTTGCTGTCTGCAAAAGCAAGCTAGCATGCATGAAATACACAGGTGACGCAGGTGCACAGCCTGGAAATTAACATGCTAACAGGCACAAAGACTCTAGAGATTTCTAAGTTTCCGTGGAGACACACAGTATAACCAAGTGTTCAAATCTCACCCAAAGGCGTCTCAGTGGGGCGGGGGAAGAGAGGCTCAGCTCGTCCACTGATCCCAGGGGTCAGGAGGTCCTCGGGATGGTGCATTCCCTCGGGATGGTCCTAACGATGATATCTTCCCTAACGATGATATCTTCCCTAACGATGATATCTTCCCTAACGATGATATCTTCCCTAGCGATGATATCTTCCCTAAAGGTGATATCTTCCCTGACATCCCCTCTCTCTTGGGCCAATTTATCTTATTTTCTATCATTTCGGTGGAGCTTGAGTGGCTCTAGTCAAGCATATCTTAATTACGATTGGTGAAAAGTTCTCCCGTCTCCGTTTAAAGCAATAGGCTCCGAGAAATTCAGGGCGCAAGCTCAGTGAGGGGGGGTCGCACCTTGGAGGCGGGTAGTTTTTGGGCTGGAGTGTGTGTTGGTATTCTAATGATATTGTAATGAGCAAAAAGTACACTAGGGTACAGCATTTGTCAAAACATGACAGGTCCTTGGCTCAGGGTAGCAAAAAGTGCGGCATATCGGTCTCGGTGTGCACAAGAACAATCGAGTCCCCACCTGGTCACAGAGCCTAGCCGTGGTGTCTCCACTGCACTCTACGCTCTGTACTGTTCCTTAGAGCTAGCACACCAAGTTCCCCTAGTGCGATAGCATCTAAGGTTGGGAGCCTAGGGAACGCTCAGGTAATGCAGCTACGCCCTACCCTGAAAGCCTCTTCAGTGCTGTAGATTTTCCTTAAAAAATGTGAATGTTAGTCTTCTTTTCCTAGTTACTTCAGGCAAGTATACCACAGCAGCTTAGGTTAAAAAGCTGCACTTCAAGATGTGTGGATCCAGAGTAACATGTGGAATAGGAGATTTATGCCCTAACATTGCAGTGTAAGATGCGTTTCCTAACGTGAATTGGCAACATGACTGTTTTTTTCCCGCTGTTACCCTTTTCTCTAGTGCTTTTGGTTTGATTGGGGGGAGGGGGTGTTTGTTTTTTTTTGTCGCAGTTTCAAAGTTTAATGGAGCAGTGACATTAGCTGGAAAGAAGGGAGAAGCCAAGTATTTCTCAGTGAAGATGGTAACAGTGCTGTCTCTGTATTTGTAGAAAGAGATTGTTTTGCAGGTACAGGATACTTCACTGAGACTGTATTCTCCATAAACCGGAAACCTGACTGAAGAAATTTGTGTCATTCCAGATTCTTACAAGCTTCAAATGGCTCCTACTGGGCATTCCCAGGTAGAACAGCACCAGATGAGTGTTGAGACCACCGTGGAAGCTTCTACAGAGCCAGACAATGTAGTTATTGTGCAGCACTATGAGCTCAAAGTATGTCAAATTCCAACTTTTTTAAATGCTCAAATAGGACATATTCTTGTGACCTGTACAATTACAACTTAAGTCAGTTGTTAAGCAATGCCAATTAAAACAATTAATTGGAAGGACATACAGATTGTGAAGTAATTCAACCTATAATGCACTGTGGCTGTTTAGTTTCCACACCTTGTGTAGATTTCTGTAGGCCACCGTTTGCTTTTGGTCAACTGTAGTTGAGGAGACAGATTCTTTGCCTAATTTTTAAGGTAAAAGGCCTTGTTGAATTTTAAAATACCTCACTGATGACCTGCTAGTACTATTGGTTATGATTGTTGTTTTAACAATTTTTCTGATGATAGGCTTTTATTTGGGGATGTTTATTATGAGTTGTTGTTTTTCTGTTTGTTTGTTTGTTTGTTTGTTTTTTATGCTTTGATGTATTAGGAACATGAAAAGGATCTTTATTTCTTTCAGAGATGATTTTAAACCTGAAGTTAGCAGGTTGACATAAACAGGGTAGCCATGGATAAGTGACTACTTTTCTGAAATTGCTTCCAAATGCAGTATTAGAATTTCCCATCCATACTATTGCAGTGTACTGAGGGTTTGCCAGTCTCTCATGGGAGGAAAGTGGTTATCGTAGGCTCCAGCGGGGGAAGTGGGTAAGACTGGCACTAGGTACGTGAAGAAGAACGTTCCTTTGCAGGAGTTGGAGAGGGCATAAGTAAGGACCGTCTTGAGGGGAGAGCAGAATGAGGGAAATTAGAATGAGGCAATTAGAATTGAGGCAAATTGCTAGGAGTCCTGGAGGTTGGCCCAAAGCAGATAAGGGCTGCTGTTTATGTGCTGCATGAATCCTGTGTGGGGAGAATATGACCAGATAAGAATCCTCTTGGGTAAAAGGGCTTGTCAACACGATTTTTGTCAAATCCTTAAGCTGTGACCTAATTTGTAGAGGCGATACTAACTTTTCAAAGGTGTCTTGCTAAGGAAGCAGATTCCAGGTTTCTTTGTTGTTCGTGTACTTGCGATTGTGAGCACAGATGTGGTAGACTGATAAGTAATAAAAGATTGTCTGAAGTGTAAGCCTTTCCTTTCTCTGAAGTATGAAGAATGAACTCATTTTCTCCACTGAAATGGCGTGGGATATTTAATCTGTTCTCTGCAGTGTCACATTTTATTTAATAGTGTAAGAAAAGTAGGATGTCACTTGTATTGTTACTGTTTAACCTCTGGAAACATAAAGAGCGTATTCAGTAGATCTCGTGCTCTTGTAAAGTGTTTTTTTTTTCTTTTCCCATTGTTTTCTTCAGAAACTGTTGCACACTGTCCTTGAGCTAACTAAGGGATTTGACGTATTTCACTTGGAGAAAGTATATGTAATGATTAAGCGATATATTTACGAACATTGGGAAGACTGTGACAAAACCGATTCAGTGGAGGTAATTTCTGTTTTGTCTTATAGCACTTTCTGTCACCGTTATTTCAGTATGTGTGCATTCTGGCTCTCATGGTTGTTTAGCGTTGCTCTTTCCTGCTTAGTTGTCTGTGCACAGGCAAAAACAAAAGTCAGACTTTTTTGTTTCAGTCTGGAAGACGTCTATCCATATTGCAAAAGCATTGCTATATTTGGCATAATTGTTGGCAGTTTCAGCAGGAAAAAGCTTGACCTTGAAGACAATGTGTTCACCCACACAGCCCTTCCAAAGCAGTTAACCTTGGTCTGTCAGTAGTTTTTCTTGAGCACCAGTTTGGGAGCGGGAGGGCTATGAAGGGAAGGTGCTTTTCTAAGTCTTTTGCTTCCTCTCTCTCCCTCTATAGCCAGTCGGGCATGGTAATACTTGGTAGTCGTTCAATCCTTGGAGAGAAACTGGAGTATATAACAAGAGTTTGAGACTTCTCTCTAGTCACACTCTAATCTCTATCTAATATGCTTGAACATCTGTAATTTGGGAGATTTCTGCCTGTGCCAGTTTTACATTACATTGAGTCAAGTTTTGCTCTCTACAGATACCTTAAAGGAGGCTGTAGTGAGGTGGGGGTTGGCCTGTTCTCCCACGTGCCTGGTGACAGGACGAGGGGGAATGGGCTTAAGTTGCGCCAGGGGAGTTTTAGGTTAGATGTTAGGAAGAACTACTTTACCGAAAGGGTTGTTAGACACTGGAACAGGCTGCCCAGGGAGGTGGTGGAGTCACCATCCCTGGAAGTCTTTAAAAGACGTTTAGATGGAGAGCTTAGGGATATGGTTTAGTGGGGACTGTTAGCGTTAGGTCAGAGGTTGGACTCGATGATCTTGAGGTCTCTTCCAACCTAGAAATTCTGTGATTCTGTGATCCCCTGGGCTCTTCTCCCACAAGCTGCCCCTGCAGAACCCCCCTATCAAAACCTGGCCACATAAGACAAATACTGAAGGATACCAAGGGACTGGTCGTGTAGTTGCAGTTTTATTCAGAGAGATCTTCCCCAGGGAAGCTTTGCGGCTCCCTGGCTTTTCACGGCCAGCAGCGCAGTGCTTTTAGCCTAGCCCATCTTGATGATGCGGGTTGCTGCTGTACTTGACGTTGCAGGATCTCTATGGTCCAGCTGCCAGGTTACGGATCAGTGGATGGGTGTCACATTGCATTTGGAGGACTGCGACAGAAAGACACAGAGCAGAGATGCAACCTGTTGACCTACAGAGACCATCCAGCATCACTCTGGACCATGCCAACCCCATCGTATACTTCTAGGGCCAGCAGGAACAGGTCCGGCTAGCATGTCCCTTTGCCCCTGCAGCATTTCCCTGGAGCAGGACAAGGCTGCAGACTGCATGGGCTCTGCCCCCTGTCACTTGGTCCCAGCACCCCCAGCACTGCCCTCACTCACAGGTGATGATCACATGCAGGTCTTCTTTGTCTAGGTCCCTGGAGTGCATTGCAGCAAACGCTAGGAAAAGAGCACCAGTCAGATCCTGCTCCCCATCACAGCCCCTGGTATAGACAGGCGCTGCCCCCCGCCCCCAGCCCCCCTGCAAGCACAGTGCCCAAGGAGGAACCTGAGCAAGGCACACCCCAGGCCCACCTGCATGGGCAGGGGGCTGAGGGAGGCACAGGGCTCCTGGGGGTACAATCAGGGGCTTCAGGGCCCACAGGGCTGGGCCTTGCTGCCACGGCAGGGCCCAGACAGGGAAGCAGGGCCTTGGCTCACCGATGAATCTGACAGCCTTCTGTCGCAAGCTGGTCTGATCATCCCACAGGTATGTCAGGCTCTGCTGCAGGTATCCTTCCACCCTGCTCCTCTTCTGCTTGAGCTGGAGAAAGCACAAGGGCACAGAGCTCACAGACCCTCCCCAGCCAGCCGGACAACTCCCTCCTGCCAGCACCCCCCTTCCCCTTTCCCCCAGGCCATCCCCAGCTCCCAGCCAGGAGCTCTGTGGGGCTGAGGTTTGGAAAGAGTTAGGAGACCGTTCTGTCCCGCTGCCAAGGCCCAGATGGGCTAGGGTCTCCTCCCGCATGCTGGGGGTGGGGAAGGCAGAGGGGCCTGCAGAAGAGCCCTTGGGGCTCTGTGCTGGAGGGAACGGAGCCACGATGCAGCTGCAGGCGGGGGACTCTGGGCTGGAGCAGCCTGGGCATGTCAGACAGGCTTGTCCATATGGGGCCTGGGGCTGTGTGGTTCTCCTTACCAAGTACCCCCCAGTCTTAGAGATGTCCTCAGTCTGAGCCAGCTGCTCAAGCTGTTTCCACTTCAGGAACTTTGCACAAGCAAGTAGGACTTCTGCAGAGACCTGTGGAGAAGCAGAGGCAGGGAGATGGCACCTCACACACATACCTAAAGTGTCTGATTGCCTGCTGCCCTGGCCCCCGCCATGCCCAGAATACCCCTCTGGTGTCAGCACACCCAGTGCCCACGTCAATGGCCAGGTCTGAAATCTGTACCTTGGCCACACTCTCAGTGTTGTCACTCATCCGGAAAAGCAGTGGAATAATGGCCCTGTGCACAGTCTTCTTCATTTCTCCTTTTTTCCACCACAGCACAGACTCCATCAAGTCTTTGAAGAGGAGCATGGAGCATTCTCGCACCTCACTGGACACCTGTTAGGGAGGGCAAAAGGAGGATTTCACCAACTGCCAGCCTCCCCCTGTCCATGGGGAGCAAGGGCCGTAGGGTGGCTGATGTGAAGGGTGAAGCCTCATGTTTGGAACAAAGGAGCTAAAGGCCTGCACAAGGCAAAGCAACAGGTTTCCTGCACGGGGTGCCTGTACCATGGAGTGTGCTACAAGCCAGCCCACTTTTGCTAGTAGCTGCACCAGCCATGTCAAAGCAGAGCTCCCCTGGGAAAGGGCTTTGGTAAGGCTTCTGGGGCACACTCTGTCTCCTCAGCTTCTGCCTTTCTGCCCCAGCACAGGGAACTTTTGGCTGTGCTGAGTTGGATACCTGACAGCGAGAAGCCCTGCTGGACTGCGGAGCCCAGAAGACAGCCCACGAGAGCCCGGAGGAGCAGAGAGAGGAGAAGGCCTTGCCTGAGTGCTGCCCACAGGCCTGGACCAAAGGGCAATGCCATTTCAGGGTGCCTGTCTGCGGGGCTCAGTCACCAACAGCAGTCTTACATCGTTAAACAGAGGCAGGAGTCTCCCAGCCAGTGCCAGAGCGATGTGGCTGGCCTCCTTCTTCTCCAGATGACGAATCACATTTTTGAAGATAGTCAGGGCCTTCATGTTGATGTGCGTGTTTTCATACTGCAGAGTCTCCATGACTTCTGGCAGCAGGACCTGCACATCCGTCACCTGTACAGAAAGACACCGTATGTATTTAGTCAAGAGGTGGACAGCCACCCTGGCCAGGATGCTCTGGTTCCAGAGCACCAGCCTCCTGCTCACTTCCTGGCAGCTGCCATGGGAATTTCACCAGCAACCTTCCATCAGGCAATGGCCACGAATGTGGTGATTAAGTAGCTGGGAGAGCAGGGCATGGGGAAGGGAGGTGATGAGAGCAAGGGCTCCGTTTCCCCCCCTGAGTCGCCTGCTTTGCACATGTCCCCCAGGGAATCCATCTGGAAAGCTCCTGGGACGCTGCACAGGCAGCCACCAGGCCCCACCGCCACCATCACCCCACCTCCTGACTCCCAGCTAATGACAAGCCATGGTGTTGCCTCCTGTCCCAGCACCAGGCTGCCAACAGGGCTTTGTTTGGCAAAGTCCAACTCACCATCTGAGATGTCTCCGACAGCATGACGAGGGCTCTGAGCACCAGCCAGAGGATCGGCAGGCTGTTAAGACTCAGAAGCGTCAGGAGCTTTTTTGGGTCACGTAAATTCGATAGTACATGTTCAGTTGGATGCATCATCTGAAAAGACCACAGCCGTGAGAGATGGGCAGAGCCTGCAGCATGCCCATCACCACGCAGCTCCTGGCTCCCCTGGCAGCTCAGGGCAGGCTGCGGGGGACATGCACCCAGGTGCCTGTCCAGATGCTCATCCTGGGGCAGCTGTGCCTGCAGAAGAAAACAGGGCCCCTCTGTGCCCTGTGCATGGCACCACGCGGCACCTTTTCTTTGCCTGCTCCTCCTGCCCTCTGGCTGTCCGCAGCCTCTTGCTGCCATGCCTCTGAGGAGCAACAGAGCAGCATGAACTGGCACAAAGCAGGCTACAGGTGCTACTTGTCCCCGGCCTCACAGCCTGCCCAGGCTGTGCAAAGACCACGGCTCTGTCCCAGCCTCAGCCATTGCTGTGATAATACCCCTGGCCCTGCCACTGCTGCAGGTTTCCATTCTGAAGGGCAAGGTAGGGGGATGCCGGAGATGGAGAAAAGTGAGCACTGCCTGTAAAGGGGTAGGCTTCGTCTTTGTGCACAGGGACCCCGTATGGCTGATGTAGGGGGGCTGGTGCTGGCCCTAAGGGGCTGTGTCTATTTAGTCCTGGAAGAGGCGACAGGTTGGGGAGGATGGGGTAGGGAGAGGACTGTGCCTCTCCCAGAGGAGCGCACACAGCCCTGAAGAGGAGCAAGGTGTGTTCTCTGGTTACTCACAGCAAACTTAAGAAGGCTGGTGTGCACAGGCCGGGCTTGCAGAGACCCGCACACCCGTTTGTCCTGGAGAACATTCTGTAGCTCCTGCAAGATCTTCTCTGAAGTCATTGGAAAGGAAAGCATCACCTTCCACATGTCCAGTGTAGTGCTGCAAGCCCAGAACACTCTGTTGGCAGGGCTGCCCTGGCCACAAAGCTGTGACCCAGACAAGCCCCGCAGGTCCCAGGCTATCCTGCAGCCCTGGCCCTGACCCGCTGTGTGCTTAGGGAGCTGTTGGGGTGGTACCTGTCAAGTGGCGGAAGGTTGGTCAGCACGCTTATGAGAGCTTCCCTGGGAAACTGCTTAGTCAGTGCCTTCAGTACTAAGAAGAAGCTCTGCCGGAGTAAAGATGTGCTGTCGCTCCTTTTCAGGTTTTCATGGAGGAATCTCAGAATCCTTTCCACCTGGAAGGGACACAGGAGAGAATGTGGCTGCCGCTGGACTGCAGCCAGTTGCCCAGCTGCCACTGGAACTGCTGCTGGGTATGAGAGGCAGGATGTGAGCAAGGGATGAAAGGGCTCAAGGGCAGGGCAATCCGCTGCTTACATCCATCAGCCAGGAGGCAGAGTCTCTCGCGGCCACTCCCAGCGTGAACTTGGCCCACTGATTCTTGTTGTCGTCGATGCAGCAGTCTCTAATGGTCTCAAGTGTCCTGAGGACAATGGTTGTCCTCTGAGAAGACTGGAAGTATTTTCCAATTGGCTATGGAAGGAAACAAAGGATGAAAGGGAGGAAGGGAGAAGGGAAGGAAGGGAGGAAAGACAGGACACAATAAGTCAGAGAGCAGCACCTGGGGAGGGAAGATCAGGGGGAAGGAGAAAGAAAGACCCTCCCTTCAGGGCAGAGCTGTGCTGACGGCCCCCACCTGTGGCCAGCTTTGCCTCACAGGCACCCCTGAGCTGCAGGCTGCCCTGGAACATAGGGAAGGGCAGACGGCCTGGCTGGAGGGTGCCTGTGTCCTTACCTCGTGATGAAAACGGGTAGAAATGAAACCAATCAGCCTCCAGATCCTCTCCATGGCTCTCTCCTTTCCAACTTTGTTCTGAGAGCTCGTGAAGCATAGCAGCACCTGCAGGAAGCAAAGCTGCTGGTGTGCTCTGGGAGCTGACAACTGCTCCAGCAGAAGCAGCACTGCTGAACTCCTGGCTGGAGTCACAACGTTCATTAGGGATTCCCAGAGCTGGAGCAAAGCCCTCAGTGGGTCACTGAGCCATGGGGTCCCTTCACACAAATCCCAAGGCCAACCCTGTAGCCAGGCAAGTAGGCAGATGCCATCCCAGGGAAGGCCTATCCCCCAGAACACAGTTCTCTGTCCCCTCCCCATGAAGGCTGGCTTTTGGAGCAGTGTCCTGGTTTCAGCTAGGATAGAGTTAATTTTCCTCCTCCTAGCTGGTGTGGTGCTGTGTTTTGCATTTAGGCTGAGAATAATGTTGATAACACGCTGATGTTTTAATTGTCGCAGAGCAGTGCTTACACTAAGCCAAGGACTTTGCAGCTTCGCGCTCTGTCCTGCCAGCGGGCAGGCTGGGGGTGCAGCAGGAGCTGGGAGGGGACAGAGCCAGGACAGCTGACCCAAAGTGGCCAAAGGGGAATTCCATCCCATCTGGCGTTATGCTGAACAATTATAGGGGGGGGCTGGCTGGGGTGGGGGGAGCGGGTGCTCAGGGATGGGCTGGGCATTGGTCAGCAAGTTGGAAGCAATTGCATTGTGTATTATTAGTTGTGTAATTGATATAGTATAAACTCACTTTAGGATAGAATAAAACTTGTGGAATGATATTGTATAAACTCACTTTAGGATAGAATAGAACTTGTGATTAAAAGTTAGCAAGGACAAAGTAAACAACATCTTGTTATCTGTAGACCTTCTGTTACGTTTAAGCATTTTGTTATTTGAAAACATCCCATTATCCGTTAACACTCAGTCAGGCTGAGACTTGAGATAACTTGGGTCAACTGTCTGTTATGTCTTGTTAACTGAGACATCCTGTTATCTGCCGACCCTCAGTTAAACCGAAAGACAACTCAGCATTTTTACAGCTTGGAAAACGACTGATTAAGGAAGTGCATTACGAGGAAGACCTATGGCCTTCCTCCCAAAGACCACTGCCCACATCCTGGAGACCCCGGCCCACAATTCTTGGAAGACTTTTGCACAAGCGCAAGGACTGATAAGCTAATTAGCATACGAAGGGAGGGTAGGTGGGGTTAGGTAACGAATATGTATGGGTGCTAATTGAATATTCATTGTTTCGCTGTATAAATATGAGATATTTTGTCACTTCGAACATGCACGATAGGCGGAAGGATCCCCAGTGCATCCAGCGCTGCAATAAAGAATATACCACTTAAGGAAATTTCGGGTTTGATCTTTAAATCATAATACACAAGAAATGTTTGTTCATTGTCTTTTGTATTATAAAAACAAGGAGTTCCGTTTGAGGAGCGGGAGTTGTGAAAGCTCCCTGCTGAAGTAAGGAGCTGTATAACGCTTGGCTAGACGCTAGTCTACAGGCAGTTAACTTACAGTGGTCTGATTTTACTTGTGTATCTATATATTGTGGATTTTGGAGGGATTGGGATTGACTAGTAAAGAGCCTCTAGGAAAACGGTGGAATATTGACCATTGTAGATTACAATAGGAAAAGTTCAAAGCAAAGAAATCCCGAGGAAAAGCCCCCTAGGATGTATACTAACACATTGGAGGGATATAGTGGGGTGAAAGGGTACAGAAAGTAAAAGAACTCTTATCAAATATTGTAATCAGTGGTGGCCACTTTATAAACTAGAGGATGGAGCAGAGTGGCCCCTAAATGGAACTACCAATTATAACACCATATTACAGTCAATGTTGTTTTGTGGAAAGAAGGAAAACAGGATGAAATGTTGTATATTGATGTTGTTTCAGCATCTTGGAGGGAAAAGGTACGGAATTAAGTTGGCCCCTGACTGAGCCTTTGATGTCGGCATTAGAAAAGTAAAGGCTAGAGAAAGATAAAGGAAGTGTTAAAAGGTTTGTTGAAAGTGTTAAAGGTATTCGAAGTTGAATGAGCAGGGAAAGGTGATGTAGGCATTATCTAAGTAACAGTCTAGAAGTTTTGGTATATTTGCATATTTGCTGTGGTGTTTGTTCAGTTTCCCAAGAATCGGGGAGGGGGCAACAGCCTGCTCCACCAGGGGCCTCTCCAGCGGCCGCAGGGGGGCTTCGGCTCCAGCGCCTGGAGCGCCTCCTCCCCCTCCTTCTGCACTGACTTTGGTGTCTGTGGGGGGGTTTCTCGCTCTCCCAGCTGCTGTTGAGCAGCAGGTTTTTGTTTGTTTCTTTGTTTGTTTGTTTTCGTGGATGTGCTCTCACAGAGGCACGGACTGTGTTGCTATGGCTTGGCTCTGGGCAGCAGTGGGCCCCTTTAGGGCCAGATGAAATTGTCCCTTATCTACCACGGGGAGGTTTCTGTGTGTTTGTTTGTTTGTTTTTCCACGGGGGCTGCCACTGCAGTTTCCCACCCCCACACCCCTTGAACCTTGCCATCAAACCCAATACACTGGGACAGCTAAGTCCTTACTGACTTGTAAAGTATCAGGGATTAAATTAACTAATGAAACCCTAGATGTGATGGGGGTAGAAGGGACTGGGATAACAGTGCCACTTTGGGGGGATACCAAGCTGAGACTAGGGGATAAAATGATCACTGGGTAATTATTGTATGTATCCAAGGCAGAGACTAACTTGTTGGGAAGGGATTTGATGATTAAATTGGGCATTCAACTAGTAAATTGTTAGACTGGAATAACAGTGTTATTAATGGAGTGCTCTCTGGCCCTGAGAGCAAACATACATGGATATTCACCTCTGACTGGAAAGACCCTGAAATGGGGGTGGAAGCGACGGTATAGGTAGACAATTTTACCTCAGGGGTTTACAGGGCCACCTATCTATTTGGGTAAATTCTAAAGATTTTGGAGCAATTACAACCTCCCAAGGAGGTATTAATGTTACAAATATGTGGATCATTTTAAGGAAAATCGATACTCCCTGATGGGAGAGAAATACTGAATAAAGTGATAATGAGGCAAATATTAAGTGTTTTCCATCAGAAGAGTCATTGGGAGGTGCAAGCAATGTGTGATGTTGTTCTAAGAAAGCATGTCTTTGTAGGAATATATACTTTAGGGAAGCACACATGCAGAGGATGTACTACTATATGTCGAAGGGTAAATAAAAAGGTCTTCTGTAACCTATCTAGAGGGGGACGGGAGCCAGGGCTTTGACCTTTCCAAAGTATACAGGTAGACTTTACTGAGTTACTTGTTTGTCCTAATTGACCACGTGACTGAATGGGTGTAAAGCTTTACTGCAAGGATTAAAGCAGGCCTTAGCGATTGAGTGGGATTTTCACAGCCCCTGGCACCCCTCCTCTTCTGGAAAGGTAGAGCGAATGAATGGTGAAATTAAGAAACAACTAACAAAACTTGTGCCAAAACTAAGGCTTCTTGGGTAAAATGCTTACCTCTTGCACTGTTAAACATATGGACACAGCCCAGAACTGATGTAGGAACTTCTCCTTTTGAAAAGCTATATGGTATGCCCTATGACTTGGAATTGCCACTTGATCACCCTCAATTCTAATTAAGACTTGGAAAGAGACTTCTTTAACACCACGATGGGGAAGGCCCCTATGTTGTTTTGCTTACCACAGAAACGGCTATTCGAACTGCAGAGAAAGGATGGACGCATGCCAGCCGTGTGAAAGGACCAATCCGGGAAGGTAAATGGGAGGCAGCTCCAGGCCCTGACGACTTGAAGCTGACACTAAGACGGACTCGATAAGTATTGTATATTATCTGTGTATCGTGGGAAGGGGAGGAGGCCCTGTTCCAAAGGCTCCCTAGTAGGTTCCCCTGAAGAACACTGCTGCTGCCAAGAAGAACCAATACCTTGTAGTTCGCTGCAACCGAACTGACAAGCGAGGCAGAGAAGTGAAAACGGTGGGGGACTGAGGGGCCGACGATTTAGATGGGCTCCGACCACCTCCTACAATACATGGGAGTCAGTATCATTGTTTTGGTCAGCTATGGGTCTGCGCATCCCCATCAGCCTTTTAAATGGAGCTTGATCAGATGGGAGGATCAATTCGTCATCCAGCAAACAACGACAGTGGGTGCTCCCAGTTTCTGCATCACATTAAGTGACCTGGTGTCAGTGCAGCCATGCTTAAACCGATCAGGATTTTATTTCTGCCCAAGTTCTAACCCAGAAAAGGGGTACTGTAAATGCCCGAACGTGTATTATCGTGCATACCGGGGGTGTGAAACCATTGCTACGGACTGGACACTCAGGGCTGGTCGGGATACATTTTTACAAGTGGGATATGGGCCGCAAGGTTGTAACCGACAAGCAGATCCCCGTTCCGGGTGGCGAGGGCATGGTATAGGGTATCCAGGAACCTTCCACGGAAATAAAGAAATTTGCAAGGTTCTATATATAAATATAACAAACTTGGACGATACTAGCTGGGTACTAGGAAAAATGTGAGGTGTCAGATTTTACAAACACCGAACAGATAGGGGAGGCCTCATACTAATAAAAAGGAGGATGCCGATAGGCCCCAGGCAGTAGGACCAAATGAGGTATTGTCAGAAAGTGTCCAGGGAATCCAGCCTGCAGAAAATACTACAGTGCCAACCCTCGGCAGCCCTACGAGCTCAGGTAAAGCTGAGAATGATAACATAGCTGAGAATAACACATGGGGGGGTCATGAATGCCAGCTACCAATTATTAAACAAAACAAACCCAAATGTAACAAAACACTGTTGATTATGCTTTAGTATAAGGCCTTCATATTATGATGCTATCGGGAATCCTGGGGAGCCCTCCCGCACAAATGAGAACAGCCCTCTACATTGCAGTTGGGGAAAAGACATAAGGGTAACACTAACACAAGTCACTGGAGGTGGTAGGTGTGTGGGCACGGTTCCTAGTGGGAAGTGTCACCTATGTAATATCATGGAGAATGGAAAACAATCAACCGAGTGGCTAATCCCAGCCAACAACGCTAGGTGGGTTTGTTCGTCAGTGGGCGTAACTCCTTGTCTATCACTAAAACTCTTCAATGCGTCTCGTGATTTTTGTATACAGCTGATAATTATACCAAGGATTCTATACCACCCTGAGGATTGTATGTACACCCAGCACACAGTGGCAAGGCATCATCTGGAAAGACGGGAACTGTTCACGGCTCTAACTTTGGCCACCCTAATAATCCTGGGAGGAGCTAGAGTGGGGACCAGGGTAGCCTCATTGGTTAAACAAAATCAAGAATTTACTTCCTTACGCATTGCTGTGGACGAGGACCTGACCCAAATTGAACAATCCATCTCGGCCCTGGAAAATCTATCAGGCCGTTTTCAGAGGTAGTGTTACAAAATCGTAGGGGATTAGATTTGGTATTTTTTACAACAGGGCGGGCTGTGTGCAGCCCTGAAAGAGGAATGCTGTGTGTATGCTGATCACACTGGAGTGGTAAGAGATACAATGGCAAGACCCAGGGAAGGGTTGGAAAAAAAAAAAAAAAGGAAACGGGAGAATGAAGCCCAACAGAGCTGGTATGAATCTTGGTTTAATTATTCACCTTAGCTTACTACTTTATTATCAACAATAACAGGACCTTTGTTGTTCTTAATAATAGCACTAACTTTTGGACCATGTATTTTTAATAAATTGATTGCGATTGTAGAGGGACGTTTAGAAGCGGCACATTTAATGCTCATACATGCCAAATAAGAGCCATTAAGTACCAGCGAAGGAATCGAGGAAACATTAGTTCTTAGTAGCCAGGCATTGCAGAGCTTCAATGAACAAAATGAGTAACTAAAAGAAAAAGGAGGGATTGTAATACACCATAAATGTTTGCTCATTGCCTTTTGTACTATAAAAACAAGGAGTTCCGTTTGAGGAGCGGGAGTTGCGAGAGCTCCCTGCTGAAGTAAGGAGCTGTATAAGGCTTGGCTAGACACTATGAAAATTCTTTTGCTTAATGTAACAAAAAAGAGAAGCCCCTCCCCTTCTCTCCTTCTGCATCTCAGTTGCCTCTTTTGTTCAAAGACACTGTTGCAAAGCTCATGTAACCATCTCCTGGTAAATTGTTAACCTAGTGTATCAACATCCTGCCTTCCTGTCTCACTGGGCCAACATGACCAAATACAAAAAAAAAGAAGTTGAACCACAACGCCGAGGAAGACTATGGCCTTCATCTTCACGACCACCAGAGGGACAGAGACGGCCCCCCGGCAACAGTGCGCGCAGTCGCAGAATATACCAGGATGTGCTGCGTAATCCCGGAATTACCAAGATATAAAAAGGGACCCTGGCGGGGGTGAGGTGCGCACTGTTGGCGGAGCCGGGACTCCCCGGCCGCCCAGGGCTGTTTTGCTTGCTGTTGGCTTACTCGATAAATTCCTTTCTATTATTAGTGCAATGCTCTCTGAAAATTAATTAAGGGGGCAACTTATAACACTGGGATGAAAAAAGGGTTTTGTGGTTGTAGAGTACGTGGTAAACACAAAATTTCAAGGATATGTGTGGAAAAATAAGGGATCAAACCCCGGCCCCGTTTGGAGAGAATAAAGTTTTAGTTTGGTATATTTTGTTTTGAGACGATAAAGTTTTGAGAGGATAAAGTTTTGAGAAGACATCCTTTTACTTCGGTCAAGATTGATTTGGGGAAAATCCAGCCTTTTCACCTCAAAAGCTCCCTTGGAGGTCAGAAAATCTCCTTAGACCGTGCCCGGAGGAGTTTAAAAGGTTTAGGGGTGCGCTTTCATGAGGCGCTGCTCCAAACTAGGGGGAGAGATCTTTCCAACCTTCAAGATTTTATTTTTTCAGGCTAAAAATACTCTTTGCTTAAGGGACTATAAAATGGCTGCCCTTCCTCAGGGCCCCTCAGCCTCCCTCCTGCACCGGGAGGGGGGACCAAGGCTGGGCCCTCCTTTTCGGGGTCTCCTGGGCCGGGTGTTGCCATTGTTGGGGTCCCGTCATCGGGATCCCTTTGTGACTGGGAGTTCCCTTTGTGACAGGCAGCTCTGCTCCTGGGGCTCACTGCAGAACATCACCGGGAGTGAGGGGAAAATTAGAAAGATCATTGAAAGTGAGTGAGGGGGGATGGGACGGAGGCCAGGGGGGCACAGCGGGGGGCTGTGGGGCGCTCGCAGCGGCTCTCCCTGTGTTCCTCCCGGCCGGGGGGCTCCTGGAGGGGTCTTCCCGGCCTGAGCAGAGGCTGCAGCCTCTCTGCGTCCTCCCGCAGTCCTGGAGCCCATGATGGACGACGTGGAACCCTTGGTGCGTGAAGAGACCGCCTGCTGCAACATCACCACTGGCTCCGGCGGCTGCTGGCCTCAGAGGCACAGGTGGAGGCTGAAGCTGGAGCCACAGCCTCCAGAGAGGCCCAAAAGCTCCGGATCTGAAGGGACCTTCAAGGATCCCCCACCTCATTTCTGGGGGGGGGGGCCTATCTCTCACCCCAGGGGGCTCCCCAGCACTCCGGGTATCTCCCCGTCAGTCTGAGGGGCTCAAACCATCCCGAGGAGCTCCGCAACACCCCGAGGGGACCCCTGCATTCAGCTTTTGGGACCAGATGACCCTGGAGGTCTCTTCCGACCCTAACGACTGAGGACTCTAATTAGCAGAAGCCCCCCCCGTTCCCAGAGCCCCCCCATTCCCTGACACGGCCTCCCCAGAAGCCACGGGCAGCCATCTCCCCTCAGCCCCTCGGTGCTCCAGGAGGGAGCACAAAATGGCCGCCCTCCCTCAGGGCCCCTCAGCCTCCGTCCTGGGGCTGCGCCGGGAGGGGGGGGGTGTGAGGCTGGGCCCCCTTTTGGGGTCTTCTTGACCAAAAAAATGGATATTGAAGGACTGGGGTGGAAAAGGGGATTTTGTGGTTTTACAGCATGCAGGAACACACAAAATGTCAAGAAGTTGCATGGAAAAAGGAGGGATCACACCCCAGCCCTGTATGGAGAGAATAAAGTTTTAGTTTGGTATATTTTGTTTTGAGACGATAAAGTTTTGAGAAGACATCCTTTTATTTCAGTCAAGATTGATTTTGGGAAAATCCAGCCTTTTCACCTCAAAAGCTCCCTTGGAGGTCAGAAAACCTCCTTAGACCGTGCCCGGAGCAGTTTAAAAGGTTTAGGGCTACGCTTTCATGAGGCACTGCTCCAAATTACGTGGAGAGGTCTTTCCAACCTTCAAGATTTTAGAATTCCAGGCTCAAAAAACTCGCTTTTTTGATATCCAAACACCACTTTTTTAAATCCAAGCCTCCCTTTCCAGGACCCCAAAACCTCACTGCATGCTTAAACCCTCCTTTTTCACACCAAATCCCATTTCCCAGTGCGAGGGGACCCAGTGTTTAGGGTCCGAAACCTCATTTGTGGGTTTCAAAACCTTTTCTTTCAATTCTAAGCCCATTTCTGAGGGCTCAAGGCCGAGCCTGGGGGAAAACCTGAGGGGGGGGGGGGGGGGGGCGGACGGGTTGGGGGATTTTGCTGCCTTGGGGGATTTGGGGGAGATTTAGGGGTTTTCAGGCGTTCTGGGAGGCTGACGAGGGCGTGAGGTGGGGGGGCTGAGGCCTGTGCCCCCGTGTTTGGGGTCTCCTGGCCGGGTGGGTGCCGTCATTGGGGTCCCTTTGTGAGCAGGGGTTCCCTTTG
This sequence comes from Anas platyrhynchos, assembly GCF_047663525.1. NCBI lineage: Eukaryota > Metazoa > Chordata > Aves > Anseriformes > Anatidae > Anas > Anas platyrhynchos. Next base: position 3,658,354 of record NC_092626.1, read on the forward strand.
TGACAGGCGGCTCTGCTCCCAGATCTCCTCTGGAGCTGAAGGGACCTGCAAGGATCCCCCACCCCAGGCTTGGGGGACCCTCACCCCGGGGCCCACACCCTCACCCTGAGGGTCCCCCCACAACCATGGGGGTCTCCCCGTCACGCTGAGGGGCTCCCGACCAATCTGAGGGGCCACCCGTCACCCTGGGGGGCTCCACATCACTCCCAGGGAAGCCCCAAGACCCCAGAGCAAAGCTCGGAGGGAGCACAAAATGGCCGCCCTCCCTCAGGGCCCCCTCAGCCTCCCTCCTGCCCCGTGACGGGGAGCAGAAGCTGGGCTCCCTTTTGGGCTCTCCTGCCCGGGGGGCTCCTCCTCACCCCGGGGGCTCCCCACCAGGACGGGATCTGCAAAGTGGGCTGCAGCTCCGGGGTTTGTGCGCCCCCCAGGAAAGCCCCGAGGACCCAGAGCAAACGGAGCCCCACAGGGAATCCCAACGCCCCCAGCGGGAGCTCTGAGCCTGTCACCTGGAGCGGCTGCCATTTTGTGAGGCGAAGCCACCATTTTGTGAGTTAAGGCCGCCGTTTTGTGTGGTACAGCCACCTTTTTGTGAGGCGAGGCCGCCATTTTGTGTGGTGCAGCCACCTTTTTGTGAGGCGAGGCCGCCATTTTGTGAGGCGAGGCCGACATCTCATGTGGTGCAGCCACCGTTTCGATAGGCGAGGCCGCCATTTTGCATCCCAATTCCACCCCCCTCATGAAATACCCTCCCCCATTCCAATTAGCACCCCCCTTAATTACCCTCTCCCCACCCCAATTGCCCTCCCAGGCAGTTGTGTAATGCCACAGAGCGGGAGATCGAGGCGTGCGGGGCTTTTCCTGCAGCGAGGCCGCTTGAGGCAGCTGAGAAAGCCGCCAGGGCCCAGCTGCCACCGACTGACACGGAATGACAAAATGTCACAGAATGACAGAATTTGGGGGATCGGGAGGGGCCTCAGAAGATCATCTAGTCCAATCCGTGTCCCTGCTGGCTGAGGGAAGGGCTGCTGATGCCCTCTGCTTAGCCTTTGGTGCGGCCTGCCCCAGTATTCTCCTGGAGAAGCTGCAGCCCAGGGCTGTGACAAGTACCCGCTTCACCAAAAAAAAGCATGTTTTTCTTTCAAAATGTGGTTCAAAACTGGCCAGGTGGCCAGGCCCAGAGAGCGGTGGTGAAATCGAGCTGGTCGGGAGTGGTGTTGGCCCAGTGGTGGGGCCCATTCTCGTTAAGATCTTCATTAATTGTTTAATTAATTGGAGACCCCAAACACGGGGGCACAGGCCTCAGCCCCCCCACCTCACGCCCTCGTCAGCCTCCCAGAACGCCTGAAAACCCCTAAATCTCCCCCAAATCCCCCAAGGCAGCAAAATCCCCCAACCCCTCCGCCCCCCCCCCCCCCCCCCTCAGGTTTTCCCCCAGGCTCGGCCTTGAGCCCTCAGAAATGGGCTTAGAATTGAAAGAAAAGGTTTTGAAACCCACAAATGAGGTTTCGGACCCTAAACACTGGGTCCCCTCGCACTGGGAAATGGGATTTGGTGTGAAAAAGGAGGGTTTAAGCATGCAGTGAGGTTTTGGGGTCCTGGAAAGGGAGGCTTGGATTTAAAAAAGTGGTGTTTGGATATCAAAAAAGCGAGTTTTTTGAGCCTGGAATTCTAAAATCTTGAAGGTTGGAAAGACCTCTCCACGTAATTTGGAGCAGTGCCTCATGAAAGCGTAGCCCTAAACCTTTTAAACTGCTCCGGGCACGGTCTAAGGAGGTTTTCTGACCTCCAAGGGAGCTTTTGAGGTGAAAAGGCTGGATTTTCCCAAAATCAATCTTGACTGAAATAAAAGGATGTCTTCTCAAAACTTTATCGTCTCAAAACAAAATATACCAAACTAAAACTTTATTCTCTCCATACAGGGCTGGGGTGTGATCCCTCCTTTTTCCATGCAACTTCTTGACATTTTGTGTGTTCCTGCATGCTGTAAAACCACAAAATCCCCTTTTCCACCCCAGTCCTTCAATATCCATTTTTTTGGTCAAGAAGACCCCAAAAGGGGGCCCAGCCTCACACCCCCCCCCTCCCGGCGCAGCCCCAGGACGGAGGCTGAGGGGCCCTGAGGGAGGGCGGCCATTTTGTGCTCCCTCCTGGAGCACCGAGGGGCTGAGGGGAGATGGCTGCCCGTGGCTTCTGGGGAGGCCGTGTCAGGGAATGGGGGGGCTCTGGGAACGGGGGGGGCTTCTGCTAATTAGAGTCCTCAGTCGTTAGGGTCGGAAGAGACCTCCAGGGTCATCTGGTCCCAAAAGCTGAATGCAGGGGTCCCCTCGGGGTGTTGCGGAGCTCCTCGGGATGGTTTGAGCCCCTCAGACTGACGGGGAGATACCCGGAGTGCTGGGGAGCCCCCTGGGGTGAGAGATAGGCCCCCCCCCCCAGAAATGAGGTGGGGGATCCTTGAAGGTCCCTTCAGATCCGGAGCTTTTGGGCCTCTCTGGAGGCTGTGGCTCCAGCTTCAGCCTCCACCTGTGCCTCTGAGGCCAGCAGCCGCCGGAGCCAGTGGTGATGTTGCAGCAGGCGGTCTCTTCACGCACCAAGGGTTCCACGTCGTCCATCATGGGCTCCAGGACTGCGGGAGGACGCAGAGAGGCTGCAGCCTCTGCTCAGGCCGGGAAGACCCCTCCAGGAGCCCCCCGGCCGGGAGGAACACAGGGAGAGCCGCTGCGAGCGCCCCACAGCCCCCCGCTGTGCCCCCCTGGCCTCCGTCCCATCCCCCCTCACTCACTTTCAATGATCTTTCTAATTTTCCCCTCACTCCCGGTGATGTTCTGCAGTGAGCCCCAGGAGCAGAGCTGCCTGTCACAAAGGGAACTCCCAGTCACAAAGGGATCCCGATGACGGGACCCCAACAATGGCAACACCCGGCCCAGGAGACCCCGAAAAGGAGGGCCCAGCCTTGGTCCCCCCTCCCGGTGCAGGAGGGAGGCTGAGGGGCCCTGAGGAAGGGCAGCCATTTTATAGTCCCTTAAGCAAAGAGTATTTTTAGCCTGAAAAAATAAAATCTTGAAGGTTGGAAAGATCTCTCCCCCTAGTTTGGAGCAGCGCCTCATGAAAGCGCACCCCTAAACCTTTTAAACTCCTCCGGGCACGGTCTAAGGAGATTTTCTGACCTCCAAGGGAGCTTTTGAGGTGAAAAGGCTGGATTTTCCCCAAATCAATCTTGACCGAAGTAAAAGGATGTCTTCTCAAAACTTTATCCTCTCAAAACTTTATCGTCTCAAAACAAAATATACCAAACTAAAACTTTATTCTCTCCAAACGGGGCCGGGGTTTGATCCCTTATTTTTCCACACATATCCTTGAAATTTTGTGTTTACCACGTACTCTACAACCACAAAACCCTTTTTTCATCCCAGTGTTATAAGTTGCCCCCTTAATTAATTTTCAGAGAGCATTGCACTAATAATAGAAAGGAATTTATCGAGTAAGCCAACAGCAAGCAAAACAGCCCTGGGCGGCCGGGGAGTCCCGGCTCCGCCAACAGTGCGCACCTCACCCCCGCCAGGGTCCCTTTTTATATCTTGGTAATTCCGGGATTACGCAGCACATCCTGGTATATTCTGCGACTGCGCGCACTGTTGCCGGGGGGCCGTCTCTGTCCCTCTGGTGGTCGTGAAGATGAAGGCCATAGTCTTCCTCGGCGTTGTGGTTCAACTTCTTTTTTTTTGTATTTGGTCATGTTGGCCCAGTGAGACAGGAAGGCAGGATGTTGATACACTAGGTTAACAATTTACCAGGAGATGGTTACATGAGCTTTGCAACAGTGTCTTTGAACAAAAGAGGCAACTGAGATGCAGAAGGAGAGAAGGGGAGGGGCTTCTCTTTTTTGTTACATTAAGCAAAAGAATTTTCATAGTGTCTAGCCAAGCCTTATACAGCTCCTTACTTCAGCAGGGAGCTCTCGCAACTCCCGCTCCTCAAACGGAACTCCTTGTTTTTATAGTACAAAAGGCAATGAGCAAACATTTATGGTGTATTACAATCCCTCCTTTTTCTTTTAGTTACTCATTTTGTTCATTGAAGCTCTGCAATGCCTGGCTACTAAGAACTAATGTTTCCTCGATTCCTTCGCTGGTACTTAATGGCTCTTATTTGGCATGTATGAGCATTAAATGTGCCGCTTCTAAACGTCCCTCTACAATCGCAATCAATTTATTAAAAATACATGGTCCAAAAGTTAGTGCTATTATTAAGAACAACAAAGGTCCTGTTATTGTTGATAATAAAGTAGTAAGCTAAGGTGAATAATTAAACCAAGATTCATACCAGCTCTGTTGGGCTTCATTCTCCCGTTTCCTTTTTTTTTTTTTTTCCAACCCTTCCCTGGGTCTTGCCATTGTATCTCTTACCACTCCAGTGTGATCAGCATACACACAGCATTCCTCTTTCAGGGCTGCACACAGCCCGCCCTGTTGTAAAAAATACCAAATCTAATCCCCTACGATTTTGTAACACTACCTCTGAAAACGGCCTGATAGATTTTCCAGGGCCGAGATGGATTGTTCAATTTGGGTCAGGTCCTCGTCCACAGCAATGCGTAAGGAAGTAAATTCTTGATTTTGTTTAACCAATGAGGCTACCCTGGTCCCCACTCTAGCTCCTCCCAGGATTATTAGGGTGGCCAAAGTTAGAGCCGTGAACAGTTCCCGTCTTTCCAGATGATGCCTTGCCACTGTGTGCTGGGTGTACATACAATCCTCAGGGTGGTATAGAATCCTTGGTATAATTATCAGCTGTATACAAAAATCACGAGACGCATTGAAGAGTTTTAGTGATAGACAAGGAGTTACGCCCACTGACGAACAAACCCACCTAGCGTTGTTGGCTGGGATTAGCCACTCGGTTGATTGTTTTCCATTCTCCATGATATTACATAGGTGACACTTCCCACTAGGAACCGTGCCCACACACCTACCACCTCCAGTGACTTGTGTTAGTGTTACCCTTATGTCTTTTCCCCAACTGCAATGTAGAGGGCTGTTCTCATTTGTGCGGGAGGGCTCCCCAGGATTCCCGATAGCATCATAATATGAAGGCCTTATACTAAAGCATAATCAACAGTGTTTTGTTACATTTGGGTTTGTTTTGTTTAATAATTGGTAGCTGGCATTCATGACCCCCCCATGTGTTATTCTCAGCTATGTTATCATTCTCAGCTTTACCTGAGCTCGTAGGGCTGCCGAGGGTTGGCACTGTAGTATTTTCTGCAGGCTGGATTCCCTGGACACTTTCTGACAATACCTCATTTGGTCCTACTGCCTGGGGCCTATCGGCATCCTCCTTTTTATTAGTATGAGGCCTCCCCTATCTGTTCGGTGTTTGTAAAATCTGACACCTCACATTTTTCCTAGTACCCAGCTAGTATCGTCCAAGTTTGTTATATTTATATATAGAACCTTGCAAATTTCTTTATTTCCGTGGAAGGTTCCTGGATACCCTATACCATGCCCTCGCCACCCGGAACGGGGATCTGCTTGTCGGTTACAACCTTGCGGCCCATATCCCACTTGTAAAAATGTATCCCGACCAGCCCTGAGTGTCCAGTCCGTAGCAATGGTTTCACACCCCCGGTATGCACGATAATACACGTTCGGGCATTTACAGTACCCCTTTTCTGGGTTAGAACTTGGGCAGAAATAAAATCCTGATCGGTTTAAGCATGGCTGCACTGACACCAGGTCACTTAATGTGATGCAGAAACTGGGAGCACCCACTGTCGTTGTTTGCTGGATGACGAATTGATCCTCCCATCTGATCAAGCTCCATTTAAAAGGCTGATGGGGATGCGCAGACCCATAGCTGACCAAAACAATGATACTGACTCCCATGTATTGTAGGAGGTGGTCGGAGCCCATCTAAATCGTCGGCCCCTCAGTCCCCCACCGTTTTCACTTCTCTGCCTCGCTTGTCAGTTCGGTTGCAGCGAACTACAAGGTATTGGTTCTTCTTGGCAGCAGCAGTGTTCTTCAGGGGAACCTACTAGGGAGCCTTTGGAACAGGGCCTCCTCCCCTTCCCACGATACACAGATAATATACAATACTTATCGAGTCCGTCTTAGTGTCAGCTTCAAGTCGTCAGGGCCTGGAGCTGCCTCCCATTTACCTTCCCGGATTGGTCCTTTCACACGGCTGGCATGCGTCCATCCTTTCTCTGCAGTTCGAATAGCCGTTTCTGTGGTAAGCAAAACAACATAGGGGCCTTCCCCATCGTGGTGTTAAAGAAGTCTCTTTCCAAGTCTTAATTAGAATTGAGGGTGATCAAGTGGCAATTCCAAGTCATAGGGCATACCATATAGCTTTTCAAAAGGAGAAGTTCCTACATCAGTTCTGGGCTGTGTCCATATGTTTAACAGTGCAAGAGGTAAGCATTTTACCCAAGAAGCCTTAGTTTTGGCACAAGTTTTGTTAGTTGTTTCTTAATTTCACCATTCATTCGCTCTACCTTTCCAGAAGAGGAGGGGTGCCAGGGGCTGTGAAAATCCCACTCAATCGCTAAGGCCTGCTTTAATCCTTGCAGTAAAGCTTTACACCCATTCAGTCACGTGGTCAATTAGGACAAACAAGTAACTCAGTAAAGTCTACCTGTATACTTTGGAAAGGTCAAAGCCCTGGCTCCCGTCCCCCTCTAGATAGGTTACAGAAGACCTTTTTATTTACCCTTCGACATATAGTAGTACATCCTCTGCATGTGTGCTTCCCTAAAGTATATATTCCTACACAGACATGCTTTCTTAGAACAACATCACACATTGCTTGCACCTCCCAATGACTCTTCTGATGGAAAACACTTAATATTTGCCTCATTATCACTTTATTCAGTATTTCTCTCCCATCAGGGAGTATCGATTTTCCTTAAAATGATCCACATATTTGTAACATTAATACCTCCTTGGGAGGTTGTAATTGCTCCAAAATCTTTAGAATTTACCCAAATAGATAGGTGGCCCTGTAAACCCCTGAGGTAAAATTGTCTACCTATACCGTCGCTTCCACCCCCATTTCAGGGTCTTTCCAGTCAGAGGTGAATATCCATGTATGTTTGCTCTCAGGGCCAGAGAGCACTCCATTAATAACACTGTTATTCCAGTCTAACAATTTACTAGTTGAATGCCCAATTTAATCATCAAATCCCTTCCCAACAAGTTAGTCTCTGCCTTGGATACATACAATAATTACCCAGTGATCATTTTATCCCCTAGTCTCAGCTTGGTATCCCCCCAAAGTGGCACTGTTATCCCAGTCCCTTCTACCCCCATCACATCTAGGGTTTCATTAGTTAATTTAGTCCCTGATACTTTACAAGTAACAGCAGTTGGGAGAGCGAGAAACCCCCCCGCAGACACCAAAGTCAGTGCAGAAGGAGGGGGAGGAGGCGCTCCAGGCGCAGGAGCCGAAGCCCCCCTGCGGCCGCTGGAGAGGCCCCTGGTGGAGCAGGCTGTTCCCCCCTCCCTGATGCTTGGGAAACTGAACAAACACCACAGCAAATATGAAAATATACCAAAACTTCTAGACTGTTACTTAGATAATGCCTACATCACCTTTCCCTGCTCATTCAACTTCGAATACCTTTAACACTTTCAACAAACAAAGGTAAGAAGGGGGATGGGGCTGGAGCGAGGACTGTTGGGGCTGTACCAGGGGGAGCAGTGGCAAGGCCGGAGGATAAGGTAAAGGCCCAGCTGAAGTGCATCTACACCAATGCACGCAGCATGGGTAACAAACAGGAGGAGCTGGAAGCCATCGTGCAGCGGGCAGGCTACGACTTGGTTGCCATCACGGAAACGTGGTGGGACCAGTCTCATGACTGGAGTGCTGCGATGCCTGGCTATAGGCTCTTCAGAAGGGACAGGCAGCATGGAAGGGGTGGCGGTGTGGCTCTCTATATTAGAGAGTCTTTCGATGTTGTAGAACTCGAGGCTAGGAATGACAAGATCGAGTCCCTTTGGGTTAGGATCGGCAGGGACAACAAGGCTAGTGTCCTGGTCGGGGTCTGCTATAGACCGCCGAACCAGGATGAGGAGACGGATGAGGAGTTCTACAGGCAGCTGACAGAAGTTGCGAAATCGTCAGCGCTTGTACTCGTGGGGGACTTCAACTTCCCAGACATATCCTGGAAGCTCAACACAGCCCAGAGGAAGCAGTCTAGGAGGTTTCTGGAGAAAGTGGAAGATAGCTTCCTGACGCAGCTGATTAGTGAACCTACCAGGGGTGGTGCCCTGCTAGACCTTCTCTTCACAAACAGAGAAGGACTGGTGGAGGATGTGATTGTCGGGAACAGTCTTGGGCAGAGTGACCACGAAATGGTGGAGTTCTCTATTCTTGGCGGGGCCAGGAAGGGAACCAGTAAAACCACTGTATTGGACTTTCGGAGGGCTGACTTTAGGCTGCTCAGGACACTGGTTGGTGGAGTCCCATGGGAGGCGGTTCTGAAGGGCAGAGGGGTTCAGGAAGGCTGGGTGCTATTCAAGAGGCAAATCCTAATGGCACAGGAGCGGTCTATCCCCATGTGCCCAAAGATGAGCCACCGGGGAAGACGACCAGCCTGGCTCAACAGAGAATTGTGGCTTGAGCTTAGGAGGAAAAAGAGGGTTTATAATCTTTGGAAAATTGGGCAGGCCACTAGGGAGGACTATAAGGATGTAGCGAGGCTGTGCAGGGACAAAATTAGGAAGGCCAAAGCTCATCTGAAGCTCAAGCTGGCTACTGCCGTTAAAGATAACAAAAAACGCTTTTATAAATACATCAACACAAAAAGGAGGACTAAGGAGAATCTCCATCCTTTACTGGATGCGGGGGGAAACTTAGTTACAAGAGATGAGGAAAAGGCGGAGGTGCTCAATGCCTTCTTTGCCTCAGTCTTTAGTGGTAAAACCGGTTGCTCTCTGGATACCCAGTACCCAGAACTGGTGGAAGGGGACGGGGAGCAGGATGTGGCCCTCACCATCCACGAAGAACTGGTTGGTGACCTGCTACGGCACTTGGATGTGCACAAGTCGATGGGGCCGGATGGGATCCACCCAAGAGTACTGAGAGAACTGGCAGAGGAGCTGGCCAAGCCCCTATCCATCATTTATCAGCAGTCCTGGCTATCGGGGGAGGTCCCAGCTGACTGGCGGCTAGCAAATGTGACGCCCATCTACAAGAAGGGCCGGAGGGCAGACCCGGGGAACTACAGGCCGGTCAGTTTGACCTCAGTACCAGGGAAGCTCATGGAGCAGATCCTCTTGGGAGTCATCACGCGGCAATTGAAGGGCAAGCAGGCGATCAGGCCCAGTCAGCATGGGTTTATGGAAGGCAGATCCTGCTTGACGAACCTGATCTCCTTCTACGACAAAGTGACGCGCTGGGTGGACGAGGGAAAGGCTGTGGATGTGGTCTACCTTGACTTCAGCAAGGCTTTTGACACCGTTTCCCACAGCATTCTCCTCAAGAAACTGGCTGCTCTTGGCTTGGACTGGCGCACGCTTCGTTGGGTTAGAAACTGGCTGGATAGCCGGGCCCAAAGAGTTGTGGTAAATGGAGCCAAGTCCAGTTGGAGGCCAGTCACTAGTGGCGTCCCCCAGGGCTCGGTGCTGGGGCCGGTCCTCTTTAACATCTTCATCAATGATCTGGATGAGGGCATTGAGTGCACCCTCAGTAAGTTTGCAGATGACACCAAGCTAGGTGCGTGTGTCGATCTGCTTGAGGGTAGGAAGGCTCTGCAGGAGGATCTGGATAGGCTGCACCGATGGGCTGAGGTCAACTGTATGAAGTTTAACAAGGCCAAGTGCCGGGTCCTGCACCTGGGGCGCAATAACCCCAAGAAGAGCTACAGGCTGGGAGAGGAATGGCTGGAGAGCTGCCAGGCAGAGAAGGACCTGGGAGTGATGGTGGACAGTCGGCTGAATATGAGCCAGCAGTGTGCTCAGGTGGCCAAGAAGGCCAACGGCATCCTGGCTTGTATCAGAAACACTGTGACCAGCAGGGCTAGGGAGGTGATCGTCCCCCTGTACTCGGCTCTGGTGAGGCCGCACCTCGAGTACTGTGTTCAGTTCTGGGCCCCTCGCTACAAGAAGGACATCGAGGTGCTTGAGCGGGTCCAGAGAAGGGCGACGAAGCTGGTGAGGGGCCTGGAGAGCAAGTCCTATGAGGAGCGGCTGAAGGAGCTGGGCTTGTTCAGCCTAGAGAAAAGGAGGCTCAGGGGTGACCTTATCACTCTGTATAAGTATATTAAAGGAGGCTCTAGCGAGATGGGGGTTGGCCTGTTCTCCCATGTGCCTGGTGACAGGACGAGGGGGAATGGGCTAAAGTTGCGCCAGGGGAGTTTTAGGTTAGATGTTAGGAAGAATTTCTTTACTGAAAGGGTTGTTAGACATTGGAACAGGCTGCCCAGGGAGGTGGTTGAGTCACCATCCCTGGAAGTCTTCAAAAGACGTTTAGATGTAGAACTTAGGGATATGGTTTAGTGGGGACTGTTAGTGTTAGGTCAGAGGTTGGACTCGATGATCTTGAGGTCTCTTCCAACCTAGAGATTCTGTGTGAAACCTTTTAACACTTCCTTTATCTTTCTCTAGCCTTTACTTTTCTAATGTCGACATCAAAGGCTCAGTCAGGGGCCAACTTAATTCCGTACCTTTTCCCTCCAAGATGCTGAAACAACATCAATATACAACATTTCATCCTGTTTTCCTTCTTTCCACAAAAACAACATTGACTGTAATATGGTGTTATAATTAATACTTCCATTTAGGGGCCACTCCGCTCCATCCTCTAGTTTATAAAGTGGCCACCACTGATTACAATATTTGATAAGAGTTCTTTTACTTTCTGTACCCTTTCACCCCACTATATCCCTCCAATGTGTTAGTATACATCCTAGGGGGCTTTTCCTCGGGATTTCTTTGCTTTGAACTTTTCCTATTGTAATCTGCAGTGGTTAATATTCCACCATTTTCCTAGAAGCTCTTTACTAGTCAATCCCAATCCCTCCAAAATCCACAATATATAGATACACAAGTAAAATCAGACCACTGTAAATTAACTGCCTGTAGACAATTACACTGGGAACATTTAAACCTGATGAGCCGATAATATGCCTGGGCAAATTTTGTTCCCTTAGACATACACCTCAATGGCAGTTCTTATATTTTCATATTTACATATTAACATAGGTATAAAAGAACACTTTAACAAAAATGCCCCGGCTTTTATATATACAATATACAATGTACAATTATTATTCCAGTTAGAATTATTCCTCAGCAGCTGGAAACATTGTGCCAGTTGCCATTAAAGCTCGCTTACCCTCCTCCTGTCTCTTTCTTAAAATCTCGGACGTCCCCAGAGTTAATGGGGACAGCCACATATTCCTAGTCACTGGTCCCTGAACGCTAGAGTCAGAGTCGCTATCAGAGTCTCCCTGGGGTTGCGGATTAGGAAGCCCGGGAGTCGGAGGGGCTGCAGGTGGTGGTGGTGAAATATAGGGAGACAGTGGGGCTGGGATCTCTAATTCTCGGTTTTTCTTCTGCCTCCCATCCCCTCCTTTTTCTTTTAGAGGATATAAATCGGCTCGAGTTTCCAAGCTGATCCACAAATGTCCATATTCACTTTCTTCCAAACTAAAAGGTTCCTTTGAGTTTACATAAATATTTAGGGCCTGGCAAACCCAATCTTCAAAGGACCCAAATACAGGCCAGTAAAGGTGGTCTCCTCGAATCTGTTTACCACCCCAAACTTCAACACAATAATGTATCATTTTTACTTTATTGCTTCCCCGCCTAAAAGGGGAATCCTGCCAATTTTTAATCATTAATCCCAGGGTAACCTAACATCAGACGTTACCCTGCCCATGGGACCAGAAGGCTTACTCTTCTTCTGTCCCATCTTCTGGAGCGCCTTCACACACACACACACAAATCGCTTCCCCCTTTTCGTGGCCCAGTCCCTCGCGGGATGTGGGAACCGCACTACCGAGGGGTCCGCACTCGCTTCGTCCGCAATTGGACGTCTCACAACGCTACGCTCCAGGATACCCAACCCCAACCGAACGGATCACCGGCCTATACTTACTCACTCCTGAGTCTTCGTTCGGTCTTCGTGCACAAAGATTACTAGGTGTTGCCGGCTTTATTTGCTTGCTGCCGAATTTAGGGTTCGTCGGTGAAGGATTTGAATGAAAGTAGTCCTAGCGAAGGCCGCTGAAATCAGCGGGGCGCCCCCTCCGAAGGTCTTTCAATCAGATTGCCTTCATCCGAGTCACGGCACCAAATTTGTTATAAGTTGCCCCCTTAATTAATTTTCAGAGAGCATTGCATTAATAATAGAAAGGAATTTATTGAGTAAGCAACAGCAAGCAAAACAGCGCTGGGCGGCCGGGGAGTCTCGGCTCCGCCAACGGCGCGCACCTCACCCCCGCCAGGGTCCCTTTTTATATCTTGGTGATTTCAGGATTACGCAGCACGTCCGGGTGTGTTCTGCGACTGCGCGCACTGTTGCTAGGGGGTCGTCTCTGTCCCTCTGGTGGTCGTGAAGATGAAGGCCATAGTCTTCCTCGGCGTTGTGGTTCAACTTCTTTCTTTATTTGGTCATGTTGGCCCAGCGTGAGACAGGAAGGCAGGATGTTGATACACTAGGTTAACAATTTACCAGGAGATGGTTACATGAACTTTGCAGCAGTGTCTTTTGAACAAAAGAGGCTACTGAGATGCAGAAGGAGAGAAGGGGAGAGGGTTCTCTTTTTTGTTACATTAAGCAAAGGAATTTTCATAGTGTCTAGCTAAGCATTATACAGCTCATTACTTCAGCAGGGAGTTTTCACAACTCCCATTCCTCAAACAGAACTCCTTGTTTTTACAAAAGACAATGAACAAACATTTATTGTGTATTACACTCCCCACGCACCTCTCCGGCCCCGCACGGCCGCGCTTCCCGGCAGCGCCTCCCAGCCCCGGGCCACCCCCTGTCCGTCCGGGGCAGCGGCCCTGCGCTCCCTAATTGGGCGGCAGCGGAGGATTTCAATTCAAAGCGGCGGAAAGGACCGGAGCCCTGCCGGCAGCCGCGGCCTCCCGACGGCCGGAGCTGGGTGAGCGGGGGCAGCCTCAGCCCGCTGGGGCCTCGCGGCGTGCCCAGGGAGCCGGGCGGTGGGGAAGCGGGGGGACCCTCGGAGCTCGGGGTGGGTCCCGGGTGCTGGCGGCGATGCCGGCTCGTAATGCCGGGTATAGGGTCCAGGGCTTGTCCTGCGGGCTTTTTGGGGTTCTTAGGGTGGGTGCTGGCTCCCAGTGACTTGTATTGTTCCTCAGAAGCATCTCCCGCTGAGGAGAGTGAGGGGGTAGCAACCCCTTCTCGAGAGATTGTTATGCCTGCCCTAGGCTGATTTGGACCTATCCAACAGTTTTGTTTGCGATGGCTCCTGCTTTTTGCTCATGTCAAAGTAAAATGGGGTAAAATAAAGCAACTTCACTCCCCTGGAGGGGGCCTGCAAGAAAGAGAAGGAGGGACTGTTCATCAAGGAGTGTAATGATAAGACAAGGAGAATAGGTTAAAAGTTAACTAACTGATCACTTTCATGACTTAAATAAAGCTTTCATAACTTAAATCAAGCTGAGGATAGAAGTGTTTTAAGTATGTATGCGAGTCTTCAGCTTTAAATACTAGTGTGTTTTGTTTGCTTGTGCAACTTCAGTGTATTTCTGCTGAGGGTTTCTCATTCTCTGTAGAGCAGAGTGAGGTAAGTAGCATTTGGGATGTTCTTATCCCACCGATAGAGGTATTCCTTTATATTCTTTTAATAAATCCTATTTTTTTATTATCTTCTTTTAATAAATCCTATTTTTTTATTTAATCCTAATTTGAATCCTGAGCCATTTATAACAGCCTTTATAGGCAAGCTGTGCCAGAGCTCAGTGACCCTCACAGACTTTCCTGATGATCAGATGGACCCTCCTGTGTTTGTGCCTGTTATATCTTCTCATGTCAGTGGGGCACTACTGCAAGGAGCCTGGCTCCCTTCCTTGCAGCCTCTGTTCAGCTCTTTGTACTCATTGACACATTCCCTGCTGAGCCTTCTCTTCTCAGGGCTGAACAGCCCTGGCTCTCTCAGCCCCTCTTCAGAGGAGGGGTGCTTTGATCATCTTTGTGGCTCATCACTGGGGTCTCTTCAGTATGTCAGTGTGCCTCTTGTACTGAGGACTACCCTCTAAAACATTGTGCAGTCCCAAACCATTAGCTGTGCAAGTTATACTGGCTTTTCTAAGCCTGGGATCTTGGCCTGAAAGTTCATTGCCTTTGCTTCTGCCAGACTTCAATGTCACAGCTATCAGATGCTTATGTCTCTAGATTTGCTCTTACACGGATGCGTTTCTAAATCTGCATGCAGCCCTATCAACATTTCCTGGAATAGGAAACCCATTTGAAGTGTTGCTTTATATTGCATAATGTGCTTTATAGGCCACAGTTTGGGAGCCTCCCTCTTAGAAGAGAGCACATGCAAGCACTAAAAGCTCAGTGGAGGGTTGGAGACTGCAAGATTGCAGAATCTCACAAATCAGGAAGAGTGCCGGACAGGAATACTGCAATCTAGGAGTATGCCTGAAAAACAAGAATTAGAGATGGTGGTTAAACACAGCAACCTTGAAAGCACATGTTTGAAAAGTGGTTAATGACCATTAATTTAGGGAAGGTAGGAGAGACCATAGTATTGCTGGAATATGCATCATGTTTGTGTTTGTTTGTTTTTTTTTTAACAACTCTATGGCAAAATAGAAATGGCTTTGCTATGTAGTTAGCCCTAGAAAGTTCACAATACCTAGGCGATACTAAAAAGGTGTATTTAGGCATGAAATGTTGCTACTGGATTTCAAACATGCTAAAATAGGAGTCCAAGGAGATTTAATGTGCTACATTATCAAGAAGCACAGGAAGTGAAGATGCTTTATAACATGTTTTTTCTATGCCCATGCAACACAATATTTGCAATGTCTATCATGGAATGAAAGTCCAGAACTTTTTGAACTTCCTTTAGACATTAGTTAGTTGGCATATGCTTGTTGGAAACCATCACGCACTTATTTTTTCATTTAACATCGGACTTGCGACAATTGACTGTGTAAGTAATAGCATACACTGCCACAGTGAGCACCTGATCGTGAAAGTTAATACCTGGAGTGCAATTTTACTTATATTAGTGCTGCAAAAATATTTTCAACTTTGCTAATCTCTGCATGTCCTTTGTCTTGCAAGGAATGGCTTTGGTTTACTAAATACTATACTGAAGTTCTACTTTGTTTTGAAACAAATTCTTCCACAAGTACCAAGCTAAAATGAGACTCTTTTTTTTCTCTGACCAACTGCTAATCTCTTTGAGTTGTGCTTATAATATTATATATTTAATTTTTGGAGGGGCTGAAGTGGAAAGAGTTCATATCATAGAATGGTTTGTGTTGGAAGAGACCTTAAAGGCCATTTATTTCCAACTTCCCCTGGCAGCAGGCAGGGATACCTCCCACCAGCCCAGTTGTCCAAAGCCCCATCCAACCCAGCCTGGAACATTTCCAGGGATGGGGCATCCACAGCTTCTCTGGACAGCCTGTTCCAGTGCCTCACCACCCTCACCGCAAAGAATGTCTTCTTAAGGTCTAATCTAAATCGACCCTCTTTTGGTGTAAAGCCATTCCCCCTTGTCTTATCCCTACATTGTCTGATAGAGTCCCTCCCCAGCTTTGCTGTAGGACCCCTTAAGGTCTCTGGAGCCTTCTCTTCTGAACAGTCTCAACTCCCACACCCTGTCTTTGTGGGTGAGGTGCTCCAACCCCTTGATTGTCTTTGTGGCCTTCCTCTGGACTCATTGTAATAGGTCTATGCCCTTCTTGTGATGGGGGGGGGGGGGGGGCAGATGAGTAGCAGAAGCCTTTGCTATGTATTTTAACTTACAGTCAGGTTCTGACTGTAATTCTTTGTGAATGTAGTTTTGCTTAAAGGGATTGAACTTATTTTATGGCTTCCTCATTATTGCAGTCTTTAACCACTGACAATACTCATCTCCTTTAAATAAGAGATCCTCTAAGTAGTGTTATATACTGTACCCAAGTGCAGCATTTCCTAAACTCTCCCGTCTTCTTGCTGACAATGAAGGTTGTAGGCTGCAATCCAGTTAAGACCTCATTCAGTTTTACTCAAATAAGAGGGATGTGTCACTTACTCTTTCTGATTTAGAACTGTGAATTCCATCCTTATTTGTTCCTGCCTTCTGTGACTTTTACCTTTTTGCTTTTCACTTGTGCCCTGCTGTTGTTCTTGTAAACCCCGACTATGGCACCTTTGCTAACAACTTTGGTCCTTAAGTTTTCCACTTATTTACAAGATTGTATGCGGTCCATAATCCCATGTTTAGTCTTTTATTTTTAGTCTCTTTGGTTCTTCCGTGTAAAGACTTAATAAGAAGCATTTTCTATATTTTCCCTTTTGGCTTCTGCATAATAAAACTGCAAGCTATTGCTTTACAGTCAAGCGTTTGCACATCTCAGAAGTGCTTAGGGATCATTATTGGACGCACCCCTATTTATAAATGCATTTATAGCAGATGACCTTATTTTGATGTAAATCCTTTGGGGGGAGGGGAGGGGGAAAGTAACTGATGGATAAATCAAATGTGATTTTAGTCCTTCCTCTTGATGTATTTTCTGTTTCTGTCTATCAAAGGTCAACGGAGTGCTCTTCTCTCGAGAGTAGAAAAAGGAAAGGGACTGCAGCTGTGAAACCAGCCTCTTACATTACTTGGATACATTACATTACTTGGATACAAAAAATAAAATAAATTTTATTTTTTGTATCCAAGTAATGTAATGTATCCAAGAAAAAAAAATAAAATAAATTTTATTTTTTGCCTAGAATAGGGAAAGATTCTTCAGTTGCTGAAAACATGCTGGTAGTTATTGTGCTACCCACATTATGTCATTTTTTTGCCTACTTTATTTGCACTTTAACTCTATTAATTGCTATTAAATCTTCTAATTGACTGTCAAGTTATAATTCTCTTTCATTTGGGGGGGGGAGGGAAGGACTAAAGGGAAGGAGGCAGATGGGTGCATGGGAATGTAATCTAATCATTCTGTAAGGGAGTGTGGGCCCAAAGGTGGGTGTAAGATAGTGTCATATGGTTGATGTTATTTATGATACTAGTAAGGGATATATGGATATAATTAGGTGTGTGTTGCTTTAATGCATTTGTTAGATCTGTGTAGCAGTGCTATCAACATTATAGTAAACTATTAACGTGGGAGGGGGGAAAAATGTTTATTTTTGGTTGGGAGATGGTGTATGTTTTCCCAGATCACTACTTGAAGCATGTTAATATTATTTACTGCTTTTGGAAGGTAAATGTCTGCTGTGATGAACGCTATTTCTGCAAATAATTAACTGTATTTATGCAGTAGTCCTGTGAAAATCAATTTATTTTCTTATGAGTAAAGTTCAAAATATATGCCTGGCATTTTAAAGATCAGGATAAAGGACTTTATTTCAAAAAGTTAGCTCTAAGACCAAAGCACCGGAATAACTTCAATTATAAGTACTACTTTGTTCGTTACAAATGCAAATATTTACTTTATAATTTTGTTCTGTAAGATATATATATATGTATCTTGTTTTAAAGTAACTTTTAAAGCTATGCTGAACATAAAACATTGTTTGTTTGTTTGTTTTTTCTGTCCTATTAGCACCACGGAGATTTCACGGTATTACTTAATGATGTGATGGAAACTTGGAAATATTTGTTACATGACAAACTAGGATTATCACATGAAAACATGGAAAAGCCAGAAAATTATGCTGACGTTAAAAAAGCCTATGATACCTGTTGGGAATTGGGAATTGGCATACAGGGCGTGGACGTGAGTCCGTGGAACAATTGTTCGATCTGAGCTTGCCTTAAGCAACCAGGAGTAGGCCTTAGAAAATCTCATGGCCTGCTGTAGCTGAGCAAACCAAGCTACCAGGGCAACTATGAGAAGTTCCCATGACAGTGTTCCCACATCGCCCAATTGAGGAATTCAGAAAAATATTGTTACCAGTAGCTGGCTTCAAGGACAAGGTCTATGTGACTGCTAATCACAAGGGGGTTGTTTTCTTGCAGGTGGGGTTGTTTTCTTGTAGTTGTTTGTCCGAGTGCTTTTGACCAATAATCTTGTGTGAGACACTATCCGCCCCTGTTAAGTTCACTATAAAAGCGAGGCTATTCGGGCAATAAATGGGAGCAGCATGATCTGACTCTACTGGTGTCTGTCGTGCTTTCGGCCGTGCATCCTCTAACAGATACCTTCTTAGCAAGCAGCAATATGTTAGATATCATAGATATATGTCAGAAGTGCTATGCTCTTGCACTTGTATCTGAAGAGGAAAGCATAGCCCCTGTAAGTATTTTGTTTGTTTGATCTCTGTTTTACCATATTTCTGATTCCAGTTATGGATTTACAGTGCATCTAAAATATATACGGAAGTCTTGAATTAGTCACAAATGACTTTCCTTTTCTCTGGAGGAACAGATGACTTTAAATTATTAAATCTTTAAGAGATCTTAGATCCATTCAAAAATTGCATATTTCTGCTGTCTTGCTGGATGGGTAGATCACAGCTCCACTGAGTATCTTGTTCTTTCTCACAAACAGAACTGAAAACTGAATTGTAGAGACTTGATGTAGATGGATCAAAGCTTAGTGATTAATGTGTCATGGAGTTTTGGATATATGTTGATAGGCAGTCCAAATAGTTTTGGTTTTCATTTTGAAAAATACCTCGCTCTTAATGGCAAAAAAAGATCTCCATATTCTTCATGTATCTTCATGTTAGATTTTTCCAGAGACCGCAAGAGGTTCCACTTCAGCTACTCAGTCAAGCATCTGTTGCAGTTTCTTGTGCTTCAGATGTTATAACGCTACACATGAGGCCATGCTCCAGGCTAGAGAAGTTGTAGTACATATTGCAGTCTGACTATGGAAATAACAAAAATTTGGTTGTATATTTTGATCTGGTAACAAAGATCAGAATAAGATGGATGCAGTTGGAAGGGACCTGCAAAAATTGAGTCCAAATGTCCTACTGTGAGTCTGTTTTCCTCACAGTTAGGCAATCTGTCTAGAAGGACCATGAGGGACAAAATCAAAAACCATGTGAAAATCCAGGAAAACTACATCCACTGCTTTCCCTTCCTCTACTAAGAGTGTGATCTTATCATAAAAGGATATCAAATTAGTGAGATGGACTTTCCTGAACCCGTGTTGCTGGGTCTGATGGTTGTATATTAGTAGCAATTAAAGGAAGTTTAAAATACAAGCATGCCACATGATTGTATTTGATTCTGTGCTCTCTAGAGCATGGGAAGATTAAAAGACAAAGGAAACTTATAATGAAAAAATAGTAAACATTGGAATTAGCTGCACCTATTTCGAGCTTGTAACAAAAATTACAGAGAGGAGTTATCTGTCTGCTTGCAGGAAGATAACATGCATTATTAGAGGAAAAATTAGTCAGTAAAGGACAGGATATTTCAATTGCTTGGAGTAACTCTTCCTCCTGAGTTGGGAATAAAGCTGTGTCCATGAAAAAGTAGTCAAACACTGGAACAGGTTGCCCGGAGAAGATGTGGAATCTTGCCTTTAGAGATATTAACCTTGGCTTGGGGTAAGGGATATGTCTTGTAGGGATAAGACATCACTGAGCAACTTGGTCTAACTTGTCTTGCTTCAAGCAAGTAACTGGACTAGGTGATCTCAAAAGATCCCTTCTAACCTAAATTGTTGTATGAGTCTGACAGGTATGCTTGTAACAAACTTGCCTACTTAAGTTTAGAGAATCTGCACTCAAACAGTTCTACAAAAGACATAAAGGAGGACTAAAATTCAGGAAGATGCAATTGCTTTTCTTAACTTTTTTTTTTTTTTTAAAAAAAAAAACACTACACATGAGGCCATTTTTTTTTTAAAAAAAAAAAAAGGCAGCTGCTTTTAGGGCAGTAACTGTAAAGGTTGTCCTGAGTTAATTTGAGTCTTACATGTCATTTCTCTCTTAGAACAGTTGTATTTCTAAAGACTAAAGAAAAAGTAGCTTTTGGTGTTCAAAACATTAGCAAGCTGGAGAAAATCGTAGCTTTACTTGGTGTTAGTACTACTTTTGTGTTTCAGTCATCTTTGTATTTAAATTTATTCAATTCTTTTTATTAAAGGTTCAACTGCCAGAATTTATTACTGGCATAATGAATGTACCAGAAAATAGAGGCTGTGTGCCTTCACAGGACCAGAGCAATGCAAAGGTAAAAAAATATATATATATACATATATATATGTATATAAATATAATAAATTCTTTTTCAATGCTTTTTAGATATGGAAAATTTAATGGAAGATGAAATACAGGTTTCCTTTTCCAGTTATTTCTATTAAGATATTGTTTTTTTAAAGTATATTCAAGCTCTGTATCTCTTTGGTATGAGCGTGTGCATGGGGCAAGTGCACAAATTTATTCCCTGGGAGACAGTCCTTTTATGGCAGGGACTTGACGTAGATTTAATCTGCCTTTAAACAGTAGGGAATACATATTTTTTGCAAGTATATTATCATTCAAATATTGTCTTGACTGAGAGTTAAAGAATTTGCCTGATGCTGCAAAGTGAAATGGTAAGAGAGAAATTTAGGTTTAACTTTTCAACTTAAGTAACGCTTATTTACTTTCAGAAGAAATCTGAGCACCAACTGTAGTGGTAGCTGTAGAAATGCAGACAATGCCGATCTGTTGCAGTAGACAACTGAGGACTTTGTGGGGATACTGGATTCAACCACCTAAACAGTATCAGTCTAACAGTGTTTGAAATGGTGAAGCTTAAGTAATTTCCAAGCTTGCTTTCCTCCTTGAGTGTCAGTTTCAGTACAATATTTGGGTACAACTCAACATAGTTCCCAACAAGTGAGCAAGCATCTTCCCAGCAATCTGACATCAGGATAAGAGTGTTTCAGTAAAAAGCACTTGGGTGCTTTTCTCTTTGTTACTGACTTTATGCCCTAGATAGCACTTCTACCAATAGGTTCACTTGGTGCTCTGATTGTGACATGTATGATAAAAATATTCTTGGCCCCTTCTTTTTGACTGCTTACGTTTGTCATATTTCCTGTTGAATAAGAAGAAATTCCACAGCTACCAAAGCTTTATATCTTTCCTTTTCTTAATGGCCTTTTCTTGTCTTTGCTTTCTTTGCTTATGACAAAACTATCAATTCTTAAATTCTGAGAATTTTGTTCTTATAGGATCCTGAACTGCAATATAAGTAATTCTAATTTTATATTTTTGGATATAAGGGTAGAGCTGCATTGTAATTTAATATAAACCTGAAAACTTTAATCAGTGGGACTTCTGTTATTGAAATCCCAGGGAACCAACAGGGAAAAATTAGTGAATCCAAGCTGGTGCTGGTGAGGTGTTGAAAGTCTTTAGCTTATTTGAAGTTAATGTAAAATCATCGTGTTTTAATGGTGTTACTATTTTGCCTTGGGATGTAAAAGGGATATTTGTGGAGAGATTACTAAATCTTATTTTTGTGAGGCGAGAATAAATTAAATACCGCCCCCCCCCCAATTAGCACCCCCTTAATTACCCTCTCCCCACCCCAATTACCCTCCCAGGCAGTTGTGTAATGCCGCAGAGCGGGGGATCGAGGCGTGCGGGGCTTTTCCTGCAGCGAGGCCGCTTGAGGCAGCTGATGGAGCCGCCAGGGCCCGGCTGCCACCGACTGACACAGAATGGCAAAATGTCACAGAATGACAGAATTTGGGGGATCGGGAGGGGCCTCAGAAGATCATCTAGTCCAATCCGTGTCCCTGCTGGCTGAGGGAAGGGCTGCTGATGCCCTCTGCTTAGCCTTTGGTGCGGCCTGCCCCAGTATTCTCCTGGAGAAGCTGCAGCCCAGGGCTGTGACAAGTACCCGCTTCACCAAAAAAAAGCATGTTTTTCTTTCAAAATGTGGTTCAAAACTGGCCAGGTGGCCAGGCCCAGAGAGCGGTGGTGAAATCGAGCTGGTCGGCAGTGGTGTTTGCCCAGTGCTGGGGCCCATCCTCGTTAAGACCTTCATTAACTGTTTTGATGAGGGAATTGAGGGAATTGCCCTCAGGAGGTTTGCAGGTGACACCGCGTCCTGCCTAGGAGCACCACGTTCAGCTTTGGGCCCCTCGCTCCCAGAAGGACATGGAGCCCCCGCAGCATGCCCAGAGCATGGCAACAGAGCCGGGGAAGGTTCTGGAACATGTCCTGTGAGGAGCAGCCAAGGGAACCGGGCTTTGTTTGGTCTGGAGAAGGCTCCGGGGAGACCTCCTGGCTCCCTGCGACTCCCTGACCACGTCCTGGGACGGAATTGAAGAATGGGGTCCGTGAACACGAGGCTGTGGGACGAGGCGCTCGAAGGACAAGGGGGTCGGGGGAGTCGGGAGGGATTCGGGGATGGCTCCTCCCGAGCTCGCAGCGTCCCAGCAGGCAGCAAGGTGAGGAAGGAGAGCAGCGGGGCCTTCCTCCTCCTGGGGGTGCTCAGGAGGTGGGGAGAGGTCCTCGTCCTCCTCTACTCTGCCCCTGTGGGGCTGTGAGGGGGATATGGCGTCCCGGTCTGGGCCCTGAGCTCCGGGAGGACGGGAGCTGCTCGAGGGAGGTGGGTGCGGAGCTGGGAGGATGCCGGGGGCTGTGGAGGACGCTGAGGAGTGACCCCAGGAGGCTCTGGATAAACAGATGGAATTTCTTTAATTTCTTTGTGGTGGTGGGGGGGGGTTCTGGAGGCTCCTTTCCTGGAGGCATCCAAAACCCCTGTGGGCTGGAGGCCCGCTAGCTGTCCGTGCTCTGGCACGGAGATGAATCCAGGGAGGAGTCTTCAGATTCTGAAGTTTCTTCCGGATTCTTCTGGGGCTCGGGCTCTGGCTCTGGCTTCTGCTTCGGCGCCTGCCACAATCTTCGAGGCAAGCAGCAGTGCACCGCCAGCATGTACCACGGATCCCGCGGGCGTTGCAGCCAGTGGAGATGCTGCCTCACAGTCCGGATGGTGCGGGCGGTCTCTTCACGCACCGAGGGCTCCACGTCGTTCACCATGGGCTCCAGGACTGCGGGAGGACAGAAAGAGGCTGCAGCCTCTGCTTGGGCCAGGGGAGACCCCTCCAGGAGCCCCCTGGCCGGGAGGAAGGCAGGGAGAGCTGCTGTGAGCACCCCCCCCCAGCCTCCCCGAGGCCTGGCCTCCACCCCGTCCCCCCTCACTCACTTGCAATTATTTCGTACACTTTCTCTTCACTCTGGTCCCGGTGATGTTCTGCCGCGAGCCCTAGGATCAGAAGCCGCCCGTCAGCCTCCGCCCCAGGGAGGGCGAGGGGAGGCCCCGGGGCCATTGTGGGGGCAGGGGGGGACAGGCGGGGGGCAGCTCACCGATGAATCTGACAGCCTCCTTGCGCACTGACGCCTGGGGGTCCGACAGGTAGGCCCGGCACCTCTGCAGACGCTCCTCCACCCGTTTTCGGTCCTGCTGAAGCTGGAGAGGCCGCGGGGCTCCGTCAGCCTCCCCCGGCCTCGTTCCTTTCCCCCCGGCCACCCCCCTTCCAGCCTCAGCGCGGAGGCCGCCCTCACCAGGCAGGCTCTGATCCTCCAGGTCTGGTTCATATGTGCCACTTCTTGCAGCTCGTCCCACCACAGCAGCTCGGACCCGGCCATCAGGGCTTCCTGGGCAGCCTGCGGGGCAGCGGAGGCAGGGAATTGGCGCCGGCTCCTCGCCGCCTGCCTCCGGCCCTGCCGCGAGCCCCCCCCCACCCCATGGGCGCCACTCACCTTGGCCACGCTCGGGTTCTCCTCGCTCATGCGGAGGTAGAGGGTCAGCAGGACGTTGTGCACTTTCTTCCACATCTTTCTGCGGTGCTTCCACAGCACGCGCTCCATGCACGCGCTGAAGAGCTTCATGGCATTCTCCCGCACCATGTCGGCCTCCTGGAAGAGGAAGAGGAGGACGGAGGCTGAGTGATCCTCGCCCGCCCAGCCGTGGCACGGGGTGGGTGCCGCAGGAGCCTCGCCCCCCCCCTTACGTTGTCCAAGTAAGGCGTGAGCAGATCGACCAGCCGCAGGGAAGTGATGCTGGCCGACTTCTTCATCAGGGCGCGCAGGACCCTGCAGCACACCGCCAGTGCCGCCGCCGTGATGTGGGGGTTGCCGAACCGCAGGGTTTTCAGGACGTCGGGCAGCAGGATAATCCCCGTTAGCCCCTGCAATGACAGCAGCGAGCCCAGGGCGTGAGGAGGCCGCCGGGGATGGGGATGGGGATGGGGATGGGGATGGGGATGGGGATGGGGATGGGGATGGGGATGGGGATGGGGATGGGGATGGGGATGGGGAAGGGCAGGGTGTGTGGGGGAGGGTGTGGGGGGGTGCGCTCACCATCTTGGGCCTCTCCAGCATCGCCGCCAGCCCTTTGAGTGCGATCCAGAGCAGGTGGAAGTTGGTGTTCCTGATGCATCTCTTCAGGCACTCCACGTCCTGTAGCACGGCGGGGATGGGGTCCTCGGGGCTCAGGGTCTGCATGAGGCCGAGCTGGAGGATTTCGTAGTCCTCGGTCATCCCAAAGTGCGCACGTATGGTATTGTCGCGCAGCAGCATGCAAATCTCGTTCAGGAGCTTCTTCGGCATGCCGGGCGTGCTGAAAATCTCCTCCCACATCTCCATTGAGGATCTGCGGGCACAGACAGGGGCTGTTGAGGGGCCCTGCGGGGTGTCGGGGGCCCTGTGGGGTTTTCGGGAGGCTGGGGGGCCGGTACCTCAGTCTTGAGGGGCAGATGAAGAGTATGGACATGGTGACGGAGTGGGGATAGCACCGTGTCATGAGGACCAGCACCTCCAGCAGCTTCTGGCGCACGGCGGGCGTCAGCTCCTCCACCAGCTTCTTGCGGAAGAAGATGACGAAGTGCGGGACCTGGTGGCAAAGAGGACAAACACACACACACACGGGGGGTGAGAAGTGGCCTCTGCTCTCCTTCCCCGGCCTCGTTTAGGGTTTGGGGGGGCACTCACCGACGCAAACCAGCTGATGGGGTCCTCCCGCGCCGCGTTCAGCAAGAAGGAGACCCACTGCTCGTCCTCCTCAGGCACCTCATGTGACACCACCTCCAGGCAGGTCAGCATCAGGTCCGTGCGCTGCTGCTCCAGCAGGTACCTGCCGAAGGGCTGCGAAAAGGGGGGGACACAGCTCAGCCAGGGGGGGCCACGGGGCTGCGGGGAGGGGCACGGGGAAAGGGGAGAAGCCACTGACCTCCAGTGAGGAGCACTTGCCCAGGAAGTCGCCGATCTTGTGGAGCCGCATCATGGCGCGGCGGCGGGGCAGCGCGCTGGTCGAGGTGCAGAAACGCAGCAGTGCCTGCGGGGACACGACGGGAGATGAGGGCTGGGGGGTCGGGGGGGGGACCCTCGGGGGGCTGGGGAGACCCTTGGAAAGCAGGGGGGCAACTTGGGGGGCTGGGGAGACCCTCAGAAAGCAGGGGGGCAACTTGGGGGGGTGGGGAGACCCTCAGGATGATGAGAAGCCCCCCGGGGTGATGCGACCCCCCCCAGGTGACGAGAACCCCCCAGATAAGGAGACCCGCCCCCAGGTGATGAGACCCCCCCCAGGTGATGACAACCTCCCCAGGTGAGGAGAACCCTCCCCAGGTGAGGAGACCCCCCCCAGGTGAGGAGAAGCCCCCCCGGCACGAGCCAGACCTTCACGATGCTCTGCAGCTTGGAGGGGAAGCTGGTGGTGGGCGGGCTGAGCAGCAGCAGCTGCAGCATGCTGTCCATGGCGTGCATCGTCTGTGGGGGGGGGAAACCAACGGGTGAGCCCCTGGGAAGGACCCCGGGGACCCCCACACACACACCCTGCATGGGGGGGGGCACGAGGAGGGGGCGCAGCACCCACCATGACGAAGTTGCGCGCGCTGAGCTTCTCCTTGGGGGGCAGCATGAAGACGCTCCTGAAGCAGGCGGTGAGCAGCCGCTGCATGCTGTCCTCAGAGATCACCTGCAGCGAGCTGCGGGGGGGGGCACAGAGGGGCTGAGGCGTGGCCCCCAGGGCCAGGCCCTCCCCAGAATCCCCCTCCCAACCCCAAAATCCCCCCTCTGTCCCCAAAATCCCCCCTCCGTCCCCAAAATCCCCCCCCTTGGCGCCCTGCGCCTACCTGAGGGCAGCAACAGCCAGCATGGCCTGCTCCCGCACTGCCGTCTCCAGCTGGTCCAGGGGCTCCTTCTCTATCAGCCGCTGCGGGGGGAGAGAGAGAGGGGGTGGGAGCTGGCACCCAAGGGTGCGGCGGTCCCCTCGGGTGCCCCCCTGCCTTGTCTCACCCCCCCCAGCTCACCTGCAGATGTCTGCACAAGTTGCAGCGGTTGCAGAAGTCGGCGAAGCCGCCGGACAGCCCCGACTCGCGGGCGGTGGTGCAGACGCTGCAGATGCTCTCCAGGAACTTCATCTTCTGCTCCTCGCCCTGCGGGATCTACGCCACAAACCCCCAGCGGTCAGGGGGGGCCCCCAGAGCTGGGAGCACCCCCCCCACCCCACACACAGCCCCCCAGCACCCAGCTTTTACCTCCATCCAGGTCTTGACGAACTCGTCGATGGTGCGCACGGCCTCCTCCTCCAGCACGTACACCTCCAGGTCGTCGAAGGCTGCGGGCAGAGAGCAAGGGGGGCGATCAGGGGGGGTGCTGGCGACCCCCCCGGGGGGTGGGGGGGAGCCGGGTGCCTTTGTGAAAGGGAGGGGGTCCTGCACTCACGGCCACGCGGCACCGCCACCTCTTCCTCCTCCTCATCCTCGGGCGTGATGTAGGAGGACTCGTCGATGGGGGTGGCCCAGCTGTCCACCCAGGCCACGCGAGGCCGACGGGGGGGTTTGCCTGACATGGCTCTCAAGGGGGGGTGGGCGCGAAGGGACGCAATCAAGCAACGCTCTCAGGGCGCTCCGGCTCGCTCCTTCTCGCTCCTGCCCTGTCCTGACAGGCAATGAGGGCACGGAGCCGCTGCCACGGCTTTTAAAGTGAGACGCCCCCTACGTCACAAAGGGACCCCCCCTATGTCACAAAGGGACCCCCCCCTACGTCACAAAGGGACCCTGGCAACGGCACCACCCGGATACGGGACCCCAAAATGTGGGCCCAGCCTCAGCCCCACCACCTCACGGCCTCGTCAGCCTCCCGGAACACCCCAAAACCCCTCAATCTCCCCCAAGCCTCCTGACGCAGCAGAATCCCCCCCATGGGGTGCAGGGTTTCCCCATTAAGCCCTCAGAAATGGGCTTAGAATTGAAAGAAAAGGTTTTGAAACCCACAAATGAGGATTTGGACCCTAAAAACCGGGTCCCCTCGCACTGAGAAATGGGATTTGGTGTGAAAAAGGAGGTTTAATCATGCAGTGAGGTTTTGGGGTCCTGGAAAGGGAGGACTGGGTTTAATAAAGTGGTGTTTGGATGTTAAACGAGTTTTTTGAGCCTGGAATTCTAAAATCTTGAAGGTTGGAAAGATCTCTCCATGTAATTTGGAGCAGTGCCTCATGAAAGCGCAGCCCTAAACCTTTTAAACTGCTCCGGGCACAGTCTAAGGAGGTTTTCTGACCTCCAAGGGAGATTTTGGGCTGAAAAGGCTGGATTTTCCCAGAATCAATCTTGACCGAAATAAAAGGATGTCTTCTCAAATCTTTATCCTCTCAAAACAAAATATACCAAACTAAAACTTTATTCTCTCCATACGGGGCTGGGGTGTGATCCCTCCTTTTTCCATGCAACTTCTTGACATTTTGCACGTTCCCGCATGCTGTAAAACCACAAAAGCCCCTTTTCCACCCCAGTCCTTCAACATTTCCATTTTGTTGGTCAAGAAGACCCCAAAAGGGGGCCCAGCCTCACCCCCCCCCCTCCCGGCGCAGCCCCAGGACGGAGGCTGAGGGGCCCTGAGGGAGGGCGGCCATTTTGTGCTCCCTCCTGGAGCACCGAGGGGCTGAGGGGAGATGGCTGCCCGTGGCTTCTGGGGGGGCCGTGTCAGGGAATGGGGGGGCTCTGGGAATGGGGGGGCTTCTGCTAATTAGAGTCCTCAGTCGTTCGGGTCGGAAGAGACCTCCAGGGTCATCTGGTCCCAAAAGGGGGTAGCGTTGTGGGGCCACAAGGTGTGGGGTGGGCTCCTTTGGGGCAGCCGCTGGGCCCCCAAGGGAAAAGGAGGGAGCGGGAAGGTGAAGGGTGCGGGGAGGGGGGCTGAGCCGCACGGCCGGGTTGTCCCCCTGGTGCTGCCCCAAGGCATGGGGTCTGCCATGGTGGGGAGCCTTCGAGGTGGCGAGGAGTTGTGTTTGGCCTTAGGAGCGTGGCGATGCGAGTTATGTGGCTAACGTCCTTCTGTCAACGTGGTGGTTTGTTGTGTTGGTTAATAAATGCACGCTACCAACGTGGAGAGCCTCTTTGAGTCCCGCTGATAGCGCCATCAAACTGTGGTGGCTCCCAGGCATGATGTTCAGCCTCGGTGCTGAGCCCTTCAGGTCATTAACGCAACAAAATATGACAAGGGTCTGAAGTTGGCAGCTATCTTTCCATGCTGCACGTGGAGAACATGGTCATTTCTCAAAAGGTGTACGCTGATGTCAAATCAGGGATGATCCCCAAATCAGTTGTGTGCAAGCACAGGAGTCTGATTTTCTTGGAAAGTGCTTGAATGGAGTAAAGCATTAATGTTTCGGTATACTTTTGATCCAGTTGAAAATGAACTTTTTCTGTGCAAGTACAGAGGCATAGAGGCACTGTCTGCAGTTGGGCTGGCTTATGCCATGAGACAAGTAATCTGCAGAATCGTGTTTGCATTTAGAGTTTGGTGGTTTTAATTCTGCTTTTAGTTAGATACCGATTGTCCTTTAAAGAGGTACACCAGGGAAGAGAATTTGAAGGTAATAATAGATATGTTGTTGTCATTTGGTTGAAATTTTTAAAATTACGTGGGTGACTTTTCTGGTACGTCGAGTTACTTAATCCCATGTCTTGATAGGTTGCCATCAGTAGCACAAAACCTGCAGTTGTTACTGATGTCTGTAGAAAAAGTTTTGAATGCCTGTTAGTGAATTAGGTCAGTTAGGTTAGTTAATCTCTTGATAGTTGGAATTAGGTGTTAAATCTGGATCTAATGAGCTTAAGTTGACCTTTTGTGTCCATAAATATGGTGTTACAAGAAATCTTGAGTTGTTGCGCCACAAATACTTTTTTTTCTTTATGCAAATACACAATGCATGCTTTTTAATACTTTCCCTATAGGAACATTGACCTCCATCCTGAAGAAGACATCACTTCCACGATACTTTGACATAGTCCCCTGGAAATGAAGCAAGAGTCTACTAGAAATGCTGCTTACACGGTGGACTGTGAAGATTATGTGCATGTGATAAAATTCAATCCATTTAATAGTGGAGGTGCATGTTCCCTCATTGCATATGGTGGCAATAACTATGTAGTTGCAGGGACACGTAGATTTCAGGTTAGTTTTTGTTTATTGCTTTTATTAGTTGCTTCCTGAAACTGACAGCATGTCTTCTGACAAAGACTAAAGTCACTTTCCTGCGTCTTTCCTTTCCCATTTTGCCAGGAAGTGTTTTACTCCTTTATTACATTAATGACTTTGGGATATTTGGTCTTAAAGAGAAAAAAATGTATATATAAATACATAATGGTATTAGCATCCTGCTGGTGTAAAGTTCTTTTTGAGTAGGCTGCAATGAAAAGAGGAGTGCTCTACTGGAAGAGTAATCCCAGTTCAGTATTTCTTGCAAATGTTTGTGACTACTACCTGGGAACTTAAGCAGGTAGCTTTGGAAATATGTAACTTAACATTTGCTATATGGTGTTCTATTTTTTTAAGGCTTTCAGGTAGCTATCAAAGCAGCAAAGATTTCAAATACCCGAAATAAGAAAGGAATAATTAAAATTTCCAAAGTAAGTTTAGAGACATTTCTTTCAAGGAAGGACAATGGCAAATAGTTACTTAATATACATCTGCTTTCTAGGTTATTATTTTACATCTCTCTGACAGACTGTTAGAAACAGTAAAATATGTTTTTTTTACCTTGACATCATTTCCAGTCACAATATCGTGAAAATTTTTAAAAAGTAAGATAGCATACTGTGTATATTTATATGTAATACTTTTTTTTTTTCTTTTTTTTTTTTTTCCCCTGGGTGCTTGAAAATTGATAGTAGAACACTCTCATCTTTGGAATCTATTTTTACTTTCTTTTTCTTGAGCTCACTTCTCCTTTACATGGTACTATTTTTATACTTTACTATCTAATACAGAAAACAGTATAACTGGTCTTTATTATTCCCCAAAGTCTTAGTGTTGGAAATTTTCTGAAAATCACCTAGGTCCTTCCTAGCATCTACATTATGCAGAGTGTATACAGAAAGATTTTTTTCCTTAAAGCAGAATTGTGCCATAGAGAACATTTCATCAAAATAGCCTTCCGACATTTTGAGGTACTACGCAGGATGTTTTGAGAACTTTTTGGAGATCAGTTGATTCATTAAGTCCACAATCCCAGCAATTGTTTCATCTTTGTCACCATCCAGTTCCCTCACTATTGGGAAGAATAGCCAAGGTAGTAATTTTGGTCATGTTAAATGATGAAGGGTACCTTTCTACCTGCTGCTGTTCTTCCAGACCAACCAGGTTGTTCTAGCATTTTTCCATAAAGTAAAACCAATTGGGAAAGAAGATAACCTACATGGCCTCCTTGCTTTTGTTCCCATTATTTTGCATTGCAGTGTGTGCTTATCATGCTGTTGTCAGTGGTTCTAGTTGTATCTATGCTGATATTGAGCCCAAAGAATGGGCTCAGCATGTCCCTCTGGCAAATCTTTTTGTGCAATGTAGGTTTGTTTTTTTGCTATGTTGACTTTGGTTTGGAACTGCAATCATTTCATGGATTTTTATTTACTTACATATTTCAAGTAAATACTTTCTTTATCGCAGCAGACACATCTAACTTTCAACTTCATATCAATCTGACTTGTTAGAAGTCATCAACCTGTTATTCTGAATTAGCTAACTACAGTATTTCTGTAGGAAGAGGATGCAGAAGTGGAAGGCATGCTATATTAGACACTACGAACATTTTGTCATGGAATCAGTGTTGATGCCATAGCAAGGAGTCCAGAAACTAGACTTGATGCTTTACCTCCCCAGATAAGGTATTTCGAATAAATTACTATAATGAGTCCTTGTGTCATATCTGTTTTCTCATATCTGTTTTCTCTAAGTCCTTAGTATTGAACTAACTTTAATGCTTACAGCTGAAATCTAACTCTGAAGAAATTGCTGTTGGAAGTCTGTGAACACCATTGGAACAACAGTTTAATTCTTAGTCATCCTTGTATATTTTGTTCTGCTTCCTGAGCCCCTTACTCTTTCCTCCCCACAGTAGATTCACAGTAGACACTAGATTTTTAGATTTTAATCGACCTGTAATCTAGTTAGTCTTTTTGTTGTATGTATCTGTATAATGTGTATGTATCATTGTAAGAATGATACTAGTATCATGGCCTGCTTTGTAAAATTACACGGGATGTTCTCCATAGTATGGGCTATGTTTAGGAGTAAGTCGGATGCTATTTGTGAGACCTGTCAAGCTGTAAGTCTAGAAAAATGGTCAATTATTAAATATGCACTTAACATGAATTCAGATGCTCTCAATTGCTTGTAAGCCTCTTCAAAACTATACTGGTTGCTTACTGCTGCATATTTTTACAGTCTTTTGTTTAAAATAAGTTGGAGACTGGTTAATAAATTAATGCCTAGGTAATTTAAAACACTGATGATGAGGGTTCTGTTTTTTCTATCAGCCACTTCCTCCAAGGTAAATTCTGTGGCAGTTATAAGAGAGATTTCAGGTAATTCATAGTTGATTCAGATTTAGCTTTGTCAAATGTTTTGTATTACTTTCCATTAAAAAGTATTCTTGGCACTTGATACACCGTATTTTATAGGCAAGTTCCAATTATAACTCTGAATGGTTGATGCCAAAGCAGAAAAATTAGAATATACGTTTGATTGAAAATCTAAATTTCCTTTTGCATGTCATTTTGCAGGTTTAAAATGGGGTGAAACTCTTGATTGATCTGGTTTGGTTTGTTCTTTTTTCTGTTTTGTTTTGTTTTGTTTTGTTTGTTGTTGTTTGTTTGTTTGTTTGTTTTGTTGTTGTTGTTCTTGTTTTGTTGTTGTTGTTGTTGTTGTTGTTTTAACATTAAAAAAAAAATAAATTGCAGTGCTACCTGACAGAAGGGCTTTTCTTTTTCTGTTGAGTGTAGGTTTTGTACAGCAGCTTCTGATAGGAAGTTAAGGCTATTTACTTCAGACCTGCAGGACAAGAATGAATATAAGGTAAGGGTAACTGAGCTGATATTGAATATTTCTTTAGTCTCTAATGGAGTCTAATCTTTCACTGAGCTTGTGCTTCACTTTTCTTAATGTACAGTATGATGTAGAACACTAAACTCTGGCAGACCCATCATCTCTAGCAAAGATCAGTGTATTGAATATACCTTTATATCTTTAAAGTGGGCATAACTAATTATCAGCTATATTATATTTTGATTTAAAAGTATATATGTAACAGCCAAATTGACAAAAAGTAAGTAGAAGTTTATTTGTGGTCTAAAACATGGTCTAAAAATATTCTACAGGTGAATTTGAAGTACTGTGTTGGAAAAGGTTCCTTTACATAGAGACCTGTAAAATATTATGTGGTATTGTTTATTAGACTTGTCTTTATGGAGAGCAAATTTAATGCTTTGTCTCTTTCCTTGGGAAACAGGAAAGTTGCAATGAAACCATTTTGTACAGTACAAGATTTAAAGAAAGAATATTGAATTTTGTACGTAGCTGCAGACAGTTATATAAAACATGGCCATGGGCCAGTACTTGTTTATGTCTAAAATAAAAAGAAAGGGAATGACTCCTTCAAATACGTCTTCACTTCCTGTTCTTTCAGTGTAGTGTTCTTTCACCGGTGATGTTAAGAGGTGTCGGGTCTAAGAGATTTCTGTTGTTTGTAAGGCATTCTTGTCTTTGTAACTCCTACGTCACTTGGGTATGTACATACTCTTCAAAATTTTGCCTTTGAAACAATACCCCAGTCCAAATATTAATATTAATTAGATGTTCGTTTGAATTTGTTTTGTTGAGGTTTCAGACAAGAACAAGCAAAGCTAATCAATGCTGAAAAATCAGGGGTTAGGGTTCCTTCTTTAGTGCTTTGGAGTATGATAATGCCTCTGAGAGTTGTGTATTCAATATGCAGGGGAAAAGAACTGGCTTTCCTTTGTGGTTTGGCAGTATGTATTAGTAAGACAATATTTGTCATACAGAAAGTAAATTAATTGCAGATGTCACTCTTGGTCAAATAATAATGGAGTGAGTAAAGCTATATATAAGTAAAAATGGACATTACTAAAAAATAAAAAGTATTTTAATTTCAGAAAAGATGTTCTATGTTACTTCATGCATGCACCTTCCCATTTTTTCCTTCCTTCGTGCTTGGTCCATCACCTTGTATGGCCTCGTCAGCCAGGAAGTAGGATAACTGACATGGTTGCAAAGAGCTTGGCTGGCACTTCTAGCAAAATATTTCTAGAAATTGTTAACGTTGTTTGCTTGTAAGTTGATGTGTGTCACTCCTTAACCAAAGTTACCATTTTATATAATATCTGTCAGTTTTATGATATTGTAGACAAGCAGCTTTGATGGTGTGAGTTAATCTTTTAACTTTTTTTAGCAGAATATAAAGTTACTTTACTCATTACGTATGTCTGTTTTAATTCGAGAAATTTATAGAATTGTCTATAAGCACGCGGAAGAAAGAGAATAGGTAGAGTCATTAATAACAGTATAGACAATGGAATGGTTGATTAGTGGAAATAATCAAACACATAGAAGAACCTGGTACCACAGGCTCTACATTCAGCTGTCTAGTGTCTCTCTCTTTTTTTTTTTTTTGGATTAACAATGGGCCTGACGGACTGTCTGCTAAAATCAGTGACAAGTCTCTTCATTTCAGCATGGTTCAAGGCATGAATGAGTGTTTTTTTTTCCTTATGTAATGAATACGAAAGCTTTAATTATTGGGTGTTAACAACCAACAAATTTTTGTGTTTTTGCCAAAAATTGTGAAAAAGTGACAGCTGTGATAGTTCATAGCCTTCATACCTCTTTTTGTCTCCTGTCTCTTATCATCTGGTCTTTAGCTGAAGGTGCTCTTTTATACATTCCGGAGCAGACTTCATGTCTATACTAGCTTTCAGACTGTTGCACATTGATTTAGGACTCCTTCCAGACTAACGCTAGGAATTCTCAATGGGATATGCTGTTTTCCTCAATAGGAACCCATTGCTTCCAGTTAAATAAATACATATGATAAATATTCAGCATTACAACTTCACACAAATGCATTTTTGATGCGTTATGAACTTAAACTTTTTTAAAAATAGACGTTTAAATAAGCAAGTTTATTCTAATGAAGAATTATATTAGGCTGTTTATTACTGAATTATATAAGATTACAAAAAAAAAAAAAACCACACTTAAAATAATCATTTTGAATATATCTGATGAGACAGTTATTTTGTAGTTTACTGTCAATGCATGATCAATATTAAAACCATAGAAGCAAAGGAGGCAATGCTGTAGCACAGTCTGTGCTACTATTCTATTCTATTCTGAAAAAATGCTGTTTTTTCAAAATAGAATTTCTGTGATGGGTTACTGTTTTTCCCAGGTCTAACAAGTTTTTTTTTTCTGCTATGTGACCAACACAAATTAAACTTTAAAACATGTATTTCTAATTTAGCGGAATATATTACACAGTAGCTTTGTCTGGGTGCCTACAAATAAATTTAAAATGCCACACTTATATTTCTATTAAGATAGCAATTGTTTTTCATACAAAAAGATTCTTTGGAGAACTGATTCTTCTACCCTTAGGACTTCTTTCTAACACAAACTGTGCTGACCTGCAGTTACAAGCTTCTACTGCAAAAGTATGTCAATTACGTAACACATCTGAAAAAAAAATATGACAAGTTGTGAGTGTAATGATCATAGAGGATGTATTAATACAAGAGGCAATACAACTGTGTGGCCAGATGAAGCTACAATAGATGGCTTATTTTTGACGCAACAGAATACTAAAGACCATTTGGGGCTTATGCTATGCAAATGAGAAGTTTTGGCTTCAGTTTAGCAATGAAGTTATTAGCACTGTTTATGCCAATTTCACCACTGGAACTTAGTCTAAGAACTTCATCAAGGGTATACTGAGACTGAGGAAGAAGTAAAAATTCCTGTTTTTACTGGATCGGGCTTGCTCTTAAAATGATCAGAAAACAGCCTAAAATGTGGATTATTACCTAACAGTGAGAATCTCATTAGTGAAAAGGAATAGTGTGCTTATATTGGGGGATTGGACTAGATGATCTTTCAAGGTCCCTTCCAATCCCTAACATTATGTGATTCTTTGGTAAAAATGTCTTTAAGCACGTTCCAGGCTTTTGTTTGTTTGATTGATTTTGTGTGTGTGTGTTTTTGTTGTTGCTTTGACAAAAAGTGGAGAAAATACTTTCTCCAGGTAGTCATCATAGTTTCTTATACTTGGATGATCATTGAGCTATATACTTCTTGTGATTGAAAAAAAAAATAACACCTGACTCCCATCTAAAGTATTTGGAAATCTCAGAGGTTCACAAATATTCTATGAGCTATGCCGAGTTAATTCTAAACAGTTTGATAGAATGGTTTCTTAGTATTAGTCAATCAAAACCTCAGAAAAATTATTTCATGAACCTAAGGTTGAATACATAATGAACACATGGAAGACTTTGATCCATTGTACAGTGCACACTTTATACGTGAGGTTTCAAGAGAGGTACAAAATGTGCAA
Organism: Anas platyrhynchos; assembly: GCF_047663525.1. Taxonomy (NCBI): domain Eukaryota; kingdom Metazoa; phylum Chordata; class Aves; order Anseriformes; family Anatidae; genus Anas; species Anas platyrhynchos. Next base: position 3,694,355 of record NC_092626.1, read on the forward strand.
AAAAGCTGAGGGAAGTATGTCATTACAGTCAAAATGTAATCTCTGAACATTTTGTCTTTTATATTAAACAATTAGTATGTGTTGCTTCTGGAGGGATAGACGGAATAATCTTGCTCTGTTTTCCCAGTGGAAAAACTGTCTCGATGTAATTATCAACAAGGAACTTCAAGCATACTGAGTTTTCCATTACTTTGTCAACACAACTAATCCAAAATTTATGGGCTGGATCAAGCCCAGAACAAGAAACAAAAGGTAAAGTACAGTTGATGGATCTTCGTGAAATCTTTTCTTGTTCTCAGGTTTTCATTTGGAAATGAATTGTGGCTTTCTTCTCCTGCTTCAGATTTTGCTTAATAAAAAGCATATTTCATCAAAACTGTGTATGTAAAATGAGGCAGGATTTTTGAATTCTGAATGCTGAAAATTTTCAAAAGACTTGCATTTCTGTCTAAAGAGTTTGGCATCATCTTAGGATGTATTACTCCTAGTGAAATCCACAAGGTTTTATTGAAATTATGGGCTGTTGGGGGAAAAAAATAACTTGGCTGCTGAAAGTGGTTCTGTATTGAACTGATGTATTGAACAGTCATAACTTTTTAAAGGGGCAGCTTCATTATTGTGCATGGTTTACAGATTTATTTTTTTCTTTTTGATCAGTTGCATAGCTCGTTCTGAGGAACAAACACGGAGAACAGTATTTTGTTCTCTCAGAAAGCTGAGAAGTGATTGTTTTCATTCAACCTGTTTTTTCCTTGCCATCTCTTCATGTCATGCCATTCTCCAGTGGATATTTTTGTGTCCTTTTTATGATACTTTGGGCAAAACAATAGCATCTATGCCTAGTGACTTATTCAGTGAGAGTAAAGGGGATGAAACAGTAATAGATCCAGCATCTACATATGGACTTCAAATAATTGACTTCAAATTTTAAGTGATTTAAGTAATTATAATTGATTTTTTTGGCATAAAGACCATAGTGAGAGAAAACACACACGAATCCTCAGATTGAACAAACTGATACTTACTAGCTACAGATTTTCTAATGAGATCAGAGATGATGTACTCATACCTAACAAACATGTGAATGAATTTGAATCATAACATCCTGGATTGAAAAGGACCTTAAAAATCATGTAGTTTCAACCCCCCTGCTCTGGGCAGGGTTGAAAAAGTATTTCAGCAGGGTTGAAAGTACTTCAGACTCAGCTTAAATGAGATGAGTTTTGCCTGCTTGCTTAATGCTGAATGTGCATTTGATCTTTAATTTAGATGTTTGAAGATATTGTAAAGCTCAAAAGATTGCTGATATCTGTAGATAAGTACAAAACACTTAACGGAATTGAGAAGAAAATGGTGTTGTGATTTTATGGCTAAGACAGCTGAAAAGCCTTCCGAATATGTAAAAAATATCCTTTTAACTTTTACTGAAAACTGTGATTCTGCTTCTCGTTCAGGGAAGCTATGTTACTAAGTTGGTTTTCATTATAGATAAATTATTCTCAGTACTTTGAAATAAAAATGTCATGATTAATACATTTCAGCTGAGGACAATTACATAGTAATAGTTCCCTTTGAAATGACTTCATGCTTTCTGATACAACTGTGAATGTTTGCTTTTGACTGCTAGTTCATATGTACATTCACACCATGGGTAATTATATCCTATTATTTGAAAATGGATGATCTATTACTTTCACAGTGTGCACTGTGCCCAATTTTCCTTACTCTTCAGTACAAGAGTATATAAAGCAAAGAGCATAAAGTACTATGTTAGTTTCTCTCAAATGTTTAACAGAAACTGTGATTAACTGCTGTGATATTGTGTGGCCAGCTTGTTTTTCACGTGCTGTTGTTCCTCACTTTTAGTTTTCATGAAGCCTTCAGCATGCATTGTTACTTGTTTCATTGAGACTTTTTTCACTTTTTATTCTTGTACTGGGTCTGGCTGGAATGTTAACTTTCCTGGCAGCAGCCCATACAGTGCCATACTCTACTTGTAGCTGGAACAGCAGTGTTATCACACCAGTGTTGTGTCTACTGCTGAGCAGCAGTGGCACAGCATCGGGCCTTTCTTTAACCCTCCTAGGGGGTGGGCAAAAAGTGAGGAGGGAAACATCACTAGGGCAGCTGACCTAAAGCAATCAAAGGGATATTCCATACCATGTGATGTCACACTCAGCAATAAAAGGTGGAAACAGGAAGAAGAGGGGAGGGGTGGGCTCTCGTTGAGAAGATGTTGGTCCTCCTATCAACACTGGCTGTGTGTGTTGAGGCCTTGCTTCAAGGACGTGGTCAATCATCGCTCATTTGTGGGAAGTAGAGAGTAATTTCTTTCCTCTGCACTTCCATATAGCCTTCATTTATTTTGTTTGTTTGTTTTCCTCCCTTCTTTTTATTTTTCCTTTTCCCCTCCCTTTTCCCCTTTCCCTTTTTATTTCCCCTTAATTAAATTGTTTAGTTCATGGTAGTCTTTATTTAATTATTATAATTGTTTCCCTTTAATTAAATTATCCTTATCTCAACCCGTGAGTTGTTCTTTGCTTTACTTCTCCCCCTCCTCATCTAAAGGAGGGGGAGTGAGAGAGCGGTTGTGGGGTTTAGCTGCCCAGCACGGTAAAACCACCACAATTCTAAAGGTAGTTTTTTGGTCCTTTGCCATCTCTGGTGGATATCTGCTCTTGAGGAATTTATATATTGACTGCTTGGGAAAGGGAATATACTGGACAAGTGATTGGCTTATTGCTCCTTCAGGAAAAAAAACCCTCTTGCTGCTTGCAGGAATTCCTATTAAAAACTCTTGTTTAGAGATGAGTTACTTATGAATAATTGGAGTTCTTTAAAATATATAAATTATGTGTACATTGACTTCCTGTTGATTTTCCTCTTTTTTTCTGAGATTTATTATCTTCTACCTTCAAAATTCAGTGGTTGAAAAAGAATAAGAAGTTGTGGTGTGATCCACTTACTAGAGCATCAAGCTGACCTCTGTGGTAATGACAAGGAGGCAGTGGGGTTCTGTTCACCTACAGTGTAAATATACACAAGCGTTAGAGGTTTTAAATATCTCCGGTTTTACTAATGAATATTTTTCCCTTCCATGTAGAAATGATAACTTTATTGTACACTCAAATCTTTCATTGAGTGGTTCTGTTGAATATATTGTTAACTAATGGTGGAACAGTCTGCTCAAAGTTAAAAATATTTCTTTTTTTCTGGTTGACAGACATTTGATGGCCACTCAGATTACATTAATGATCTGGTGTTTTCTCCCAAAGAAGGTCAAGAAGTTGCAAGTGTAAGTGATGATCACACTTGCACGTATGCATTTTGCTCAAAATATCATTGAAATATCATAGAGGGCTGAGCAATCACCAACAATATGAAGTTTACAAGAGAAGTGCCAGATTCTGCACCTGGGAAGGGACAACCTTGGATGTATGTACAGACTGGGGGACGAAAGGCTGAAGGGCAGCTCTGCAGAAAGGAATTTGGTAAATGACAGGGAGGGCCAAGCACATCCTGAGGTGCATCAAGCACAGCACTGCTAGCTAGTCAAGGGAAGTGATTGTGCTGCTCTACTCTGCACTGATGCAGCATCATGTTCAGTATACTGTGTGCAATTTTGGGCACCATATAATAAGAGTCATACAACTGTTAGAGAGTATCCAAAGGAAGGCTACAAAGATGGTGAAGGGTCCAGACAGCAAGACAGGAGGAATGGCTGAGGACCCTTGGTTTGTTGAGCTCCGAGCAGAGCAGGCTTGGGGGGGGGCCTCATGGCGGCCTGCAGCTCCCTCACGAGGGGAGTGGAGGGGCAGGCGCTGAGCTCTGCTCTCTGGGGACAGTAACAGGACCCGAGGGAACGGCATGGAGCTGGGACAGGGGAGGATCAGGCTGGGCGTTGGGAAAAGTTTCTGCACCCAGAGGGTGGTTGGGCACTGGGACAGGCTCCCCAAGGCAGTGGTCATGGCACCAAGCTTGCTGGAGTTCAAGTGTTTGCATAATGCTCTCAGACACATGGTCTGATTTTTACATAGTTCTTTGTGGAGTCAGGAATTAGATTCGATGATCCTTGTGGGTGTCTTCCAAGTCAAGATATTCTATGATTATGTTCACTGTCAATTTCCCCAGGTGGGACAGAAATAAAAAAACGATCTCCAAGAATAGAAGACGTAAGACATGATGTACAGCTCTGAGCTGTAGAGACTCTGTCCATCCATTCTATCTTCAGATGAGTCAAGTTTAAAACCAGTATACTCATGTGAAATTGTTTGCTTACCTGAACTCATTAGCCTTACTGGGAGATGCAATTATACAGCCTAAGGACAGTATCATACTGATACAGTGATACCAGCAGCTTATAATACCATGATCATAGCCATTCCAAACCGATATATTTAATTGTTTGCAACTGGAAAGAAAAGGCAAACACAAATCACAATCGTTAAGGTTGAAAAAGCCCTCCAAGATCATCTGGTCCGACCATCCCCCTACCACCAATGTCACCCACTAAACCATTTCCCTAAGCACCACGTCCAACATGTCCTTGAACACCCCCAGGGGCGGTGACACCACCACCTTCCTAGGCAACCCATTCCAACGCCTGACTGCTCTTTCTGAGAAGAAATGTTTTATAATTTCCAACCTGAACCTCCCATGGCACAATTTGAAGCCATTCCCTCTGATCCCATCACTACTCATCTGAGAGAAGAGGCCGACTCCCAGCTCCCCACACCTTCCTTTCAGGTAGTTACAGAGAGCAATATGGTCTACCCTTAGCCTCCTCTTTTCCAGACTAAACAACCCCAGTTCCCTCAGCCACTGCTCACAGGACTTGTGTTCCAGGCCCTTCACCAGCTTAGTATGCTAAAAAGCACTGTTTTGTAGTGCACAAGTTTGTTTTTCCTTGGCAAAAAGTCCCCCATCTTACACTTCTAATAGTGCTTGTGAATCTATAAAGCTGTTGGTCTTCATCCTTACAGCGCAGCTAAAAGCTGGAGAAGGCAGCACGGCAGCTGTGCAGGCTTAGCAAGCCATTGCAATAGGGGAAGAGGCTTATGAGAAAGCATCATCATTGACTTTTCTTGGTATAGCTGTGACAGTTTAAAATTTGTCTCAGTTAAGGAACTGTTTTAGTTTTTCTCTGATTATATGAATTATATATTTGCTCTTTGAAGTTATGACCATATTGATTGCTATATAAATGACCATTTAATGTTCAGGGGAAGAAAAAAAGTGCTATAAGAACAAAGGAAAAGATCTTGTGTTTGAAGCTATCTGGTAAGAGAGAAAGAAATAGCTGTTAGGATGATTATTCTGTGTATGAGATTTTGTAAAGGGCAGAACATCAACTGGTGTAAATCACAGTCCAGTAGCATTAGTAGAGCTACTCTGTCTTATGTGAATTGAAAATCTAAAAGGCCTGTGATTTTTCAAAACCCCTAGGGAACTCAAAAATAGTACTTTGACCAGCAGGCAGATTTTCCACAGCTGCCTTGTCTCTATTTCCAACAAAATCATTAAGAATGAGTAGTAAAAATGTGTATGACTTACTCCTAGCTTGTTCCAATTTATTCTCTATTCTTGATTTTTTTTTCATTAGATCTAAACTAATGTTGGGTTTATTCAGCAAAGAGGTATTTGAATATGTAGCATGTTTTGTTTATTTTATGAAATGCTCAGTGTTTCTGAGATAAGAGGACTGTTTTAAAAACAATAGTCTGATACTAAAGGAAAAGGAACTACAAATGATTTACTTAGTGTCTGCTATCAGGAGTTAATAACTGAAAGACAGTTATGCAGTAAACCTTAAAATCAATGGTTCAAAGCCATGTGAAGTAAGCAGGATTTTTTTTGGCTACTTGAGTTCTTATTTTTTCCATTTGTGCATGTGGAGCATGAAGACTTTTTTTTTTTACTGAACTTAAAGGTTAAACTTTCAAAACTAATGGAAAATGCATTCCTTCAGACTTACCAAAATTATTCCTTACTTACTGTGTAATTTGCTTCGGCAGTAATGTAAGAAGAGGAATAATTTTTCAGTCTGTACTCAGTTTCTACTCAGAAATTTTTCTCGGGATACCTTGCCTGTTAATACCTTTGGAATGAAGTAGTAGAACAATCAGCACAAGAGTTTCAAGTGTGTCAGTGTTGTTCTGTTAGAGTTCCACCTCTGTGTCTTGATATAATTAACACTGTGCCTCAGTATGTATATCATACAGAGAGACAAACAAGTTCAGATCTTCCCTTCTCTTCACTCGGGTAAGTTTAGCAGAAATACATAAGGAACACAAGTTTTCAATTTTAATGCATTAAAAATCTTGCCATGAGCTGCTGCAACAGTTACATCTCATGGCTGGCTTTGGTCTTTTGTTGTTGTTGGAAGACAGTGTTAAGTCAGATACCAGTTGAGAAGAGGCTGTGGTGATGCCTTCAGCATTCTTACCTTTAAATTGTTAGTTCAGGAGTTCTTGTTGCTTTTACATGTAGCTTTCTTGGTCTTGTTGGTCTCACAAGACCAGCTGCAAAGTAGAACTGATTATTTAAGACTGTTTAAAAATCCTCGAGCATCAGAATAATTGCAGTTGTTTTCTGTGCCATGTAGTCGTAAATTGAAGGGCATTCATTGACAAGAGGTGTTGGTTTATAAATATGATGTACACTTTAAAATTACCATGATTCTCTGCACTGACAATCTCAAAACTAATATAATCTTAGAAAGTATCTTTTTTTTTTTTTTGAAAGAATGCACCTCTGCAGTATTTATCAACCCCACCATGTTACAGTTATTCACAACGGTATGTATATACAAGATCAAAATTCCCACAGCTGTAAAAATTACAAAATAAATAAATAAAAGATTAGAAGTTGCAAAAAAGTTGATTGAAAAATTCAAACCCTGTGTTCTATATATTGTGCGTTACCTTCCCAAGGATGGCTAGATTCCAAGATGGATGAAGCAGTTCACAAGCCTATGGTTTACTTGTGTATTTGGCAGGCTATTGCAAATTTTGAATTTTGCTTATTCTATATTTTAAAGTATAATATAGAGTAAACTAATGAAGAACTTGAGGGATAATTCCTGTATTTCACTTTTTTAAGCATTTCATAATTGTTTTACTCTTTCATTAAGAACAGAAAGAAATATATTTTTTTAATTTGATAGCAACATTGTAAAGAAAATGGTTAAAAATGCTGGTAGAGGAAATAGCTAAAATAACTATTGTTAAATTATTAATTGCAGTAAAGAAAAATGTGAATCAGTTTTATCGATGAGTCATATGTGTTAATGTGGAGCACAGTTAAAGTAAAATATAAAGAATCATAGAACAGCTCGGATTGGAAGGGAACACCAGCTAACTCCAACATTTCTTCCATGGGCAAGGAAGCCACCCACCGTATCAGGTTGCCAAGGGCCTCATTCAACCTGGCCTTGAACAGCTGCAGGGATGGGGCATCCACAGCTTCTCTGGGCAGCCTTTTCCAGTGCCTCACCACCCCCTGAGTGAAGAATTGTCTGACTGAGCAAAAAATTGCTCTCCATCTTTTTGATAAGCCCCCTTTAAGTATTGAAAAATTGCAATGAGGTCACCCCAGAGCTCTTTCAGCCTTTCTTCGTAGGAGAGGCGCTCCAGCCCTCTGATCAACTTCATGGCCCTCCTATGGATCCATTCACACAGACCCACATCCTTCTTGTGCTGGGGGCTCCAAACTTGGACACAGTGCTCCAGGTAGCATCTCTCAAGGGCAGAGTAGAGGGGGACAATCACCTCCCTCGGCCTGCTTTGATACAGCCCAGGATACGGCTGGCCTTCTGGGCTGCAAGCACATGCTGCTGGCTCATGTTGAGCTTTTCATCTACTCCCAGGTCCTTCTCTGCAAGGCTGCTCTCAGTGAGTTCTTCTCCCAGTGTGTACTTATGTCTGGGATTACCCTGACCCAGGTGCAGCACCTTGCACTTAGACTTAGGTTCACATGGGCCCACTTTGCAAGCTTGTTCAGGTGTCCAGGCTTGTCAGTCACTGTCAAGTCCAGTTTTTGTTGCACATACCACAAATATCAGTCCATCAGGAGGTTAGTTTTAGTCTCTATACAGAGATTCCTGGGGAAAGGTTTGATATCACTGGAAAATAAATATAACTAAAGTCACAACCTTTATTATATTTTTTGTAGTTTAGTTGTTTGGTTTTGTTTCATTTTTCTACCTATAGCATGTTTGTTTCCATGGTACTCTTATGTCTTAGTTATTTTGCATAGGTATTTCACTAGACAGTAGACAAGAAAAGTCAGTGATAAATTATTTGTTATTTTTTGTTGGTTTTATTGGTTATTTGGTGTTTTTTCTTTCTTTCTTTCCTTTTTTTTTAGTGTTTTCAGTGCTTGTTGCATTTGTGTCTTACTTTGTTAGACCAATTCAGTCTCTGGCCATATTGTGAAGTTGCCTTTCTCACTTATTCCTGCCTTAAATTTATATTTCATTTGTATCTTCCCATTTTGTGCTGTCAACTATAGATTTTTTTTTTAATAAAGTATTTTATTCCATGTTCTGTGTTCATCAGTTTGTTGTGATAGAATTCCGCAGTATTTCTGCATACAAGAAATATGATAGCAAAATAGTTATCCTTTTTGAGCTATGCTGATAGTGCTTATCAAGCTAGCTGTGCATTTTAATTGATGAAAAGAAGTTGGAGTCTTGAATTATTTTTAGGAGTCTAGCTTGTGGCTTTGCATGTTTTTTATATGCATCCCTGTGTGTCCCCCCAAAGTCTTCCATGATACTTCTTATACCTCACAGTCAAAACCAAAATATTAACCATCAATTTTGGTTATGCTTTTGGTTATACAATTGCTATGCGAGTATGTCTGCTGGAGAAACAGAGAAACTTTAAGGATATTTAAGTCAAATTTTAAAAAGAAAAGGAAAACACAAACAAACAAAAAACACACCAAAAAATGTTGGTCATTTGTTAGGAAGAATTTCTTTTCTGAAAGGGTTGTTAGACACTGGAACAGGCTGCCCAGGGAGGTGGTGGAGTCACCATCCCTGGAAGTCTTTAAAAGACGTCTAGATGTAGAGCTTAGGGATATGGTTTAGTGGGGACTGTTAGCGTTAGGTCAGAGGTTGGACTCGATGATCTTGAGGTCTCTTCCAACCTAGAAATTCTGTGATTCTGTGATTCTGTGATTTATAAGAGTAAGTCAGACAGTTCAAGGATAGCCAATACTGCTTTGTGGTGAGCTGTTAGATGGTATTAGATGTCACAGAAAGATACTAGATGTTCTGTGCTCCAGCCCCACTCACAAAGATTGCTAGAAACCTTACGTTAAAATATATATATTTTTTTCTTCCATTGTCTGAAGATTTGAGAAATGCCTTAAAGTTACAATATGGTTTTGTTCTTATACTATTCTTTTTGATGACTTTTATTCATTTATAATTTGGTTTTGCTCTCTAGCTAGAATTATTCATTATTCAGAAAGTTAGAATGTACAATAAGGGTAATCTCTATTGCCACAAAACAGGTTTTCAGATGTTCCAATGAATACTTTGGCAATTTTAATAAAAGTCCATTTTGTGGTAAAATTGCTGCACATATGCCGCATGTCATCATGCACATTCATGTATACTACATAAAATATAGTTGTTCCAACATAGTTTGAATAGCTCCATGCTTTGAGATAACTGCAGTTATCATTTGTTTGTTTAATCACAGAATGTGAGTGATAAGCGGAGTATACTAATATTTCAAGAGTTTCTCTTGAATGACATTTGTAGCTATCTCTAACTTTGTATTAGTTTAAATAGTTGTTAATTACACTTTGGGAAATAATAAATAAATAAATAAAAGTGGTGCGAGAGGCGGGAAAACAGTACATTCCCAAGGTAGATAAAACACTAGAATTAAACTGTAATGTAGAGATCTTGTTCGTAAGATACACATATGTGAATTCAGCTTAAAGGTCTAAATTCAGGCTTCTCTCATGTTGCAGGAATGACAGTGAAACCTCTGCACACTGTCAAAACAGCACAGAACCAATAAAAAGGATGTCCAATGTATGTTGCAGGTGAGACGTTTAGTTCTTTGTGATTTTTTTTTTTTCATAGATGGTTGTACTTTTGGCTTTTAGAGAACTTACCCAGTTAAGTTAATCCGTATTGCTTTCTTTTCCTACTTCATGCATTCAGTGTATCTTTAGATATATCTTGAAATTAGGGAGCTTATACTGGACTCACAGGAAAAAACAGGAGCTGCAATCCAGATGAGATGTTAGTGTCCAAGATGTGTGACTTCTTTTAAAGGTCCAGCACCCTACTGCAAAAATGCTTGTGAAGGCTTCCCACGTGCAAGAGCAAGAAGTTGGAGATGGAACTAGCTTTCTCCTTGTTCTTGATCAAGTCCTTCAGGAATTAGCCTAAGACCTTCTGAGGCTGGGATTATCAGTCTCAGAGGCAAGCTCTATTGTTACTGCCGTTCTGGAGATTTAGTTCACACTGCCATTGGTCATAGAACTGTGAATAGTCTGCTTCCTTCCAAATGAATTTTTAGTCAGAGGTGTATGGGGAAGAGCACTGTATGTTTTCGTTGCTTATGATTGTTTGCTTCCCTTGTAAGCTTTTCCATTTATTTATCTTTTATGGCCCTTTTCCAAGGAGGTAGAAGCAATACGAATGCACAGCCAGGTGAAATATTTGTTGTTTGCTGCACAGGTGAGTGAAAGATATGAAAAAGTTGGCAAGGAGGCCCTAGAAATTCTTCCAGACGTGGTGTGCTGTTCGCAATGAACCTTGGAGATTTTGAAGTGGCATCTGTGTTGCGTATTTCAGTGATACGCAGAAAGGATGGCACTGAAGGCTTCTTTTGTAGAAGCTTATTGCTCAGGCCTGTAGTAACTGGATAAGGACATACCTGTGCACACATCTAAAAACTTCAGTGGCTTGACTAACTTCTTCATAGAAGACAAAAGTTGTGGTTGATCAGGGTAAACTGATGGAATACATCAGCCTCTGAAATTAGTATGACATTGAACTCTTTGCTGACACTGTGGCTCAGAAAAGACCTGTGCTTTCTACTAAATCTTTACAGAAATAGCTTACTGCTTTTATCTTTCAAGCAGAAAACCATTTTTCATAGACTTTTTTTTTTTTTTTTTGCATTGTGAGGATACATGAAGGGAATTCTGCAGAGAGGGGTGTGATTTAAAAGGCTAAGAGAACACACTGAGTGTGTTGGCTTGCTTTCTAAATTGCTAACATATCCAATCAAAGCATCGGAACTGAATCAAGAAAGGAGGGGTTGCACGTCTTCCGTTTATGGCATTATCAAAATGTACGTAGTGTCTTGTTCTAGTTGGACCTACAGAGCAGCCTCTGGCAGACCACTGACATTGCAGAGCATCACCTTGCTGAAGCAGCGCTATTGAAGGCACGAAGCATTTGCAAGTAACAGTGACAAATTGGTAAGAGATTGCTGTTTGCTTGTGTTAACCTTGCCTGCCTGGGAGACTGATTGCTCTCCCCAGCTGGAGAACCAGGAGGGACATCAAGGAGGCCAGAAGGGGGTTATTCAGGGGACCACACAGGGAAGGGGAAGCAACAGCCAGGTGAGGGGTGATTCCCTTTAAATAACTTTATTTGCTTCTTGGCTCTTGAGTCAAAACACCCATAGCTACGTTGCAGGACCAGCAACATGCCTGCTCTGGCTGCTCCAGCCAGAGCCACACTGTGATATCATCACTGGGTCGTCATGGTGACGTTTGAGCTTCCCCCACCAGAACCCCCAGACAGTCCATTGAGCCTCACTTGCTCACTGGCAGGACCAAAAGGAGCCTCTCGCAGAAATGGCTGCAGATGGAAACTCGAGTGACAACGAGATAAATGACATTAAACAGGAGCCACTTCCAGAAGACATGTCGTACATTTTTGCTCCAGATGAGCTGTTTGAGTCTTTGGACTCAATCTTCGGTTACAATCATCTGGCCAAGCTTTTAGTTAGAAATGATGCTGCTACTATCTTGAAAGAGCTGGAAGCGAGTTTTCCTAGAATAAGATAGTTCGGTTGGAAGGGATCAAAAGGGACCTTCAAAGATCGAGTCCAAATGTCTGACCTCTTCAGGGCTAAACAAAAGTTAAAGCATATTCTTGAGGGCATTGCCCAAATGCCTCTGGAACACAGGAAGGCACAGGGCACAGGAAGGCACAGGGCAGGGAAGATAAGGGCAGGGCAGGCAAGGCAAGGCAAGGCAATTCTGAAGCAGATAACAATTTCAGCTTCAGAAACAGAAATAAACAGCAGACACAAATGCAGAATCATTAGAACTACTTCACTTTGACTGTATCAAACTGTCCTCAGTTTCTTAACCAAGCCTTACATTCCCTTTTATAACTATGGAACTAAAAGTGTATTCAAAATGAAGGCACTTCTGATACTAAGAAAATTGCTCGATGGGGAAAGTTAAATCTGATGAAAGTCACAGGTAAAGTAATCATTTCGGTTCAGAAGACAACCCAGAAACCCACCAGGCCCATATAAAAAGCATGCTCAGGATGAAGATCTCTCATCAAACAGAAATCCCAAAACTACAACCTCAGCAGCAAATTAAACCAATTGGGCTTAAGTTCTTTAGACATGAAGCACCTGCCAAGTTCATCCTCTCTCACACCCTCTCAGTCCAGGCAGACTTAACCAGCCACGAATGCCCAGTCCCCCAAAAGTCAGGTTACACAGTCTGGCAGTAAGCTACAAAGGACCATGACTTCAAGGAATCAGTTATTACCAAGGAGAGCAGGACATACCGGTGTAGGCCAAGGAAAGAGCCCACCGTTAGTAGAGCGACGAAGAGAGCACCACCTACGCTCACCAGCCATGAACACTGCTAAGCAGTGGAATGCTCAGACCAAACACTCCCAAAGCCTCTGATACCTGACCAGTAATGGTCACTGGTGGCCAGTAGTTACCAGTAGCAATGCATAACACACAGGGGGGCACGTAAGGAGGTCTCAGCCTACCCCCAAACACACTGAACTCTCAATGCCAGGAGTGACAATACCTCTCTGTTGTCAAAAGAGTGAGCGAGTCAAGGCCAATATCGTGCCAGAGCACAAAGGCTTGCTCAGAAAGATCATTTGAGTAGGCCTGCAGGAAAAGAAGACTTACTTTGTGTCCTGGTTTCAGTTAGGACAGAGTTAATTTTCTTCCTAGTAGCTGGTAGAGTGCTATGTTTTGGCTTAGGATGAGAAGAGTGCTGTCCTAACTGAAACCAGGACACTTTCTTATATATTTGTCAAGCAGAAGGGATGGATTTGTAGTAGGGTAACGACTTCATCGAAGTCTGCAGCTTCGGCGGACCTCCAAATCCCCATTTTCTCCATGAACTCATCTTGCAGCTTTCTCATCTGCTCTGGTCCTCGGCATTCTGGCATCTGAAATGCAGAAACATAGACAATATTTTGAGACAGTAAAGATGGGACTCTCTTGATTTCACCGTTGCTCTGGTAAAATGTAAACAAACAAACAAGAGACACACTGAAACGAATTGATTTTTCTTTAAATACTGTCGTGGTTTAACCGGGCTGGCAGCTAAACACCACGCAGCCGTTCGCTCACCCTCCCCCCTCCCCTCTCTGGGACGGGGGAGAGAAATGGAAATTGAAGCCTGTGAGTTGAGATAAAGACAGTTTAATAAGACAGGAAAATAATAATAACAATAGTAATAATAATAATACAATGATGATAATAGTACTACTAGTAGTACTTATAGTACTAATAATATGTACAAACAAGTGATGCACAATGCAATTGCTCACCACCCGCTGACCGATGCCCAGCCTAACCCCGAGCAGTCCGGCCCCCTCCCCCGTCTAGCCACCCCTATATATTGTTTAGCATGACGTCAGATGGTATGGAATACCCCTTTGGCTAGTTTGGGTCACCTGTCCTGGGTCTGTCCCCTCCCAGCTCTTACTGCACCCCCAGCCTGCCTGTTGGCAGGACAGAGTGAGAAGCTGAGACATCCTTGGCTTGGTATGAGCACTGCTCTGCAACAATTAAAACATTGGGGTGTTATCAGCACTCTTCTCATCCTAAGCCAAAACACAGCATTCCACCAGCTACTAGGAAGAAAATTAATTCTGTTCTAACTGAAACCAGGACAAATACCAAATCAGAAGTCCTTGTCAGGACCACTGCATTCCACATTTTTATTGTTCTGCACGTTGAAACTAACTACTTAAAAGCATGATCTGTAGAGAAACTTTTTCATAGACCGAAAGCTAGTCTGACAAAAACTAATGTGCGACATTTGTTCCACACAGGAGGGAAGGTTACTCCAGTTACTTCTTGCCTAGAAAAGTGAAAACAATCAACACCTTTCTCTAAGCTGTTTTTCACTCTGTTCATGTAGAACTCTAACTGACAGTGTTCAAAAAAACCTATTCCATTGTAAGTCTCTTCCTAAGGTGTATATATTTTATTACCCTGTTTTTGCATGCAGCACTTTCATTTCCTGCATTATGATCTAACAGCTCAAGGAGGTAAGAACTGTTTCAAGAGAAATACCCAAATACCAGGTAGCTCCAACTCTTGCTTTTTAGAAAAAACTCTGCCCATTGTTTTCCATACGGCATTTGGGAAACAACACATTCCTTTGTGCCTACGAACAAGATGGAATTCATACTGCTCTCTCCCCAAGCCTTCAAGGAATTCATAAAATATCCTCCTATTTGCACCTACCTCTCTTCACAGAAAAGTCACTGATGAGCGAATGAGCTGACAAGGTTAGAAGGTTTGGGGGCCAAATGAAATAGATGGAGTGACCAAGTGCCATCCTTTTCAATAACCAGCATGAATAGGTATCCTAGGGAGTTACAGCCTCTTACCTGCAGTAGATTCTCTCTTTCGGTCTGATTTTGGCTTTGTCAACGGCCTACATTAAGAAGAGGACAGAGGAGAGATGGAAGAAAAGAATTCTTGGATTAGACCCATTGAGAATGGGAAATTTCACCACGTTTATAAGCCAGTGTTCCACAGTATGCAAAGAAAATTGTGGTATTCTGGGAAAAAAAGTCTGGGATTTTCAGGGAAAAAAAAATCAGCTAACCATTTTCTTGTGGATAACTTAAGCTTAATATCCTTTGCAAAAAGATATTCCAGCAGAACTTTTCACATAAACTCGGTGTTTCATGTATAAACAAAACACAACAAACAAAAAACAACAACAGCAAAACACACTTCAAATTCAAGTGGTCAGTGGAACAGTCGAGCTTGACATTATTCATTGCAGAATTAAAATCTAGTTAGAGTTTTTCTCCCGTCTCCATACCTTGCTAAATATGTTTATGAGGTGCTCTCTCCAGAAAAGAGTAAGGTTCATTACACCAAAGCATAGAACCCTTCTTACTGTTGTTGAGCTTCGTCATATTGCTGCTCCTACAAGGATGAGTACTATCATTTTTACTACAGGAGGGAAGTTGTGATAACCTCGAGGGGGGGCTCGTTCTGCTTACAAAATGAAGTTTCATTAAGAGGATGTCAAACTAAATTTCACTCTAAAGTCAGAAAATAGACAAGATTCTTCTACTCCTGGAATAACTGGATATAAATGGCTTGCTGATATTGGGGAAACTGCAAAAGCTGCTACCACCAAGTCTTTGTGCATCACAAAGTTAGGGAAGAGACATTTGGACTTGAACGTGCAGCTAGGAGCAAGATCATCACCTCTGTCATCTAGGGCACATCTCCGCAATTTGAGTGCTTCAGCAAAGCCTGGCGGTCCTCCAAATGAACCAGGAATGGCTCTGTGCCTCGAAGCATGGGAAAGTTCTGCAACCAGGGGAAAAGCACCACGAAAGAAAACAAACCAAAGCTATCCTGCTGCCTCCCCGCTCCCCGCCCTCACGGGCCGCGCGGAGCGGCTTGGGCGCTCCTCAGCCTTGTGCTCTGCCCCCCTTCAAGGGGGGGATGTTGTGGTTTTGGGCGTTTTGCTAAACGGCTGGAACTTCATTGGATTTGGGATATCGAGTTGCTTACAGAAAGCGTCCCGGCCCCTAAGGAGAGGGAGGGGAGGAAAAAAGGGGAGGGGAGGCCGGAACAGCAGGCAAGGAGCAAGGAAATCGCATTTTCTGGGAGAGACGGGGAGAGAAGCGGGGGAGACTTGGATGGGACTCAGCCCGGTGCTGAAACGGAGAGTGCCGAGCTTCCTAGGCATTCAGCACTAAGGTGGGAAACTCCATCCTGAAGGGCAAACTTCAAATGGTGAGTGAAAAGTCCAACAGGTTGGTTAGCACCTTCTTCTCGCCAAAGACAATTAGCTTTAGCCTTCACTTTCACTCTGTTTTTTACTGTTACAGCTCCCAGAAATCATCCCATGGCTTATTCCGTAGTGATGTTGCTCCTCTAATTATGCAAGCCAAGCCCATGTGTTTCTGGAGGTGCTGTTTTTTTGATTTTAAAGTCTGGTTTTTCAAACAGTACCTAACCGAAAAGCAGCAATCACTGACGTTCTTTTATCATATGAGGCACTTTCCAATAACGAGCAGCAGAAATGTGCAGTTAAAAAGCTACACTTCAAGATGTGTGGATCCAAAGTAACACGTGGAACAGGAGACTTATGCCCTAGTGTAGCAGTGTAAGATGTGTTTCCTAACCTGAGTTGGCAACATGACTATTTTTTTTAAGCTGTTACCCTTTTCTCTACTGCTTTTTGATTGATTGTGTTTTTTTGGTTTGTTTGGTTTTTGTCTTAGTTTTTAATTTTTATGGAGCAGTGACTTTAGGTGGAAAGAAGGGAGAAGCCAAGTATTTCTCAGTGAAGACGACAACAATTCTGACTCTGTTTCTGTAGAAAGAGAGTGTTTTACAGGTGGAGGGTACTTCATTGAGACTGTATTCTAGATAAACAGGAAACCTGGCTGAAGAAATTTGTGTCATTCCAGTTTCTGGACACTTCACATGACTCCTGCTGGACATCCTCAGGTAGAACAGCAACAGATGAGTGTTGAGAACACTGTACAAGTTTCTACGGAGCCAGACAATGTAGTTACTGTGGATCACTACGAGCTCAAAGTATGTCTAATTTCAGCTTTTTTTTTAATACTCATGTAGGACCTCTTGTGACCTGTACACTTGCAAATTAAGTCAGTTAACCGATGCCAAATAAAACAATTAATTGGAAGGACATACAGATTGTGAAGTATTCAACCTATAATGCACTGTGACTGTTTAGTTTCCACACCTCATGTCGATTTCTGTAGGCTGACATAAACCAGCTAGCCATGGATAAGCGACAACTTTTCTGAAATTGCATCCAAATGCAGTCTTAGAATTTCTCATCCATGCTATTGCAGTGTCATAAGGGTTAGCCAGTCCCTCTCGGGAGGAAAGCGGTTATCTTAGGCTTCAGCAGGGGAAATGGGAAAGAGTGGCCCTATGTACGTGAGGTAAAAGGTTCCTTTGCATGAGTTGGAGAGGGCATGAGTAAGGACCATCTTGAGAAGAGTGCAGGATGAGGGAAATCAGCAATTAGAATGAGGAAATTAGAATTGAGGAAAATTGCTAGGAGTCCTGCAGGTTGGCCTAAAGCAGATAAGGGCTGCTGTTTATGTGCTGCGAGAGTCCTGTGTGGGGAGAATATGACCAGATAAGAATCCCCTTTGGTAAAGGGTCTTGTCAACACAATTTTTGTCACATTCTTAAGCTGTGACCTAATTTGTAGAGGCATTACTACTTTTTAAAGCTGTCTTCCTAAGGAAGCAGATTCCAGGTTTCTTTGTTGTTCGTGTCTGCCAGTAGATACGGAAAAGCGATAGAGGTTTTTCACAGAGTCGGCTAGGTAAACCTCAAGAAGTAGTTGGATTTCTGTTGTTGCTGTTTGCTCCTTTGGCCTAGAAGTTGATGAACTTCTCGACCAGTGTACAGCCATCCATATGGCAGCAGTTAGGTACAGTTTCACATGGGACCTCGACCTTTCTCAGATCTTCCATTTCCATTTACCATAGCTGAAAGTGCTCTAGGTGTGTTTTTTGTGTGTTTTATCTCCATGTTGTATAGACCGAAGTTGAGGGGAATACTCAAATTTTGTGCTAGCTGGTCTGAGGGAGGCAGAGAGGCAGACTTTGATGATAAGATGATAAGCAGCAGTGTTTCCAGGGGGCAGTAGTATTTCCATTTGGTATGCCTGCTTTCTAAAGCGACATACTCGGAGTCTCACAGAGATAATGAACAACTGTGGCAGTGGAAAAAGGTGCTGCCACTAGCTTGTCACTGCTGCTGTGCCAGACATTATCATCTCTGCATCTTTGGTAATAGAAACGCCTGTGTGAGAGATTGGTAATTGCTACAAGCTGTCCCTTTGCTCTTTGTCCACCCCTGAACTGAAAGGCAGGATTGAGCTAACTAATCTAACTTTGCTTTGGGTGCTTGTTCTGCCAGCAGAGTTTTGGGCATGGTACCCATTCGGCTAATGGGTGAAGGGAATCACCACAGGATGCTTCCTTCTCCATCTGATACAGCTGTACCTACAAGATCTGCAGCCTAGCTTGCAAACATGCTTTTTAGAGGGCCGTGCACTGCTGCAACAGCTTCTCTAATGAAATGCATCAGTGGCTTTGTTTGTGGCAGCAACTATGCTACAAAGAGGATCGTGTCCTTCCCTGCTGCTTTGGAGGCAGCTGACTTGCAATTATGACCATAGATGCGATAGAATGATTTGTAATAAAAGATTGTCTGAAACATAAGCCTTTCCTTTCTCTGAAGTATGAAAAATGAACTCATTTGAGAAATGAACACATCCATCCCCAGGCAGAGCTGCAGGGATGGATGCTACTTGCTGCTCCTTGACAGGGAGGGCAATGCCCCCTCCTTGTGTCCCCAGCCTGTCCTTCCTAAAGGGCCCACGTCCTTCCATTCCAACACGCCAGTCATGGGAGGCATCCCCCCGTGTCTCCTCAGTGCCAAAGAGGTCATTTCATAGCAGCGGGCACAGATGGGGCTGAGGGACTCCGTGCCTTCTTTTTCCTCAGTCTTTGCCAAAAATCTCCCTCTCCTCTGTGCTCGGGGATACGGGAGAGAATCAGAAAATGGAAAGAAATTGTCGGTTAAGGTAAAAACAGTTGAAGAGGACAGAAAAGGAAGGGAGGATGATAACAAAGGAATTGTAACCAGCAAGGACAGCCAGCAGTGTACTGGGCTGTGTGAGCTGGGAATGGCCAGGGAATGCAGGGTAGGCATGATCCAGAAGACGGCTCCTGATTTTCGGGTCTCCAGGACAGGAGGGATGTCAGCAAGCTGCAGCAGGTTTAGCACAGGGTCCCCAAGATGCTCTGGAGAACTCTGCCTGTGAGGAGAGGCTGAGGTTGCTGGGCTTGTCCAGCCTGGGGAAGGGCAGGGTGAGGGGGACCTCCTCTGGCTGTATCTCTGGGGGGGTTGTGGAGGATGTGGAGCCAGGATCTTCAGCTGGGTTCAGGGTGGGAGAACAAAAGACAACAGCTGTGAAGGTGAAAGAGGAGAGCTTCAGGCTAAAAAGAAGGCAAAAAGCCTTCTCACCATGAGCTCAGCCAGGCGTCACCCAGAGGCCGTGCAGTCTCCGTCTTTGCTGGTTTTGCAGAATGCAGTAGGATCAAGCCCTGAACAGCCTGTTCTGACCATGCTTATGACAGCTTGGGCTGCAGGCCTCCTGAGGACCCTGCCAACATGCCTTATAGTCCTGTGACCTCAGGCCCAGTTTCTGGTGGTGCCAGAGGAGATGCTGTGGGGCCTGAATCCTCCTGTGCTGTAGGGGACCATCTAACGCCAGGCAGGTGAACATCTCCTCTTCTCCCTTGGCTGTTACTGTAGCCTGGGAGGCACTGCCTCAGCCATCTCTGCATTACACCTCCAGCTCCTGTCTTCCAGCTGTAAGCACCTGAAAGTCCATTGCCTGGCTGTGCTCTGAGGTGTGGGAAGAGATCTGGGCTTTTCTGGGGTGTTAGTTCTCTCCCTCTGCACGCTGCTCCTCTCGGAGACGGTCTCATTTTTCATTGTCTTTCCTACCTCGAGGGAAATGCATACTCTGTCCTGGCCATAAAGCTGAGCATGTTTTCTACTTTTGCCACACTTCCACATCTCCTGGATCTGTCACCTGGAAAAGTGAATATTGCGTGCATGTTCGTGGCCCTGCTTTCCTCCATCTGTGCAGCAAGGTCCACATCTCAGGGTTATGTACTTTTTTGCAAAGACTGTGAATTGTCATGGATATGATAAGATTCTTCTGGGGGGCACAGGGCTTTGTACAAGATGCAGAATGATCTTACTTGATGGTGTTGGCCTAACAATACTAGAAATGCTTTGAAATGTCATTTAAAAAAAAAAAAAAACAGAAATAAAGGCAAACTTCTAAAGCATTGATAATTTATGGATGCACATTTCCACTTTCATGATTTTTGTCACTTTGTTTTCCTTTGTTTTCATATTTATTAATGGCCGGTATCAATCCTTTGAGACACGCTGCCCAGCCTCCACCTGCAGCTCCTGAGGGCCTCTGGTCTCCCACAGGTCCTCTTGACAGCTGCCAGCCCCAGAAAAACACCTCCAGTACAGAGGGGCCCCTGAACCTAGCAAGGTCTGCCTGGAAAGGTGAACAAATTATTCCAACATAGGAAAGAAAATAAAAATAAATAAATATATAAATAAAAGAGCATGTGTTCATCACTTCAAACACTCTGCCTAGAACAGTCCTTATATGGCCATCCCTTGGGGAAGGTGAACCTCATTAGCTGCAGCTTGCACTGGGCACACAGCTGAGGAGAGTGTTTTACTGTTTACTGAACTGCACCACACTTATCTTTGGTTGGTTTTCAATGGGGAGCAGTCCTTCTGTGCCTGCGTGCAGGCAGTTCTGTGGGGAAAAGGGCTGGGAGTTGGTGCAAAGGAGCTGTAACATGCAGCTGCAGTCCTGACTGGAGAAGTCTGATGGGAGGAGAAGTGCTGCAAGTCCCCCATGGCTCCTGAGAGAAATGGTGGGGCTGGGAAGGTGAGGAGCAGGGTTGCCCACGGAGTGCCTGGCCTCAAGGGACTGCCTTTCCAAGCTGACCAGGCCTCCTTAGGAGACCCTCTGGATCAATAGCAAAGGAAGAGGGCAGGGAATTGAAACAAATCAATAAAGAATGCAGCTTGAAGGGAAAGCTTCCTTATTATCAACTGCCCATTGAAATGTGCCTCGTTCACTAGCTTTCTGAAATCTCCCCAATTAGACGTAAAAGCCCTGAAGCCTTGAAGGAACTGCTGGACAGAAAGAGGGCACAGGAGGGCTCTCTGCATTGTGCCGAGCCCCAGGGTGTATTTGGCGCTGAGTCCATGCACCTCTGATGCTGAGAGGAGATAGCACAGGCTGTTCAAGAGGTTAAGGCCAGGAGAAATGCTGAAGGTTCTGGGAGTGTTAATTGGTCCCACTGGGGGCCATTACCACCACAGCTCCCCCATGGACTTGTTAGCAAAGGAAACGGGAGGCAGTGATGATAGGCAGGCAAAGGCAAAGTAAAGGTGGCCCTGATGCTGAGGAAACCTTGATGTGTTTTATCAAAGCAAGCACCAAGGCCTGACACCCAGCTCTGGGAAGAGTGCTTCTGTCCCTCACGCTGCTCTTCAAGGGGCAGTGGGATCTGGGGTGTGTGATGGCAACTAAAGGACAACAGTACAACTCCAGTGCACAGGGCTGCAAGGAGGCCACATGGTTCCAGTGCCAGGAGCACCATGTGTCATCTCATAGGCCCCAGCGGCAGAGACAACAGCCAGAGCCACGGGGACAAAGACTTCTGCTGTGTCAGGGCCTTCCAGCCCTGTCAGTGCCCTTGGACATCTCCCCACAGGTTGTCCTATCCTGTCCCATGCATGAACCATTTTCCCTGCAGCCTGGAGACATCCAACCTGCTTCCCCACCACAGCATCTCCCCACCCATACTAGGGACTCCTTGTGCTCACTGCCTCTGACTTGAAACACAAGCCATGGGCTGAAGCAGACTCCCTCTGAGTCACCACAGCACTGCCCTTGGAGTGGCATTTCTTTCTCCTCATCACCACTCTGGACCTCCAAAACAACCAAATTATGGTGGATGGATTTCCTTTCTCATGCTCTTTATCCCTACCCAAAATGTGCCATCATCTCTGAAAGCAGATTTCCATTTGTCAGGAGCTCCTACAAGGGTGCCCTGAGCCTGTGCTTCACCAGGTCTACGAAGTGCAGGGCTCTCAGCCTCCACACACGACCCCTAGCCCTGTCTTGGCACACCTCCTCTGAACCCTCTCCATCCCTCCCTAGTCCTTCAGAAAAGGAGCCTCACACTGGGAAGCCCTCTTCCAGTTAGGGCCACACCAGTGTGGAGTCATGGAAGATGAGAAGTCCCTTGCCCGGGTGGACACACTCCTCCTAGAGCATCCCAATGTGGATGTGACCATATCCGTGTATACACTGCTGGCTCATATGGCATCCCTGGTTGTGCCCAAGCTCTCTCCTCCTGGTTGCTCTTCCTGCAGTCTGGTCTAAGCCTGCTGTGATGTATGGAGCTGTTCTGACCCTGATGCAGAGCAGAGCATCACAAGATGGGAAAGAGAGGCTCTCTTCTCCTTGGAAAACAGAATGAGATTTATTCACCAAAGCCCAGCGTTTCACAAGGTCGTCTGCAAGGAACACTTAAAGTTGATGAACAAGAAACCGGAGACTGCATGGAGTCTCCTGAATCATCCTTCTTTGTTCCCTCTAAACTCTTTTACATTCCTGATGGCCTCATCATTAAGAGTCTAATGTTATCTCAACCACGGGGCTTTCCAACCCCCATGGCCACACTTCCAAATCTCCCCCTTCTTTATTAATATCAACCATTTTCTCGACACGAATTACCACTCCATATATAACAATCTCTCCTCTTCTTTTGAATATCATTAATTTGTGTCTTGGCTTCAGATTTGGCAAAGGCCAATTGAACCACAAGAGAATGCTTTCGCAATATTCTCTGCAAGATTTATAAACAAGTTTTTAGCAATGGTTGGAATCCCATATATAGAATATTTCACCCAACTCATTGTTCCACAAGGTATATAATAATCATCACTGGCAGAATCACATACATCAAATTCGATTGATAAGGGCTTACTAAGATTTGTGGTGATGCGATTTTTCCCAATTAACTCTCCTCCTTCATTACTAGTTCTTACCTCTATCCACCATTGATAGGGGACCTCTTTTGGCTCATAACTGGTTATCTTATCGCTTTCATTACATCGAGCATACTCCAGTTTCCATAGCATAGGTTTAACAGGCATAGTAGTGTTTGTTCCTGAATTCTTCCTCTCCGGGTGTTAACAATACATTCACTGCAATTCTGAGACCAATAGCATGTAATTAGGAGCGGTCCGGTAAAGGCCACGTTACCCAGTGGTTATTACCCTAAAGGCTTGCAGCCCTTGGTAAACCTTCTTGAGCCGCAGTACTGGTCTCTTCTCTGGTTTTGCCCTCTCTCCGATGCTTCTTAGGAAATGGTCCAGACTTACACACCCGATGGTTCTCCTATTTGCATTCAACTTTTCCACGAGTTAGTGGGGGCTCGATTCAAAGCAAATAACCAACCATCTAGGTAAATTTTCCCACCTATTATTTCAATCACTACAATTAGCATCCAACAGGGGTAGCTATGCCCTGATATACTTCAAGTTTCTGTATGGATCCCTTTTCACCTGACCCATCCTGGAACCTTCAAATAAGTTCTGAATCCCTGGAACCTTCAAATAAGTTCTGAATCCCTGGAACCCTCCCTCAAAAAGGTTCTGAACCCCCGGAACCCTCAAAGAGGTTCCGAATCCCTGGCCAAATCCCTGGAAGCTTCAAATAAATTCCGAATCCCTGGAACGCTACCTCAAAGAGGTTCCGAATCCCTGGAACCCTCAAAGAGGTTCCGAATCCCTGGAATCCTCAGAGGTTCCGAATCCCTGGCTGTGTCTAGAGGTGTCTTGCAAGTGGTTAACCCACCCATGAATTCTTAGCTTCAGAACTAAATTCCATCTCAGTTACACCCCTACACACAGTCACACAAACGAATCCACCCAACCGAATGGTATCTTCGTTCAGGTCTTCGTGCGCAGAATTACGGGTCACAAAATAAGAGCTCTTGGTTCTTTACTTGCCTCTTATGTTTGAAATCTTGTTGGACTCCAGCACCACTCTCGGCAAGGGCCACTATGTGGGGCGCCTCCCTTTACCGGTCACAGATCCAAAGTCCAAGAGGATCACGTCGGGGTCACCGATTTGTTATAAATGACGTCTCAACTCCATCTGAATTTAGTAAAATTTATACTTATAAAAGGTATAAAAGGCAAGTAAACAGCGCTGGGTGTGCGGGGAGTCTACGCTCCACCAACACGCACAAACGAACATCAAACATTCTAAATACATAGAACATCGCTTTACATACTAAACGCAAGTATGCCTACACATTTGTACAATCAGAAAAGGTAACAAACAATCCTTTAAGTTCCATGACTTACCAGTCTCCATTTTCCATTCCTTTTCTTGATTACTAACAACAGTCTCCATTTTCCGTTCCTTTTGAACAATATGTCTCGCTTTAAGTTGTCAAGCAACTCGGTCTTCAGGCCTTATATATCCCGTTCTTCCCAGATTGAAGAAAAACATATCCATCTCCTTTTCAAGGCCAATGAGGCCTGGGTCAAAAGGCACGTTCAGGTCAACAGGGAGCGTAACAGCAAAGGCCTTCGATGGCTGTAGCAGCAGAGGGGCCCATGGTGTAGCAGTCGGATCAGTAAAGGGGCCCACAGCTCCCTCACTGTCTGGTAAACCACACGTTTGTGATTGTGGTCCCACAGGGCTATTTAAGGCCTCAGAGATTGCTCGCCAGGCGCCAAGCAATCCCACTGCAACCTTGTCGTTTTTAGTTGCAGAGTCCCACACCTTGACCTCAGTTTGGTCCCATATTTCAGGATCATAAACTGTCCGATTGTTAATAAGGAGAATAAGCTGTAAGGTTTCAGGACAGTCTTTGTTTCTAAGGACGTGTGATTCCCCATAATGTGCAGCTGCTTACCAGTCAAAAGACTGTGCTTGTATATATTGGTCAAGGCTGTGCGTGTTTAAGAACTGTTTGTGCTTTTGTAGAAATAGATAAGGAGAACATAACTCCCCCTAGCAAAAATTATTCTAATTTCTGTATTTGTAACTTTGTTAGAATCATCGGGTGTAATTTTCTATATTTGGTACCAGTAGTATCCCACCAGTTGACCAAGTCTAACAACACAATGTATCACAAGTTATTACTTACACCTACTGGGATGAACCTCACGATGGTGAAGGAACTAGTTCAGGAAAATGGAGAGCAGTCTCTAATCACTGTCCATCATAATACAAAGGAAATAAGCAGAGTTTTGCAAAGAGTAAAACAAGACACAAATCACAACTGGTGGGACACACTCTTTGGATGGTCACCAACTGCAACTGGGATTTTGAACACATTGTGTCACCCAATTATTGTTTTATTGATATTAGTTGGTATAAGTTTAATATTGTCCTTTGTAATACTTGTTTGGAATTGGAAATTGTTACAACAAATGGCTATATTATCTTCCTTGATAAAAGTACATGGCAAGGCATTGAGGGATACATATCACAGAGATTGGGAAGAATTTTGTATTAGGTAAAAGAATTTACTAGATTTTCTAGAAAAGGGGGGACTGAAACATGGAATTAGAAATTAGAGAGTGATTGATTAAGAATGAATATCTGCTACATTTGTGATGTACTGTGCTTGTGCTGCGCTTAGACCTCCAGATAACAGGAGCCCCTCGGACCCCAAGAACCAGATCAAAACAACCTCATGGTTTGGACTTTAACCAAGGGGTCTGAGATAAGGAGGACTGGTCACAAAGGGACAAGATAAAGAATGTCAAACGTGCAAGGCCTCGAGATAACAGGAGCCCCTCAGGCCCCAAGAACCAGATCAAAACAACCTGATGGCCCAGATTGTGACCAAGGCCTCAGAGAACATGCACAAAGAGATGAGGTGAAAAGTTCAACCCTGATGAAGACATCTTACTTCATCCCCACGACCCTCAGAGCCCACCACCACAAGGCACCGCGCAAGCGCAGACAAGAAGAATGTATGGAACTGACATCTTGTAGCTAATTTTAATATTAAGCGGGGACAGATTATGCATATGTATAGTTGTATTGGGAAACTTCATGCATATGTAATTCTTTACTGCATATAACCAAAGCAAGTTGCCGCGTCAGGTGCGCACAACTTTGGTGGGACTACCCCCGTGCTGCCCAGTGCTGAATAAACATGCCTACTTCACAATCTTACTGATTGTGGAGTCAGCTTTCCGCGAGTCAACAGGGTAGGCCTCTACCCAATGGGTTAGTTGATCCACTACCACCAACAAGTTGAGGGATTTTTGAAACAGCAAGGAGGCCATGACTTGCTTCAGCTGAGCAAACCAAGCTACCAGAATGACTACGAGAAGTTCCCATGACAATGTTCCCACATCGCCCGTTTGAGGAATTAAAAAATATTGTTGCCAGCAGCTGGCTTCAAGGACAAGATCTATGTGACTGCTAATCACAAGGGGGTTGTTTTCTTGCAGGTGGGGTTGTTTTCTTGTAGTTGTTTGTCTGAGTGCTTTTGACCAATAATCTCGTGTGAGACACCATCCGCCCCTATTAAATTTGCTATAAAAGTCAGGCTATTTGGGTAATAAAAAGAGCATGATCTGACCATACTGGTGTCTGTCGTGTTTTCGGCCGTTCTTCCTGCAACGCTTGGTGAAATCAACCTGTACTCTTTCAAATGGCTTATATGCAATCCTCCCTCCCCCAGTAGGTGCTTGCCTCACACTACTCTTATTTACTTTCTGACATGTTAGACACCCTTGAGTAATTTACCGAGCAATCTCATATATCCCAATGCACCCGTAAAATTTCAAAAACTGATTGAGTTCCCCAATGGGTTTGCAAATGCATCCAAAATAGCAGCTTCTTTGCTTGACTCTTAGGCAGTATCTCTCTGCCATCCAGTAGGATCCACGTTTCTCCCTACTGCTCAAAAGACTGTAATAATTTTTCCAAAGTTTGTTCAAACAGGTTAGAAGACTCAATAAACCCCTGTGGTAGTACTGTCCATCATAACTGCTGTCTCCTTCCTGTTTCTAGGTCCTCCCATTCAAAAGCAAAATAATCCCTAGATTTTTCTTCTAATGGACATGCCCCATCCTTCAGGTCTATTACACTATACCAAATATGTTGTGGGGTGTCCTGGTGTGGTGGTTTTACCGTGCTGGGCAGCTAAACCCCACAACCGCTCTCTCACTCCCCCTCCTTTGGATGAGGAGGGGGAGAAGTAAAGCAAAGAACAACTCACGGGTTGAGATAAGGATAATTTAATTAAAGGGAAACAATTATAATAATTAAATAAAGACTACCATGAACTAAACAATTTAATTAAGGGGAAATAAAAAGGGAAAGGGGAAAAGGGAGGGGAAAAGGAAAAATAAAAAGAAGGGAGGAAAACAAACAAACAAAATAAATGAAAGCTATATGGAAGTGCAGAGGAAAGAAATTACTCTCTACTTCCCACAAATGAGCGATGATTGACCACGTCCTTGAAGCAAGGCCTCAACGCACGCAGCCGGTGTTCGAGAGGAGGACCGACGTCTTCTCAACGAGAGCCCACCCCTCCCCTCTTCTTCCTGTTTCCACCTTTTATTGCTGAGTGTGACATCACATGGTATGGAATATCCCTTTGGTTGCTTTAGGTCAGCTGCCCTAGTGATGTTTCTCTCCTCACCTTTTGCCCACCCCCTAGGAGGGTTAAAGAAAGGCCCGATGCTGTGCCACTGCTGCTCAGCAGTAGACACAACACTGGTGTGACAACTCTGCTGTTCCAGCTACAAGTACAGAGTACGGCACTGTATGGGCTGCTGCCAGGAAAGTTAACATTCCAGCCAGACCCAGTACACCTGGTTTCAGTTTGGACAGAGTTAATTTTCTTCCTGGTAGCTGGTAGAATGCTACCTTTTGGCTTAGAATGAGAAGAGTGCTGATAACATGCTGATGTTTTAATTGTTTGTCCTGGTTTCAGTTAGAACAGAATTAATTTTCTTCCTAGTAGCTGGTGGAATGCTGTGTTTTGGCTTAGGATGAGAAGAGTGCTGATAACACCCCGATGTTTTAATTGTTGCAGAGCAGTGCTCATACCAAGCCAAGGATGTCTCAGCTTCTCACTCTGTCCTGCCAACAGGCAGGCTGGGGGTGCAGTAAGAGCTGGGAGGGGACAGACCCAGGACAGGTGACCCAAACTAGCCAAAGGGGTATTCCATACCATCTGACGTCATGCTAAACAATATATAGGGGTGGCTAGCCGGGGGAGGGGGCCAGACTGCTTGGGGTTAGGCTGGGCATCGGTCAGCAGGTGGTGAGCAATTGCATTGTGCATCACTTGTTTGTACATATTATTATTAGTAGTACTATTATCATCATTATTGTTATTACTATTATTTTCTCTGTCTTAATAAACTGTCTTTATCTCAACTCGCAAGCTTCACTTTCCCATTTCTCTCCCTCATCCCAGAGAGGGTGGGGGGAGGGTGAATGAACGACTGTGTTCAGCTGCCGGCTGGGTTAAACCACAACACGGTATCAAATGATTTAATAGTGTATAAGGATTTGCTACTACCGGGAATTTAGTCACTGTTCTTCAATTCACAGCTCTTAGATCTTGGACCAAATGGTATGTCCCATCAGCTTTCTTTATGGGTAATATAGGCATATTATGGTGGGACATACGTTTTAAAGACCGTCCTTGTAATAGCCGGTCTATGACTGGTTTTAATCCCTTTCTTCCTTCTAATGGATTGGGATACTGTTTTATAGGTTTCTGGGATTCTGTTATTTCTACCATTAGGGGTTCCATTTCCAACTTTCCCAGTTCCCCTTCCTTATACCATACTCGGGGATCTATATCGCCCTCATCTTTTGTTAATGCATATGACCGGACTTTCCCATTTTCCCCTATAAGCTTTAAGCCCATTTTGACAATCAAATCCCTTCCCAATAGGTTATATTCTGCTTCTGGAACAAGCAGGAGATCATTAAGACCCACATAGGTCTCAGATTCCACCTCAACGTTTTCTAATATTGACACAGGGAAGGACTCCCCTTTTGTCCCTACCACAGACATTTGCTTTTTCCCTTTTTTCAGTCCCCTTGGTATATTCTGAATAGTCGATCTTTCAGCCCCCGTATCTACCAGAAATCAAACTTCTTTGTGGGGACCTATTAATAACTTTATCAAGGGCTCTGTAGATGTTTGGGTCCCCAGAAGGTATAGCCCCTGACACCCCTAATCTTCTTTAAATATTTTCTAAGGTTAGTCATATGGAGGAGGCAAATTATCAAGGGGGTCCCTCCCCTCCTTACCTTCTTCATCCTCCTTTTTGTAATTAAATTAAATATATGAGTGGTGGGCAATACCGTTAGTCCCAACTAGGCTGCAGCATACTTGTTCTCTTCTGCATCCATGGGTATTCTACTATTAACATAAATGTTCAATGCCTGACAGACCCAGTCCTCTGTGGACCCAAATATCGACTAAGATACATGTACATGGGGTCTTAAGGTTTCTTTTGGCTTTTTAACCATACAAAATGAATCATTCTTGCCTTATCCTTATGTTTAGTGCTTCTAAAACTATCCCAATATCTTAACATTAGCCCTAAGGGACTACCCAGTGGAGTATCTGGTAATTTTTCCCCCTTTTTAAACCAGAGGCCACTCCTCAAACCTCCTGAGTCTAAGGATCTGCTTTGTCCCTGACCCATTCCTGGAACTTCTTTTTATACAAAAAAAAAGTTCTGAAACTCGTGGCTGTGCCTGTACGTAAAGGTGTCTTGTGAGTGTTATCCCACCACAAATACCTAGAACAATCACTTCGGTCCTTCACCAGCTGAGTCCCTTGCGGGATATTGGAACCGTGGTTAGAAAGCCTCCGCACTCGCTTCGGAACTAAGTTCCATCTCAATCACACCCTTACACACAGTCACACAACTGAATCCACCCAACTGAACGGCATACTCACAAAACGATAAATCTTCATTCGGATTGTGAGATATGTTCATCTGATTCGTCTGTCTGTCTCTGAGTCCTGCCCTGGCAATTTAGTTCTTCCACAGATGTGGTTTCTTCCCTTTCCTCCCCGTGTCCCAGTCTCCCCTTCATTATAGTCAATTTATCAAATCTTCAGAAATATTCCTCAAATCCATGAGCCTATTTGCTTTTGTTACTGATTCCAAACTCATTCCTAACAGTTACAGCTTTTTTGCCTTCTTTGTGGTTGATTTAGCACTGCTATAGATGTGACTGAAGTGTCTCTGTGAATGGCCTGTGAGGAATGTTTTAACAATTCGTGAAGTGTCAATAGAGAGCTATCTGTATTTGTATGTTCTTTCTTTCAAGTCTCTGATGTCTGGGGGTTTCAGAACAACTGCTAACAATTAGCAACTGTTATGACTTCTGAATGGGACACTATGCAAGCCCCTGATATCTGGCCAGGAGATTAAGGAGAAGAAAGAAGCTGAAGGACGGCTAGAAGGCAAAACTTGCAGGGAACGCTGTGTAAGCTTTTGACATGCTGCCAAGGAGTACAAAGGGGAAGGACAAGAAAAAAAACCTGAGAGGAAGACTATGAGCCTTCAGCATGAAAGACCCCCGGAGACCCCCAGAGGGACCACCAGAGACTGATACGCATGCTCCAGTAGGAGGGTTTGGATTCCGGAAACTAATTATAATAACCCGTTTTTTTTTAGAAGTAGTATCGTCCCTAGATGAGGAGGGGAAGAAGTAAAGTATGGAAAACTCACGGGTTGAGATAAGGATAATTTAATTAAAGGGGAAAAAATATTAGGGAAAGATTATTATTAACTAAACAATTTAACTATAGGGGAAAAAATGAAAATGTACCAACCCCCAGAAGTGATAAACAACACGACAGGAAACACATACAGTAAGTAATGTGCTATATAACTCGGTTCAGAAAGCAGGTATTTAAAATGTAACCTCTTCCAGAACGTAAGCAGCATGAAATAACACTAAAGAACTAAAAGTTCTTTATAGAACTAAAGGTTTATGTCCTCATGAAATAGAATTATTTAAGTACACAGATCTTTACTGCAAATATTTTTACAAATGAAATATACGTATTTTTTTTTCTTTTTAAATGGCCCTAAGGAGAATAATATTCATGAATCAGTTGCATCATTTTTCATTATGGGGAGATAATGAAGCTCGGTCCTCTCTTTAGATTTCGGTTGAATGCATGTCATGATATGATCACTACTCAGCCCGCAATCAGCTTGGATCTTTTGATCGCAGTAAGATGTAAAACCCTTGAGCGTGCATTAACTTCTCCCATTTTCCTTGGCTCCTAAAAAAATAGCATCAACTGCAAGACAATATTAAAATTTATGGAGCCATTTCCTGGGCCTGCATGCAAGAGCAGCCCTGAGAAGAGCTGAGAACAAGGGAGGGCCCTGAGCCAGCATCACCCAGCCGGGGGCATGACATCACAGGAGGACCCTTTGTGACACAGGCCAGTGTCATCTGGCAATAGCCGGTGCTGGCACAACGGCCCCTCCAGTGTCCGTCAGGACAGAGAGGGGATAGGACAGGAGCGAGTGGGACTGGCGAGGAGCCCCCAAGTGCAGCCCACGTCTTTCCGCACTGCCTGTGGCTGTCCCGAGCCTGCGCCCTCCTGACTCTCTCATCACTCGCAATGGAGGAGAGACCCCCCAGCCGCCCCAGGGTGGCCTGGGAAGCGAGTGAGAGCTCCCAGGAGAGCAGCTCTGTATTGGAGCCCTTTGAGGTGTGCGAGGTGGAGCCGCTGCAGTCTGGTGAGTGAGGGTCTGCGCTGGGGTGCGCAGGGCTGGGGCCAGCCGCACCCCCTGCTTGAAGCCAGTGCCCCCTTCCCTTGCTTCATCCTGAAGCCCCTCTACAGTAATCCTTGCTCTCCTTCTGTCTTAGATGCTAGCTGGCTACCTGTGTACGAAGAGGAAGAGGAAGCTGTGGACTTCATCAAGGACTACATCAAAAACAAAGAAAGAGTAAGAGCAGCCCTTTCCATGGCGGCTGTGCCTGCATGTCCTGGCCATGCCCCGGCTCTGCTGCCAGGCTGCTGGAGGGCTGCTGGCTGGGCAGAGCTGCTGCCCTCCAGGCGTCCCACACAGCTCCGCACCCCACAGTGCTGCGGTCCTGCTGGCTGTGGCTCCCCCCTCACGCTCCCTCTTGGTATCTCTGTGGCTGCCAGGATGATGTGCAGAAGATGAAGTTCCTGAGGAACATCGTCACTGTGTTCACAACCGCACAACAGAAGGGCTTGTTAGAGGGCCTGGACACCTTCTGCTTCAGAAATCTGCTGACAGCGAACATCCAGGTGAGGGGACGTCTGGCAGGCTGGGGAAGGTGGCGAGGCTCCCTGGGCATTGGGCAGGGGTGACTGGGGACAAAATGCATGGACGTTGAGTTGCTCCCTGTGAGATTGTGGATGCTGCTGGGACCTCAGTGTTGGAAGGTGCAGGGGGCACTCTGGGTGCCGGTGCTGGGCTGGGGACCCCAGGGCTCCTCTCGTCCTGCCCAGCAGTGCTGGCTCTGCTGGCATTGGGTATCAACGGCTGCCAGGTCCCATCCCGGTTTTGCTCTGCAGGTGCTGCTGGACGAGGAGCCCAGGGACAAGCTGTGCACAGTGGTGCGGCAGCAAGCCATGCTTGCTATCTCTGCCTTGAGGTATGTGCCCTGTCCTTGGCTCAGCTGGCATATCCCTAGCGCATGGTCCTGGCAGATCTGACCCTGGCAAGGAGGCATTCGCCATCCAGGTAGCGCCTCTGCTCTCCCCTGCTCAGGGCTTGTCCAGAGGACAAAGGGAGTACTGAAGCTCTCTGCTGGGAGGTGTGAGGACTACCCTCTTGCCCCGGCCAGCCTCATGGAGAAGGACACTGATCCCAGCAGGGCTCCCCATCCCTCCCTTGGAGTTCTGCCTATGGGAGGTCTGTGTCCTCCTCCCTTTGTCATGGAGGCACTGCTGCCAACACCAGTGTCCCTCTCTTTGCAGCACAGTGAAGGTGGTGCTGGAGGATGAAATGATGTCTCTGTTACTTGCATCCTTCAAGAGCGTGTTCTTTCTTCCTCCGAAAGAGGAACTGGACATTTGCCTCTACGATATGGTACGTGCTGGGTGAGCTACAGGAGCCCCCATATCTCTTTGAGCTACCTCCTGGCTTGCCTGTATTTACAGATGGCTGAAGATCCTTGCTGGGCAGGGTCTCAGCCTTGCTTCACCCCATCACATCCCTCTCACCCTTTCCGTCTGCCTGGCTGTATCCAGCGCTTGAGGCCTGGTCTGCACACAGCACCTTTTCTGCCCTGAGGCCTCCACCGGGCAGCGCGCAGAGCTGCAGCTGTCCTTCCTTGGCAGTAAGGAATGTGGTGGTTTTACCCTGCAGGACATCTGAGTTCCACCACAACTGCTCTCTCATTTCCCCTCCACAAAGGGAAAAGTGGAGAAAATACGATGGAAAGGGCTCAAGGGTTGAGCTAAGGAAAGGGACATCCCTCAACAACTATCATCAAGGGCAAAACAGGCTCAGAGTAGGAAGATTAATAACATGTATTACCTATTTCTAACAAGCTAGAGCAGTAACTCAAAAAAACCTGGAAATGCCTTCCCCCATCCACCCTCTTCTACGTCCTCCCCCCCAGAGGAGCGGGGGAATGGGGGTTGCAGTCAGTCTATAACACTTTGTCTCCACTGCTCCTTCACGGTCCCTCTCTGCCCCTTCTCCGATGTGGGGTCCCTCCCACGGGATGCCATCCTTCACAAAGTGATCCTGTGTGGGCGTCCCACAGGTAGCAGCTCTTCAAAAACTGCTCCAATATGGCTCCGTACCATGGGGTCCATCTGTCGGGAGCAAACTGTTCCAACATGTGTCTCCCATAGGTAGCAGATGCCCCCAAACTAACTGCTCCTGCTTCTCCTACTCACAGAGGCCACCCCTGCAGACCTCCAAAACCGTGCTATGTAAACCCAGTACAAGGGGGAGTTTAGCACATTCTCTTAGAGCTGTGAAGGACCACTGAAAGCCTGACAACACAAAGATTTGTCCTTCTTGCAGACCCTGAAAAGTATGGACATCATGCTGCAGACGTTGCTGATCAGACCTCCTGCCTCCAGCTTACCGGAGAATTTGTACAGGATCTTGCAGGTTGGTAGTTTTCACAGTGGCTGTTCCTCACCCTAGAATGAGGTGACATATAACAGTGAAGAGTGCCCCCTGTGCCATGCACACAGACCATAGCGCCTGCCAGGCCTGTGCCCAGCACACTCAGGGGAGCCAGGGTCTGTCCACCAAGCTCTTCTAGGGCCCCGGTGTCCCCTGGCTGCCGTCAACATCCCTTGCCCTCCACATGTCCTTCCTGTGTCACAGCACAGCTTCCCCGCAGCACTCCTGGGCCTCCTCTGCCCGCAGAGCTCTCCTTGCACCAAAGCAGTGGTGGATTTGAGAGAATTTGAGCCCTGCCCTTGTGCACCACACTGGCAGCATCTGGAGCTATCGCCCTGCTTTCCTTGTCCCCTGTGTTTTCCTTGCCAGGTGTGAATGGGGTAGAGTTCTCCTGGGACCTGCCCATCCTGCACAGGAGCCCAGCCCCGAAACTCTGTTCTCCTGTCCTCCAAGTAGACGTATCCCTGTGGCACTGCATAAACCCAGGCCGTTTCTGCCTGCAGTGGTTTAACCTGGCCAGAGGGTTGAGATAAAGCCAGTTTATTAGGACAGAAAAGAAGGGAAAATAATCATAACAATGATTATAGTACTACTAATAATACACAATGCAATTGCTTCCCACCTGCTAACCAATGCCCAGCCTATCCCTGAGCACCCGCTCCCCCCACCCCAGCCAGCCCCCCCCTATAATTGTTCAGCATAACGCCAGATGGGATGGAATTCCCCTTTGGCCACTTTGGGTCAGCTGTCCTGGGTCTGTCCCCTCCCAGCTCCTGCTGCACCCCCAGCCTGCCCGCTGGCAGGACAGAGCGCGAAGCTGCAAAGTCCTTGGCTTAGTGTAAGCACTGCTCTGCGACAATTAAAACATCAGCGTGTTATCAACATTATTCTCAGCCTAAATGCAAAACACAGCACCACACCAGCTAGGAGGAGGAAAATTAACTCTATCCTAGCTGAAACCAGGACACTGCTCCAAAAGCCAGCCTTCATGGGGAGGGGACAGAGAACTGTGTTCTGGGGGCGGGAATGGGAAGGAGCCAGGCCTTCCCTGGGATGACATCTGCCTACTTGCCTGGCTACAGGGTTGGCCTTGGGATTTGTGTGAAGGGACCCCATGGCTCAGTGACCCACTGAGGGCTTTGCTCCAGCTCTGGGAATCCCTAATGAACGTTGTGACTCCAGCCAGGAGTTCAGCAGTGCTGCTTCTGCTGGAGCAGTTGTCAGCTCCCAGAGCACACCAGCAGCTTTGCTTCCTGCAGGTGCTGCTATGCTTCACGAGCTCTCAGAACAAAGTTGGAAAGGAGAGAGCCATGGAGAGGATCTGGAGGCTGATTGGTTTCATTTCTACCCGTTTTCATCACGAGGTAAGGACACAGGCACCCTCCAGCCAGGCCGTCTGCCCTTCCCTATGTTCCAGAGCAGCCTGCAGCTCAGGGGTGCCTGTGAGGCAAAGCTGGCCACAGGTGGGGGCCGTCAGCACAGCTCTGCCCTGAAGGGAGGGTCTTTCTTTCTCCTTCCCCCTGATCTTCCCTCCCCAGGTGCTGCTCTCTGACTTATTGTGTCCTGTCTTTCCTCCCTCCCTTCCCTTCTCCCTTCCTCCCTTTCATCCTTTGTTTCCTTCCATAGCCAATTGGAAAATACTTCCAGTCTTCTCAGAGGACAACCATTGTCCTCAGGACACTTGAGACCATTAGAGACTGCTGCATCGACGACAACAAGAATCAGTGGGCCAAGTTCACGCTGGAAGTGGCCGCGAGAGACTCTGCCTCCTGGCTGATGGATGTAAGCAGCGGATTGCCCTGCCCTTGAGCCCTTTCATCCCTTGCTCACATCCTGCCTCTCATACCCAGCAGCAGTTCCAGTGGCAGCTGGGCAACTGGCTGCAGTCCAGCGGCAGCCACATTCTCTCCTGTGTCCCTTCCAGGTGGAAAGGATTCTGAGATTCCTCCATGAAAACCTGAAAAGGAGCGACAGCACATCTTTACTCCGGCAGAGCTTCTTCTTAGTACTGAAGGCACTGACTAACCAGTTTCCCAGGGAAGCTCTCATAAGCGTGCTGACCAACCTTCCGCCACTTGACAGGTACCACCCCAACAGCTCCCTAAGCACACAGCGGGTCAGGGCCAGGGCTGCAGGATAGCCTGGGACCTGCGGGGCTTGTCTGGGTCACAGCTTTGTGGCCAGGGCAGCCCTGCCAACAGAGTGTTCTGGGCTTGCAGCACTACGCTGGACATGTGGAAGGTGATGCTTTCCTTTCCAATGACTTCAGAGAAGATCTTGCAGGAGCTACAGAATGTTCTCCAGGACAAACGGGTGTGCAGGTCTCTGCAAGCTCAGCCTCTGCACACCAGCCTTCTTAAGTTCGCTGTGAGTAACCAGAGAACACACCTTGCTCCTCTTCAGGGCTGTGTGCGCTCCTCCGGGAGAGGCACAGTCCTCTCCCTGCCCCATCCTCCCCAACGTGTCGCCTCTTCCAGGACTCATAGACACAGCCCCTTAGGGCCAGCACCAGCCCCCCTACATCAGCCATACGGGGTCCCTGTGCACAAAGACGAAGCCTACCCCTTTACAGGCAGTGCTCACTTTTCTCCATCTCCGGCATCCCCCTACCTTGCCCTTCAGAATGGAAACCTGCAGCAGTGGCAGGGCCAGGAGTATTATCACAGCAATGGCTGAGGCTGGGACAGAGCCGTGGTCTTTGCACAGCCTGGGCAGGCTGTGAGGCCGGGGACAAGTAGCACCTGTAGCCTGCTTTGTGCCAGTTCATGCTGCTCTGTTGCTCCTCAGAGGCATGGCAGCAAGAGGCTGCGGACAGCCAGAGGGCAGGAGGAGCAGGCAAAGAAAAGGTGCCGCGTGGTGCCATGCACAGGGCACAGAGGGGCCCTGTTTTCTTCTGCAGGCACAGCTGCCCCAGGATGAGCATCTGGACAGGCACCTGGGTGCATGTCCCCCGCAGCCTGCCCTGAGCTGCCAGGGGAGCCAGGAGCTGCGTGGTGATGGGCATGCTGCAGGCTCTGCCCATCTCTCACGGCTGTGGTCTTTTCAGATGATGCATCCAACTGAAAATGTACTATCGAATTTACGTGACCCAGAAAAGCTCCTGACGCTTCTGAGTCTTAACAGCCTGCCGATCCTCTGGCTGGTGCTCAGAGCCCTCGTCATGCTGTCGGAGACATCTCAGATGGTGAGTCGGACTTTGCCAAACAAAGCCCTGTTGGCAGCCTGGTGCTGGGACAGAAGGCAACACCATGGCTTGTCATTAGCTGGGAGTCAGGAGGTGGGGTGATGGTGGCGGTGGGGCCTGGTGGCTGCCTGTGCAGCGTCCCAGGAGCTTTCCAGATGGATTCCCTGGGGGACATGTGCAAAGCAGGTGACTAAGGGGGGGAAACGGAGCCCTTGCTCTCATCACCTCCCTTCCCCATGCCCTGCTCTCCCAGCTACTTAATCACCACATTCGTGGCCATTGCCTGATGGAAGGTTGCTGGTGAGATTCCCATGGCAGCTGCCAGGAAGTGAGCAGGAGGCTGGTGCTCTGGAACCAGAGCATCCTGGCCAGGGTGGCTGTCCACCTCTTGACTAAATACATACGGTGTCTTTCCGTACAGGTGACGGACGTGCAGGTCCTGCTGCCAGAAGTCATGGAGACTCTGCAGTATGAAAACACGCACATCAACATGAAGGCCCTGACTATCTTCAAAAATGTGATTCGTCATCTGGAGAAGAAGGAGGCCAGCCACATCGCTCTGGCACTGGCTGGGAGACTCCTGCCTCTCTTTAACGATGTAAGACTGCTGTTGGTGACTGAGCCCCGCAGATGGGCACCCTGCAATGGCACTGCCCTTCGTGCCAGGCCTGTGGGCAGCACTCGGGCAGGGCCTTCTCCTCTCTCTGCTCCTCTGGGTTATGGTGGGCTGTCTTCTGGGCTCTGCAGTCCAGCAGAGCTTCTTGCTGTCAGGTATCCAACTCAGCACAGCCAAAAGTTCCCTGTGCTGAGGCAGAAAGGCAGAAGCTGAGGAGACAGAGTGTGCCCCAGAAGCCTTACCGAAGCCCTTTCCCAGGGGAGCTCTGCTTTGACATGGCTGGTGCAGCTACCAGTAAAAGTGGGCTGGCTTGTAGCACACTCCATGGTACAGGCACCCCGTGCAGGAAACCTGTTGCTTTGCCTTGTGCGGGCCTCCAGCTCCTTTGTTCCAAACATGAGGCTTCACCCTTCACATCAGCCACCCTACGGCCCTTGCTCCCCATGGACAGGGGGAGGCTGGCAGTTGGTGAAATCCTCCTTTTGCCCTCCCTAACAGGTGTCCAGTGAGGTGCGAGAATGCTCCATGCTCCTCTTCAAAGACTTGATGGAGTCTGTGCTGTGGTGGAAAAAAGGAGAAATGAAGAAGACCGTGCACAGGGCCATTATTCCACTGCTTTTCCGGATGCGTGACAACACTGAGAGTGTGGCCAAGGTACAGATTTCAGACCTGGCCATTGACATGGGCACTGGGTGTGCTGACACCAGAGGGGTATTCTGGGCATGGCGGGGCCAGGGCAGCAGGCAATCAGACACTTTAGGTATGTGTGTGCGGTGCCATCTCCCTGCCTCTGCTTCTCCACAGGCCTCTGCAGTAATCCTACTTGCTTGTGCAAAGTTCCTGAAGTGGAAACAGCTTGAGCAGCTGGCTCAGACTGAGGACATCTGGAAGATTGGGGAGTACTTGGTAAGGAGAACCACACAGCCCCAGGCCCCATATGAACAAGCCTGTCTGACATGCCCAGGCTGCTCCAGCCCAGAGTCCCCCGCCTGCAGCTGCATCGTGGCTCCGTTCCCTCCAGCACAGAGCCCCAAGGGCTCTTCTGCAGGCCCCTCTGCCTTCCCCACCCCCAGCATGCGGGAGGAGACCCTAGCCCATCTGGGCCTTGGCAGTGGGACAGAACGGTCTCCTAACTCTTTCCAAACCTCAGCCCCACAGAGCTCCTGGCTGGGAGCTGAGGATGGCCTGGGGGAAAGGGGAAGGGGGGTGCTGGCAGGAGGGAGTTGTCCGGCTGGCTGGGGAGCGTCTGTGAGCTCTGTGCCCTTGTGCTTTCTCCAGCTCAAGCAGAAGAGGAGCAGGGTGGAAGGATACCTGCAGCAGAGCCTGACATACCTGTGGGATGATCAGACCAGCTTGCGAAAGACGGCTGTCAAATTCGTCGGTAAGCCAAGGCCCTGCTTCCCTGTCTGGGCCCTGCCCTGGCAGTAAGGCCCAGTCCTGTGGGCCCTGAAGCCCCTGATTGTACCCCCAGGAGCCCTGTGCCTCCCTCAGACCCCCACCCATGCAGGTGGGCCTGGGGTGTGCCTTGCTCAGGTTCCTCCTTGGGCACTGTGCTTGCAGGGGGGCTGGGGGCGGGGGGCAGCGCCTGTCTATACCAGGGGCTGTGATGGGGAGCAGGATCTGACTGGTGCTCTTTTCCTAGCGTTTGCTGCAATGCACTCCAGGGACCTAGACAAAGAAGACCTGCATATGATCATCACCTGTGAGTGAGGGCAGTGCTGGGGGTGCTGGGACCAAGTGACAGGGGGCAAAGCCCATGCAGTCTGCAGCCTTGTCCTGCTCCAGGGAAATGCTGCAGGGGCAAAGGGACATGCTAGCCGGACCTGTTCCTGCTGGCCCTAGAAGTATACGATGGGGTTGGCATGGTCCAGAGTGATGCTGGATGGTCTCTGTAGGTCAACAGGTTGCATCTCTGCTCTGTGTCTTTCTGTCGCAGTCCTCCGAATGCAATGTGACACCCATCCATCGATCCGTATCCTGGCAGCTGGGACCATAGAGATCCTGCAACGTCAAGTACAGCAGCAACCCGCATCAAGATGGGCTAGGCTAAAAGCACTGCGCTGCTGGCCGTGAAAAGCCAGGGAGCTGCAAAGCTTCCCTGGGGAAGATCTCTCTGAATAAAACTGCAACTACACGACCAGTCCCTTGGTATCCTTCAGTATTTGTCTTATGTGGCCAGGTTTTGATAGGGGGGTTCTGCAGGGGCAGCTTGTGTGAGAAGAGCCCAGGGGATGCTGCAAGGCAAGCGAGGACCATCCCCAGAGGGCTCCAAAAAGGACTCGCCGCCAGAGGAGCCCATGGAGGAGAAGGTGGATCTGTCCTGAAGGAGGCTGCAGTCCATGGAGAGGCCCCACAGAAGCAGACTCTGGAGTGGAGCTGCTGCCTGTGGAGAGCAGCCCACAGTGGAGCAGGAGGCCTGGGCCCCCCTTCCCCATTCTCCCGTGCTGCTTGTGGGAAGGAGGTAGAAGAGTGTGTAAGCGAGGAAGGTGTTTCTCGTTTGCTTTCGATTCTCACTGCTCGAGTTTGTTATTGACAGGAACAAAGAGAATGATGTTTGGGTGCTTTGGGGAGATACATGTTTCCTCAGATGAGAAGCACCGGTTCACTGGAAACAAACTTGTGTCCCCCTGGGAGGTGTTTGTGGACCACAGGGAAGTGCTGCGGGTCCCCAGGAAAATGCCTGGATGCCCTTGAACGTCGTGCTTGCATACCTTGAGGAGCTGTTACATTGCACAAAGGAGATGCTTGCATGCTCCAGAGACATGCCGGGGTGCCCCTGTGTTGTGCTTCCTTGCCCCAAATCTAGGCTTGGGCACTCTGGGCATGTTCTTGTGTGCCTCCAGGAGAAGATGGTGTGCTCCTGCAAGGTGCTTGGATGCCCTGAGGAGATGCCAGCGTGCCCTAGGAAAATGCTTGGGTACACCAGGGAGATCCTTGGTCTTCAAGGGAGGTGATTGCGTTCTCCAGCAAGGTGTTTGGCTGCCCCGTGCTGGTTTCCCTTAGGGAGATGCCTGGGTGCTACAAGGATGTTCTTGGGTGCCCCTTTTACACAGTTGGATGCCCACAGATGATGCTGCTCTTTCCCAGGGAGGTGCTTGGGTCCTCCCTCCAAGGAGATGCTTCTTTTCTAAGGGGAAATGCTTTTGGGTAACGCAAAGAGGTTCTGGGATGCAACAGGAGATACTTGAAGGATGTACTTGGGTGCCCAAGGGAGATGATTTGGTGCTCTAGGTAGAATCCTAACTTCTCCAAGGAGATGTTTTTGTGGTGTGGGAGAATTTTTCAGTGCATCCACAGTGAGATGCTTGAGTGCCAATAGGAGATGCATGGGTCCACCAGGAAAATGCTTACGTCCCCTGGGGATATGCTTGGGTGCCCTGCTGACATACTTGAGTGACCCAGGGAGGGGCTCCTGCCCCCTGCAGAAGCTCTGGGGTTCCAAGGGAGATGCTTCCCATCTCCAATGAGATACTTGTGTGCCCCTGTCCTGGTTTCAGTTAGAACAAAATTAATTTTCTTCCTAGTAGCTGGTAGAATGCTGTGTTCTGGCTTAGGATGAGAAGAGTGCTGATAACACCCCAATGTTTTAATTGTTGCAGAGCAGTGCTTACACCAAGCCAAGGACATCTCAGCTTCTTGCTCTGTCCTGCCAACGGGCCGGCTGGGGGTGCAGTAAGAGCTGGGAGGGGACAGACCCAGGACAGCTGACCCAAACTAGCCAAAGGGGTATTCCATACCATCTGACATCATGCTAAACAATATGTAGGGGTGGCCAGCCGGGGGAGGGGGCCAGACTGCTCAGGGTTAGGCTGGGCATCGGTCAGCGGGTGGTGAGCAATTGCATTGTGCATCACTTGTTTGTACACATTAGTAGTAGTAGTACTATTATCACCATTGTATTATTTTTATTGTTGTTATTATTAGTATTATTATTTTCCTGTCTTATTAAACTGTCTTTATCTCAACCCACGGGCTTCACTTTCCATTTCTCTCCCCCGTCCCAGAGAGGGAGGGGGGAGGGTGTGCGAACGGCTGTGTGGTATTTAGCTGCCAGCCGGGTTAAACCATGACAGTCTTTTTGGCGCCCAACATGGGGCCTGAAAGGCTGAGATAACGGCAGATCTGACCAGAGAGTGTTAAACTAAAATTGGTATAAGTATTAGATCTGCTTAATAGTTACTTGTCATAATGCTGATTGCTTTAATCTCAAGTCCAGAGA
Source organism: Anas platyrhynchos (assembly GCF_047663525.1). Taxonomy (NCBI): domain Eukaryota; kingdom Metazoa; phylum Chordata; class Aves; order Anseriformes; family Anatidae; genus Anas; species Anas platyrhynchos. Next base: position 3,736,672 of record NC_092626.1, read on the forward strand.
AGGGCGACGAAGCTGGTGAGGGGTCTGGAGAACAAGTCCTACGAGAAGCGGCTGAGGGAGCTGGGCTTGTTCAGCCTGGAGAAAAGGAGGTTCAGGGGCAACCTTATTGCTCTCTACAGGTATCTTAAAGGAGGCTGTAGCGCGGTGGGGGTTGGTCTGTCCTCCCACGTGCCTGCTGACAGGCACCTGGGGAGTTTTAGGTTGGATGTTAGGAAGAACTACTTTACCGAAAGGGTTGTTAGACATTGGAACGGGCTGCCCAGGGAAGTGGTGGAGTCACCATCCCTGGAGGTCTTTAAAAGACGTTTAGATGTAGAACTTAGGGATATGGTTTAGTGGGGACTGTTAGTGTTAGGTCAGAGGTTGGACTCGATGATCTTGAGGTCTCTTCCAACCTAGAAATTCTGTCTGCCGCTCCTGTTTTCCAAATTGAGTATTATAGCACATTATTTTCCGTATGTGCTCTCTGTCATGTTGTTTATCCTCTCCGGGCCCTGGTTTCAGATCATTATGGTACTGTGTGTTGTAACAGTGGCTTATGAGAAGATGAAATATCTGGTCATGACTCTAACTTGGTATTTGTACTCAGTAACATCGTCGACTCTATACTTTGGAAACCGTATCTCGGAAACTATTAGCAATTATACCTGTTGCCTTTTTTCATCAGGGATCCAATCTGTGGAGGGGAAAGGGGAAGATATTTTTTCTTACTCGATCACTCTCCCTTTCTCCTTCACCACCCTCTTATCCTCCAAACTTGTTACAATAGCTCTCCAAGGTACTAAATATCCTTGGGATACAAGGAACACCCTCAAAATCTAAAAGCTTACCCCACTTGCTTTTCAAAATTAAACTTTTTTAAGAAAAATGTTTAAAGTTTAGACACTTACTCTGAAATAAGGAAATGATTAGATCTTCTTTCAATCCCCCCCCCAGCCCCAAGACACACACACGAAAAATAATTATGGATGCGATTATGGAAGCATTGACAAAGGCAAGCGTGATTAATATGTTAAAATTAGAATCACAAAATATCCAGAGTTGAAGGGACCCACAAGGATCATTGAGTCCAAATCCTGGCTCCACATAGAACCACCAAAATTCAGACCATGTCTGAGCGCATTACCCAAACACTTGAACTCCAGTAAGCTTGGTGCCATGACACTTGGGGAGCCTGTCCCAGTGCCTGACCACCCTGTGGGTGCAGAACCTTACTATGCAGTTCCTAACACCCAGCCTCATCCTCCCCTGTCGCAGCTCCATGCTGTTCCCTCGGGTCCTGTCGCTGTCCCCAGAGAGCAGAGCTCAGCGCCTGCCCCTCCACTCCCCTTGTGAGGGAGCTGCAGGCCGCCATGAGCCCCCCCCCAAGCCTGCTCTGCTCTGGGCTGAACAAACCAAGGGACCTCAGCTGCTCCTCATCTGTCTTGCCCTCTAGACCTTTCCACATGTTTGTAGCCTTCCTTTGGAGGCTCTACAGTAGTTTTGTGTCTTACACTATGGTGCCCAAAACTGCACGCAGTACTCGGCATACCACTACTTATACTATACTTGAGTATTCACAAACTATTTGAGAACTGTATCTCCAGCTATTAAAGTTGGCTTTCTATTTCTATTTAGCAATCTCTCCACAAATATCCCTTTTACATCCCAAGCCAAAATAGTAACACCATTAAAACACGATGATTTTACATTAACTTCAAATAAGTAAAGACTTTCAACACCTCACCAGCTCCAGCTCGGATCCACTAATTTTTCCCTGTTGGTTCCCTGGGATTTCAATAACAGAAGTCCCACTGATTAAAGTTTTCAAGTTTATATTAAATTACAACGCAGCTCTACCCTTATATCCAAAAATATAAAATTAGAATTACTTATATTGCAGTTCAGGATCCTATAAGAACAAAATTCTCAGAATTTAAGAATTGATAGTTTTGTCAGAAGCAAAGAAAGCAAAGACAAGAAAAGGCCATTAAGAAAAGGAAAGATATAAAGCTTTGGTAGCTGTGGAATTTCTTCTTATTCAACAGGAAATATGACAAATGTAAGCAGTCAAAAAGAAGGGGCCAAGAATATTTTTATCATACGTGTCACAAACAGAGCACCAAGTGAACCTATTGGTAGAAGTGCTATCTAGGGCATAAAGTCAGTAACAAAGAGAAAAGCACCCAAGTGCTTTTTACTGAAACACTCTTATCCTGATGTCAGATTGCTGGGAAGATGCTTGCTCACTTGTTGGGAACTATGTTGAGTTGTACCCAAATATTGTACTGAAACTGACACTCAAGGAGGAAAGCAAGCTTGGAAATGACTTAAGCTTCACCATTTCAAACACTGTTAGACTGATACTGTTTAGGTGGTTGTGGTTGAATCCAGTATCCCCACAAAGTCCTCAGTTGTCTACTGCAACAGATCGGCATTGTCTGCATTTCCACAGCTACCACTACAGTTGGTGCTCAGATTTCTTCTGAAAGTAAATAAGCGTTACTTAAGTTGAAAAGTTAAACCTAAATTTCTCTCTTACCATTTCACTTTGCAGCATCAGGCAAATTCTTTAACTCTCAGTCAAGACAGTATTTGAATGATAATATACTTGCAAAAAATATGTATTCCCTACTGTTTAAAGGCAGATTAAATCTACGTCAAGTCCCTGCCATAAAAGGACTGTCTCCCAGGGAATAAATTTGTGCACTTGCCCCATGCACACGCTCATACCAAAGAGATACAGAGCTTGAATATACTTTAAAAAAACAATATCTTAATAGAAATAACTGGAAAAGGAAACCTGTATTTCATCTTCCATTAATTTTTCCATATCCAAAAAGCATTGAAAAAGAATTTATTATATTTATATACATATATATATGTATATATATATATTTTTTACCTTCGCATTGCTCTGGTCCTGTGAAGGCACACAGCCTCTATTTTCTGGTACATTCATTATGCCAGTAATAAATTCTGGCAGTTGAACCTTTAATAAAAAGAATTGAATAAATTTAAATACAAAGATGACTGAAACACAAAAGTAGTACTAACACCAAGTAAAGCTACGATTTTCTCCAGCTTGCTAATGTTTTGAACACCAAAAGCTACTTCACCAAAAGCTACTTTTTCTTTAGTCTTTAGAAATACAACTGTTCTAAGAGAGAAATGACATGCAAGATTCAAATTAACTCAGGACAACCTTTACAGTTACTGCCCTAAAAGCAGCTGCCTTTTTTTTTTTTAGAAAAAAAAATGGCCTCATGTGTAGTGTTGTTTTTTTTTTAAAAAAAAAAAAAGTTAAGAAAAGCAATTGCATCTTCCTGAATTTTAGTCCTCCTTTATGTCTTTTGTAGAACTGTTTGAGTGCAGATTCTCTAAACTTAAGTAGGCAAGTTTGTTACAAGCATACCTGTCAGACTCATACAACAATTTAGGTTAGAAGGGATCTTTTGAGATCACCTAGTACAGTTACTTGCTTGAAGCAAGACAAGTTAGACCAAGTTGCTCAGTGATGTCTTATCCCTACAAGACCTATCCCTTACCCCAAGCCAAGGTTAATATCTCTAAAGGCAAGATTCCACATCTCCTCCGGGCAACCTGTTCCAGTATTTGACTACTTTTTCATGGACACAGCTTTATTCCCAACTCAGGAGGAAGAGTTACTCCAAGCAATTGAAATATCCTGTCCTTTACTGACTAATTTTTCCTCTAATAATGCATGTTACCTTCCTGCAAGCAGACAGATAACTCTTCTCTGTAATTTTTGTTACAAGCTCGAAATAGGTGCAGCTAATTCCAATGTTTACTATTTTTTCATTATAAGTTTCCTTTGTCTTTTAATCTTCCCATGCTCTAGAGAGCACAGAATCAAACACAATCATGTGGCATGCTTGTATTTTAAACTTCCTTTAATTGCTACTAATACACAACCATCAGACCCAGCAACACGGGTTCAGGAAAGTCCATCTCACTAATTTGATATCCTTTTATGATAAGATCACACTCTTAGTAGAGGAAGGGAAAGCAGTGGATGTAGTTTTCCTGGATTTTCACATGGTTTTTGATTTTGTCCCTCATGGTCCTTCTAGACAGATTGCCTAACTGTGAGGAAAACAGACTCACAGTAGGACATTTGGACTCAATTTTTGCAGGTCCCTTCCAACTGCATCCATCTTATTCTGATCTTTGTTACCAGATCAAAATATACAACCAAATTTTTGTTATTTCCATAGTCAGACTGCAATATGTACTACAACTTCTCTAGCCTGGAGCATGGCCTCATGTGTAGCGTTATAACATCTGAAGCACAAGAAACTGCAACAGATGCTTGACTGAGTAGCTGAAGTGGAACCTCTTGCGGTCTCTGGAAAAATCTAACATGAAGATACATGAAGAATATGGAGATCTTTTTTTGCCATTAAGAGCGAGGTATTTTTCAAAATGAAAACCAAAACTATTTGGACTGCCTATCAACATATATCCAAAACTCCATGACACATTAATCACTAAGCTTTGATCCATCTACATCAAGTCTCTACAATTCAGTTTTCAGTTCTGTTTGTGAGAAAGAACAAGATACTCAGTGGAGCTGTGATCTACCCATCCAGCAAGACAGCAGAAATATGCAATTTTTGAATGGATCTAAGATCTCTTAAAGATTTAATAATTTAAAGTCATCTGTTCCTCCAGAGAAAAGGAAAGTCATTTGTGACTAATTCAAGACTTCCGTATATATTTTAGATGCACTGTAAATCCATAACTGGAATCAGAAATATGGTAAAACAGAGATCAAACAAACAAAATACTTACAGGGGCTATGCTTTCCTCTTCAGATACAAGTGCAAGAGCATAGCACTTCTGACATATATCTATGATATCTAACATATTGCTGCTTGCTAAGAAGGTATCTGTTAGAGGATGCACGGCCGAAAGCACGACAGACACCAGTAGAGTCAGATCATGCTGCTCCCATTTATTGCCCGAATAGCCTCGCTTTTATAGTGAACTTAACAGGGGCGGATAGTGTCTCACACAAGATTATTGGTCAAAAGCACTCGGACAAACAACTACAAGAAAACAACCCCACCTGCAAGAAAACAACCCCCTTGTGATTAGCAGTCACATAGACCTTGTCCTTGAAGCCAGCTACTGGTAACAATATTTTTCTGAATTCCTCAATTGGGCGATGTGGGAACACTGTCATGGGAACTTCTCATAGTTGCCCTGGTAGCTTGGTTTGCTCAGCTACAGCAGGCCATGAGATTTTCTAAGGCCTACTCCTGGTTGCTTAAGGCAAGCTCAGATCGAACAATTGTTCCACGGACTCACGTCCACGCCCTGTATGCCAATTGCCAATTCCCAACAGGTATCATAGGCTTTTTTAACGCCAGCATAATTTTCTGGCTTTTCCATGTTTTCATGTGATAATCCTAGTTTGTCATGTAACAAATATTTCCAAGTTTCCATCACATCATTAAGGCCTCCCTGGGGCCAGGGTCAGGGACGTGGCCAGGAAGCTCCCCAACCTGGTGCGCCCCTCTGATTATTATCCGCTCCTGATAATCCAGGCGGGCACTGATGACATTGACAACAGAAGCCTGAAGGCTATCAAAAGAGACTTTAGGGGACTGGGACGGTTAGTGGACGGAGCAGGAGTGCAAGTAGTTTTTTCGTCCGTCCCTACGTTGACAGGGAGGGGTACGGAGAGGACAACGAAAGCCCACCTGTTAAACACGTGGCTCCGGGGCTGGTGCCTACGCAGAAATCTTGGGTTTTTCGACCATGGGGCAGTTTACTCAGCACCTGGTCTGGTGGCCGTAGACGGGTCCCTATCCTTTAGGGGAAAAAGGATCCTGGGCCAGGAGCTGGCGGGGCTCATTGATAGGGCTTTAAACTAGGTAAGAAGGGGGATGGGGCTGGAGCGAGGACTGTTGGGGCTGTACCAGGGGGAGCAGTGGCAAGGCCGGAGGATAAGGTAAAGGCCCAGCTGAAGTGCATCTACACCAATGCACGCAGCATGGGTAACAAACAGGAGGAGCTGGAAGCCATCGTGCAGCGGGCAGGCTACGACTTGGTTGCCATCACGGAAACGTGGTGGGACCAGTCTCATGACTGGAGTGCTGCGATGCCTGGCTATATGCTCTTCAGAAGGGACAGGCAGCATGGAAGGGGTGGCGGTGTGGCTCTCTATATTAGAGAGTCTTTCGATGTTGTAGAACTCGAGGCTAGGAATGACAAGATCGAGTCCCTTTGGGTTAGGATCGGCAGGGACAACAAGGCTAGTGTCCTGGTCGGGGTCTGCTATAGACCGCCGAACCAGGATGAGGAGACGGATGAGGAGTTCTACAGGCAGCTGACAGAAGTTGAGAAATCGTCAGCGCTTGTGCTCGTGGGGGACTTCAACTTCCCAGACATATCCTGGAAGCACAACACAGCCCAGAGGAAGCAGTCTAGGAGGTTTCTGGAGAAAGTGGAAGATAGCTTCCTGACGCAGCTGGTTAGTGAACCTACCAGGGGTGGTGCCCTGCTAGACCTTCTCTTCACAAACAGAGAAGGACTGGTGGAGGATGTGATTGTCGGGAACAGTCTTGGGCAGAGTGACCACGAAATGGTGGAGTTCTCTATTCTTGGCGGGGCCAGGAAGGGAACCAGTAAAACCACTGTATTGGACTTTCGGAGGGCTGACTTTAGGCTGCTCAGGACACTGGTTGGTGGAGTCCCATGGGAGGCGGTTCTGAAGGGCAGAGGGGTTCAGGAAGGCTGGGTGCTATTCAAGAGGCAAATCCTAATGGCACAGGAGCGGTCTATCCCCATGTGCCCAAAGATGAGCCAGCGGGGAAGACGACCAGCCTGGCTCAACAGAGAATTGTGGCTTGAGCTTAGGAGGAAAAAGAGGGTTTATAATCTTTGGAAAATTGGGCAGGCCACTAGGGAGGACTATAAGGATGTAGCGAGGCTGTGCAGGGACAAAATTAGGAAGGCCAAAGCTCATCTGGAGCTCAAGCTGGCTACTGCCGTTAAAGATAACAAAAAACGCTTTTATAAATACATCAACACAAAAAGGAGGACTAAGGAGAATCTCCATCCTTTACTGGATGCGGGGGGAAACTTAGTTACAAGAGATGAGGAAAAGGCGGAGGTGCTCAATGCCTTCTTTGCCTCAGTCTTTAGTGGTAAAACCGGTTGCTCTCTGGATACCCAGTACCCAGAACTGGTGGAAGGGGACGGGGAGCAGGATGTGGCCCTCACCATCCACGAAGAACTGGTTGGTGACCTGCTACGGCACTTGGATGTGCACAAGTCGATGGGGCCGGATGGGATCCACCCAAGAGTACTGAGAGAACTGGCAGAGGAGCTGGCCAAGCCCCTATCCATCATTTATCAGCAGTCCTGGCTATCGGGGGAGGTCCCAGCTGACTGGCGGCTAGCAAACGTGACGCCCATCTACAAGAAGGGCCGGAGGGCAGACCCGGGGAACTACAGGCCGGTCAGTTTGACCTCAGTACCAGGGAAGCTCATGGAGCAGATCCTCTTGGGAGTCATCACGCGGCAATTGAAGGGCAAGCAGGCGATCAGGCCCAGTCAGCATGGGTTTATGGAAGGCAGATCCTGCTTGACGAACCTGATCTCCTTCTACGACAAAGTGACGCGCTGGGTGGACGAGGGAAAGGCTGTGGATGTGGTCTACCTTGACTTCAGCAAGGCTTTTGACACCGTTTCCCACAGCATTCTCCTCAAGAAACTGGCTGCTCTTGGCTTGGACTGGCGCACGCTTCGTTGGGTTAGAAACTGGCTGGATAGCCGGGCCCAGAGAGTTGTGGTAAATGGAGCCAAGTCCAGTTGGAGGCCAGTCACTAGTGGCGTCCCCCAGGGCTCGGTGCTGGGGCCGGTCCTCTTTAACATCTTCATCAATGATCTGGATGAGGGCATTGAGTGCACCCTCAGTAAGTTTGCAGATGACACCAAGCTAGGTGCGTGTGTCGATCTGCTCGAGGGTAGGAAGGCGCTGCAGGAGGATCTGGATAGGCTGCACCGATGGGCTGAGGTCAACTGTATGAAGTTTAACAAGGCCAAGTGCCGGGTCCTGCACCTGGGGCGCAATAACCCCAAGAAGAGCTACAGGCTGGGAGAGGAATGGCTGGAGAGCTGCCAGGCAGAGAAGGACCTGGGAGTGATGGTGGACAGTCGGCTGAATATGAGCCAGCAGTGTGCTCAGGTGGCCAAGAAGGCCAACGGCATCCTGGCTTGTATCAGAAACACTGTGACCAGCAGGGCTAGGGAGGTGATCGTCCCCCTGTACTCGGCTCTGGTGAGGCCGCACCTCGAGTACTGTGTTCAGTTCTGGGCCCCTCGCTACAAGAAGGACATCGAGGTGCTTGAGCGGGTCCAGAGAAGGGCGACGAAGCTGGTGAGGGGCCTGGAGAGCAAGTCCTATGAGGAGCGGCTGAAGGAGCTGGGCTTGTTCAGCCTAGAGAAAAGGAGGCTCAGGGGTGACCTTATCACTCTGTATAAGTATATTAAAGGAGGCTCTAGCGAGATGGGGGTTGGCCTGTTCTCCCATGTGCCTGGTGACAGGACGAGGGGGAATGGGCTAAAGTTGCGCCAGGGGAGTTTTAGGTTAGATGTTAGGAAGAATTTCTTTACTGAAAGGGTTGTTAGACATTGGAAGAGGCTGCCCAGGGAGGTGGTTGAGTCACCATCCCTGGAAGTCTTCAAAAGACGTTTAGATGTAGAACTTAGGGATATGGTTTAGTGGGGACTGTTAGTGTTAGGTCAGAGGTTGGACTCGATGATCTTGAGGTCTCTTCCAACCTAGAGATTCTGTGTGTGATTCTGTGTGTGTAATACCGTGAAATCTCCGTGGTGCTAATAGGACAGAAAAAACAAACAAACAAACAATGTTTTATGTTCAGCATAGCTTTAAAAGTTACTTTAAAACAAGATACATATATATATATCTTACAGAACAAAATTATAAAGTAAATATTTGCATTTGTAACGAACAAAGTAGTACTTATAATTGAAGTTATTCCGGTGCTTTGGTCTTAGAGCTAACTTTTTGAAATAAAGTCCTTTATCCTGATCTTTAAAATGCCAGGCATATATTTTCAACTTTACTCATAAGAAAATAAATTGATTTTCACAGGACTACTGCATAAATACAGTTAATTATTTGCAGAAATAGCGTTCATCACAGCAGACATTTACCTTCCAAAAGCAGTAAATAATATTAACATGGTTCAAGTAGTGATCTGGGAAAACATACACCATCTCCCAACAAAAATGAACATTTTTCCCCCCTCCCACGTTAATACTTTACTATAATGTTGATAGCACTGCTACACAGATCTAACAAATGCATTAAAGCAACACACACCTAATTATATCCATATATCCCTTACTAGTATCATAAATAACATCAACCATATGACACTATCTTACACCCACCTTTGGGCCCACACTCCCTTACAGAATGATTAGATTACATTCCCATGCACCCATCTGCCTCCTTCCCTTTAGTCCTTCCCCCCCCCCCCAAATGAAAGAGAACTATAACTTGACAGTCAATTAGAAGATTTAATAGCAATTAATAGAGTTAAAGTGCAAATCAAGTAGGCAAAAAAATGACATAATGTGGGTAGCACAATAACTACCAGCATGTTTTCAGCAACTGAAGAATCTTTCCCTATTCTAGGCAAAAAATAAAATTTATTTTATTTTTTTTTCTTGGATACATTACATTACTTGGATACAAAAAATAAAATTTATTTTATTTTTTGTATCCAAGTAATGTAATGTATCCAAGTAATGTAAGAGGCTGGTTTCACAGCTGCAGTCCCTTTCCTTTTCCTACTCTCGAGAGAAGAGCACTCCGTTGACCTTTGATAGACAGAAACAGAAAATACATCAAGAGGAAGGACTAAAATCACATTTGATTTATCTATCAGTTACTTTCCCCCTCCCCTCCCCCCAAAGGATTTACATCAAAATAAGGTCATCTGCTATAAATGCATTTATAAATAGGGGTGCGTCCAATAATGATCCCTAAGCACTTCTGAGATGTGCAAACGCTTGACTGTAAAGCAATAGCTTGCAGTTTTATTATGCAGAAGCCAAAAGGGAAAATATAGAAAATGCTTCTTATTAAGTCTTTACACGGAAGAACCAAAGAGACTAAAAATAAAAGACTAAACATGGGATTATGGACCGCATACAATCTTGTAAATAAGTGGAAAACTTAAGGACCAAAGTTGTTAGCAAAGGTGCCATAGTCGGGGTTTACAAGAACAACAGCAGGGCACAAGTGAAAAGCAAAAAGGTAAAAGTCACAGAAGGCAGGAACAAATAAGGATGGAATTCACAGTTCTAAATCAAAAAGAGTAAGTGACACATCCCTCTTATTTGAGTAAAACTGAATGAGGTCTTAACTGGATTGCAGCCTACAACCTTCATTGTCAGCAAGAAGACGGGAGAGTTTAGGAAATGCTGCACTTGGGTACAGTATATAACACTACTTAGAGGATCTCTTATTTAAAGGAGATGAGTATTGTCAGTGGTTAAAGACTGCAATAATGAGAAAGCCATAAAATAAGTTCAATCCCTTTAAACAAAACTACATTCACAAAGAATTACAGTCAGAACCTGACTGTAAGTTAAAATACATAGCAAAGGCTTCTGCTACTCTTCTGCCCCACGCCCCCCCCCCCCCCCCCATCACAAGAAGGGCATAGACCTATTACAATGAGTCCAGAGGAAGGCCACAAAGACAATCAAGGGGTTGGAGCACCTCACCTACAAAGACAGGGTGTGGGAGTTGAGACTGTTCAGAAGAGAAGGCTCCAGAGACCTTAAGGGGTCCTACAGCAAAGCTGGGGAGGGACTCTATCAGACAATGTAGGGATAAGACAAGGGGGAATGGCTTTACACCAAAAGAGGGTCGATTTAGATTAGACCTTAGGAAGACATTCTTTGCTGTGAGGGTGGTGAGGCACTGGAACAGGCTGTCCAGAGAAGCTGTGGATGCCCCATCCCTGGAAATGTTCCAGGCTGGGTTGGATGGGGCTTTGGACAACTGGGCTGGTGGGAGGTATCCCTGCCTGCTGCCAGGGGAAGTTGGAAATAAATGGCCTTTAAGGTCTCTTCCAACACAAACCATTCTATGATATGAACTCTTTCCACTTCAGCCCCTCCAAAAATTAAATATATAATATTATAAGCACAACTCAAAGAGATTAGCAGTTGGTCAGAGAAAAAAAAGAGTCTCATTTTAGCTTGGTACTTGTGGAAGAATTTGTTTCAAAACAAAGTAGAACTTCAGTATAGTATTTAGTAAACCAAAGCCATTCCTTGCAAGACAAAGGACATGCAGAGATTAGCAAAGTTGAAAATATTTTTGCAGCACTAATATAAGTAAAATTGCACTCCAGGTATTAACTTTCACGATCAGGTGCTCACTGTGGCAGTGTATTCTATTACTTACACAGTCAATTGTCGCAAGTCCGATGTTAAATGAAAAAATAAGTGCGTGATGGTTTCCAACAAGCATATGCCAGCTAACTAATGTCTAAAGGAAGTTCAAAAAGTTCTGGACTTTCATTCCATGATAGACATTGCAAATATTGTGTTTCATGGGCATAGAAAAAACATGTTATAAAGCATCTTCACTTCCTGTGCTTCTTGATAATGTAGCACATTAAATCTCCTTGGACTCCTATTTTAGCATGTTTGAAATCCAGTAGCAACATTTCATGCCTAAATACACCTTTTTAGTATCGCCTAGGTATTGTGAACTTTCTAGGGCTAACTACATAGCAAAGCCATTTCTATTTTGCCATAGAGTTGTTAAAAAAAAAACAAACAAACACAAACATGATGCATATTCCAGCAATACTATGGTCTCTCCTACCTTCCCTAAATTAATGGTCATTAACCACTTTTCAAACATGTGCTTTCAAGGTTGCTGTGTTTAACCACCATCGCGGTGTTGTCTCTAATTCTAGTTTTTCAGGCATACTCCTAGATTGCAGTATTCCTGTCTGGCACTCTTCCTGATTTGTGAGATTCTGCAATCTGGCAGTCTCCAACCCTCCACTGAGCTTTTAGTGCTTGCATGTGCTCTCTTCTAAGAGGGAGGCTCCCAAACTGTGGCCTATAAAGCACATTATGCAATATAAAGCAACACTTCAAATGGGTTTCCTATTCCAGGAAATGTTGATAGGGCTGCATGCAGATTTAGAAACCCATCCGTGTAAGAGCAAATCTAGAGACATAAGCATCTGATAGCTGTGACATTGAAGTCTGGCAGAAGCAAAGGCAATGAACTTTCAGGCCAAGATCCCAGGCTTAGAAAAGCCAGTATAACTTGCACAGCTAATGGTTTGGGACTGCACAATGTTTTAGAGGGTAGTCCTCAGTACAAGAGGCACACTGACATACTGAAGAGACCCCAGTGATGAGCCACAAAGATGATCAAAGCACCCCTCCTCTGAAGAGGGGCTGAGAGAGCCAGGGCTGTTCAGCCCTGAGAAGAGAAGGCTCAGCAGGGAATGTGTCAATGAGTACAAAGAGCTGAACAGAGGCTGCAAGGAAGGGAGCCAGGCTCCTTGCAGTAGTGCCCCACTGACATGAGAAGATATAACAGGCACAAACACAGGAGGGTCCATCTGATCATCAGGAAAGTCTGTGAGGGTCACTGAGCTCTGGCACAGCTTGCCTATAAAGGCTGGTATAAATGGCTCAGGATTCAAATTAGGATTAAATAAAAAAATAGGATTTATTAAAAGAATAGAATAAAAAAATAGGATTTAGTAAAAGAATATAAAGGAATACCTCTATCGGTGGGATAAGAACATCCCAAATGCTACTTACCTCACTCTGCTCTACAGAGAATGAGAAACCCTCAGCAGAAATACACTGAAGTTGCACAAGCAAACAAAACACACTAGTATTTAAAGCTGAAGACTCGCATACATACTTAAAACACTTCTATCCTCAGCTTGATTTAAGTTATGAAAGCTTTATTTAAGTCATGAAAGTGATCAGTTAGTTAACTTTTAACCTATTCTCCTTGTCTTATCATTACGCTCCTTGATGAACAGTCCCTCCTTCTCTTTCTTGCAGGCCCCCTCCAGGGGAGTGAAGTTGCTTTATTTTACCCCATTTTACTTTGACATGAGCAAAAAGCAGGAGCCATCGCAAACAAAACTGTTGGATAGGTACAAATCAGCCTAGGGCAGGCATAACAAACTCTCGAGAAGGGGTTGCTACCCCCTCACTCTCCTCAGCGGGAGATGCTTCTGAGGAACAATACAAGTCACTGGGAGCCAGCACCCACCCTAAGAACCCCAAAAAGCCCGCAGGACAAGCCCTGGACCCTATACCCGGCATTACGAGCCGGCATCGCCGCCAGCACCCGGGACCCACCCCGAGCTCCGAGGGTCCCCCCGCTTCCCCACCGCCCGGCTCCCCGGGCACGCCGCGAGGCCCCAGCGGGCTGAGGCTGCCCCCGCTCACCCAGCTCCGGCCGTCGGGAGGCCGCGGCTGCCGGCAGGGCTCCGGTCCTTTCCGGCGCTTTGAATTGAAATCCTCCGCTGCCGCCCAATGAGGGAGCGCAGGGCCGCTGCCCCGGACGGACAGGGGGTGGCCCGGGGCTGGGAGGCGCTGCCGGGAAGCGCGGCCGTGCGGGGCCGGAGAGGTGCGTGGGGAGGGCCCGGGGGAGCCGCAGAGGGCTCGGGGCTTTCCCCCGGGCCCGAGCAGGAGCGGGGCTGCGCCGGGGGTTGGGCCCGGGCCCGGGCCCTTGCTGGTAGCGTTGTGGGGCCGCACGGTGTGGGGTGGGCTCCTTTGGGGCAGCCGCTGGGCCCCCAAGGGAAAAGGAGGGAGCGGGAAGGTGAAGGGTGCGGGGAGGGGGGCTGAGCCGCACGGCCGGGTTGTCCCCCTGGTGCTGCCCCAAGGCAGGGGGTCTGCCGTGGTGGGGAGCCTTCGAGGTGGCGAGGAGTTGTGTTTGGCCTTAGGAGCGTGGCGATGCGAGTTATGTGGCTAACGTCCTTCTGTCACCGTGGTGGTTTGTTGTGTTGGTTAATAAATGCACGCTACCAACGTGGAGAGCCTCTTTGAGTCCCGCTGATAGCGCCATCAAACTGTGGTGGCTCCCAGGCATGATGTTCAGCCTCGGTGCTGAGCCCTTCAGGTCATTAACGCAACAAAATATGACAAGGGTCTGAAGTTGGCAGCTATCTTTCCATGCTGCACGTGGAGAACATGGTCATTTCTCAAAAGGTGTACGCTGATGTCAAATCAGGGATGATCCCCAAATCAGTTGTGTATCTCAGCGTCCTGTGTGCAAGCACAGGAGTCTGATTTTCTTGGAAAGTGCTTGAATGGAGTAAAGCATTAATGTTTCGGTATACTTTTGATCCAGTTGAAAATGAACTTTTTCTGTGCAAGTACAGAGGCATAGAGGCACTGTCTGCAGTTGGGCTGGCTTATGCCATGAGACAAGTAATCTGCAGAATCGTGTTTGCATTTAGAGTTTGGTGGTTTTAATTCTGCTTTTAGTTAGATACCGATTGTCCTTTAAAGAGGTACACCAGGGAAGAGAATTTGAAGGTAATAATAGATATGTTGTTGTCATTTGGTTGAAATTTTTAAAATTACGTGGGTGACTTTTCTGGTACGTCGAGTTACTTAATCCCATGTCTTGATAGGTTGCCATCAGTAGCACAAAACCTGCAGTTGTTACTGATGTCTGTAGAAAAAGTTTTGAATGCCTGTTAGTGAATTAGGTCAGTTAGGTTAGTTAATCTCTTGATAGTTGGAATTAGGTGTTAAATCTGGATCTAATGAGCTTAAGTTGACCTTTTGTGTCCATAAATATGGTGTTACAAGAAATCTTGATTTGTTGCGCCACAAATACTTTTTTTTCTTTATGCAAATACATAATGCATGCTTTTTAATACTTTCCCTATAGGAACATTGACCTCCATCCTGAAGAAGACATCACTTCCACGATACTTTGACATAGTCCCCTGGAAATGAAGCAAGAGTCTACTAGAAATGCTGCTTACACGGTGGACTGTGAAGGTTATGTGCATATGATAAAATTCAATCCATTTAATAGTGGAGATGCATGTTCCCTCATTGCATATGGTGACAATAACTATGTAGTTGCGGGGACACGTAGATTTCGGTTTATTTTTTTGTTTATTGCTTTTATTAGTTGCTTCCTGAAACTGACAGCATGTCTTCTGACAAAGACTAAAGTCGCTTTCCTGCGTCTTTCCTTCCCCATTTTGCCAGGAAGTGTTTTACTCCTTTATTACATTAATGACTTTGGGATATTTGGTCTTAAAGAGAAAAAAACGTATATATAAATACATAATGGTATTAGCATCCTGCTGGTGTAAAGTTCTTTTTGAGTAGGCTGCAATGAAAACAGGAGTGCTCTACTGGAAGAGTAATCCCAGTTCAGTATTTCTTGCAAATGTTTGTGACTACTACCTGGGAACTTAAGCAGGTAGCTTTGGAAATATGTAACTTAACATTTGCTGTATGGTGTTCTATTTTTTTAAGGCTTTCAGGTAGCTATTAAAGCAGCAAAGATTTCAAATACCCGAAATAAGAAAGGAATAATTAAAATTTCCAAAGTAAGTTTAGAGACATTTCTTTCAAGGAAGGACAGTGGCAAATAGTTACTTAATATACATCTGCTTTCTAGGTTATTATTTTACATCTCTCTGACAGACTGTTAGAAGCAGTAAAATATGTTTTTTTACCTTGACATCATTTCCAGTCACCATATCGTGAAAATTTTTAAAAAGTAAAATAGCGTACTGTGTATATTTTTACGTAATACTTTTTTTTTTTTTTTTTTTATGAGGCACTTTTTTTTTTCCCTGGATACTTGAAAATCGATAGTAGAACACTCTCATCTTTGGAATCTATTTTTACTTTTTTTTATCTTGAGCTGACTTCTCTGTTACATGGTACTATTTTTATACTTTACTATCTAATATAGAAAACATTATAACTGGTCTTTATTATTCCCCAAAGTCTTAGTGTTGGAAATTTTCTGAAAATCACCTAGGTCCTTCCTAGCTTCTATATTATGCAGTGTGTATACAGAAAGATTTTTTTCCTTAAAGCAGAATTGTGCCATAGAGAACATTTCATCAAAATAGCCTTCCTATATTTTGAGGTAGTACGCTGGATGTTTTGAGAACTTTTTGGAGATCAGTTGATTCATTAAGTCCACAATCCCAGCAATTGTTTCATCTTTGTCACCATCCAGTTCCCTCACTATTGGGAAGAATAGCCAAGGTAGTAATTTTGGTCATGTTAAATGATGAAGGGTACCTTTCTACCTGCTGCTGTTCTTCCAGACCAACCAGGTTGTTCTAGCATTTTTCCATAAAGTAAAACCAATTGGGAAAGAAGATAACCTACATGGCCTCCTTGCTTTTGTTCCCATTATTTCGCATTGCAGTGTGTGCTTATCATGCTGTTGTCAGTGGTTCTAGTTGTATCTATGCTGATATTGAGCCCAAAGAATGGGCTCAGCATGTCCCTCTGGCAAATCTTCTTTTTGTGCAATGTAGGTTTGTTTCTGCATTTCAGTCAGCAGAACGCTGAGGACCAGAGCTGATGCAATAGCTGCAAGGCAAGTGCGTGGAGAAAATGGGAATTTGGAGCCGAAGCTGCAGACTTTGAGGAAGTCGCTACCCTACTACAAATCCATCCTTTCTGTTTGACAGCCTTAGAAGAAAGTAAGTCACCTGTTCTTGCAAAGCTACTCAAATGATCTTTCTTAGCAAGCCTTTGTGCTATGGTATGACATTGGCCTCGACTCGCGCTTTCTTTTGCCAACAGAGAGGTATTGTCAGTCCTGGCATTGGGAGTTGAGTATATTCGGGGGTAGGCTGAGATTTCCTTAGGTGCCCCCGTGCATGCGATGCGTTGCTACTGGTAACTACTGGCCACCAGTGACCGTTAGTGGGGAGCCAGTGACCTGTCCATGGGGAGCAAGGGCCTTAGAGTGGCTGATGTGAAGGGTGAAGCCTCGTGTTCGGAACAAAGGAGCTAAAGGCCCGCACAAGGCAAAGCAACAGGTTTCCTGCACGGGGTGCCTGTGTCTCAGAGTGCAGTCCCAGCTGGCCCACTTTTACTAGTAGCTGCACCAGCCATGTCAAAGCAAAGCTCTACTGGGAACGGGCTGAGGAGGAAACATAGCTGGCCTTTGATAATTCCTCTGGGGCATTCTAAGACTACTCAGCCTTCATCTTCCTGCCCCCAGAACAGAAGCCCTTGGCTGCCCAGAGCTCTCAACTCGACAAGGAGAAGCCCTGCTGCACTGCAGAGCCCAGAAGACAGCCCTCCATAACCCAGAGGAGCAGAGAGAGGGGAAGGCCCGGCGTGAGTGCTGCCCACAGCCCTGGGCCAAAGGGCAGTGCCATTGCAGGGTGCCCATCTGCAGGGCTCAGTCACCAACAGCAGTCTTACATTGTTAAACAGAGGCAGGAGTCTCCCAGCCAGTGCCAGAGCGATGGGGCTGGCCTCCTTCTTCTCCAGATCACGAATCACATTTTTGAAGATAGTCAGGGCCTTCATGGTGATGTGCGTGTTGTCATACTGCAGTGTATTCATCACGTCCGGCAGCAGGACCAAAAATTTTCCACCCTGTACAGAACGACACCATTTGCTTTTAGTCAAGAGGGGAAGGGCCATCCTGGCCAAAATAATCTGATTACGGAGCACCAGACTCCTGCCCTGTTTCCTGGTAGCACAGACTGTGTTGTGGGGACAGAAGGGCACAGGGAAGGGACTTCAAGAGAGCAAAGATCCTGTATCCCCTGCTGAGTCACCCTCTTTGCCACCTGCTTCCAGGGAACCCATTGGGAAAGCTTCTGGAAAGCTCAGCTGGCAGCCACCAGGCCCCACCACAACCCACCACACCACAACCCACCCCACCTCCTGCCTCCCAGCCAAGGCCAAGCCATGGCGTTGCCTCCTGCCCCAGCACCAGGTTGCCAAAAGGTTCACTTGGCAATGTCTCACTCACCATCTCAGGTCTCTCTGACAAGATGTCGAGGGCTCTGAGCATCATCCAGAGCATTGGCAGGCTTTGAAGCCTCAGACACATGCAAAGCGTCTCAGGGACACATAAATACACTAGTGGCTGATCCATGGGGTGCATCATCTGAAACGAACACAGCCATGAGAAATGGGCAGAGCCTACGGGCTGCGCCCTGCAGCTCCTGGCTCCCCTGGCAGCTCAGGGCAGGGCATGAGGGACACGCAGCCCGTCCTGGAGCAGCCATGCCTGCGGAGGAGTGTGTGGCTCCTGTGTGCCCTGCGCCTGGCAACACAGAGCATCCTTTCTTTGCCTGCTCCTCCTTCCCTCTGGCCATCCGCAGCCTCTTGGTCTCACACCTCTGAGGAGCGACTGACCAGCACCATCTGGCACAAAGCAGGCACTGGAAGCAGGTGGCTACAGGTGCTACTAGTCCCTGGCCTCACAGCTTGCTCAGCCCGTGCAGAGGCCATGGCTCTGCCCCAGCCCCAGACATTGTCCTGACTCTGCCCCAGTCATTGCCAGGAGCCGGGGGAAAGACAGCACTGCCAGGAAAGGGGCAGGCTTCATGTCTGAGCACACGGACCCCGCATGGCTGGTGGAGGGGGGCTGGTGCTGGCCCTAAGGGGCTGTGTCCTTGTGTCCTGGAAGAGGTGACAGGTTGGAGAAGATGGGATGGGGAGAGGACTGTGCCTGTTTTCCTGGAGGAGCACACATAGCCCCAAAGGGGAACAAGGTGTGTTGTCTGGTTACTCACAGCAAAGTGAAAGATGCTTAAGTCCGCGGCGCTGACTGCAAAGAAGCTGCACACTTCGTTGTCCTGGAGAACATTCCATAGCTCCTGCAAGATCTTCTCTGAAGTCACTGGAAGGGAAAGCATCGCCTTCCAGATGTCCAGCGTAGTGCTGCAAGCCCAGAACACACTGTTGGCAGGGCTGCCCTGGTCACAGCGACATGACCCAGACCAACCCCGCAGGCCCCGGGCTGTCCTGCAGCCCTGGACCTCGCCACCCCGTGCTTAGGGAGCCCTGGGGGACCAGGCTGGGCAAGCAGGAGGGGCCTGAGGTGGTGCTCCCTGTGGGGCAGGAGGGAGTGTGATGGGGTCTCTGGGCTGCCTTGGTCTGGTCTGGATGCTGAGACCCTGGCTGCCCCAACAGGGCTGGCGAGCACCGTGCGATGGAGGGGCCCACTCCACTGGGAGGATGCGCACCATGCGATGGAGGGGCCAGAGATTCTCCAGGTCCTTCTCCCCACATAGAAAAAGCCCCCAGGGCTTCTGGGGCTGGTACCTGTCAAGTGTCGGGAGGTCTGTCAAGATGCTTAGGAGCACTTCCCTAGGAAACTGGTTGGCCATTGTGGAAAGTACTGAGAAGAGTTTCTGGTGGTCTGAATCTCTGCAGTTGCTCAGGCTTTCATGGATGAACCTCAGAATCTTTGGCACCTGGAGGAGATGTGGGAGAGAATGTAGCTGCCACTGGACTGCAGCCAGTTGCCCAGGGACCACTGAAACTGCTGCCCAAGAGCTGGGAATTCGAGGCAGGATGAGTGAGGGATGAAAGGGCTCAAGGGCAGGGCAATCCAGCCACAGGCTGCTTACATCCATCAGCCAGGTGGCAGGGTCTTCAACTGCTATGTCCACCATGAATTCGGCCCCAAAATGCTCATCATCTTCGGTGCTGTAGCTACTCATTATGTCAAGAGTCTTGAGGATGATGGCTGTCCTCTGAGAAGGCTGGAGGTATTGTCCAAATGGCTATGGAAAGAAGGAAGGAAGATATGACACATTCATCAGGGGAAAGGAGGAACAAAGACCCTTCAGGGCAGAGCCATGCTCATGGTCCCCATGAGAATCCATGAGAAGGGAAAGGGAGATGGACTGGCTGGTGGGTGCCTGGCTCCTTACCTCTTTACTGCAACAGTTGTACAGGAAAGCAAACAGATTCCAGATCCTCTCCGCGGCGTTTACCTGCACAGCTCTGCTTGAAGAAGTGGTAAATTCCAGTAGCAGCTGTGGGAAGAAAAGCTTCTGGTCTGCTCTGGGAGCTGACAACTGCTCCAGCAGAACTGCCTGGACTCACGCTGTCCATCATGGAATTCCTCAGAGCTGGAGCAACGCCCTGTTCACACTGGGAAGGAAAGCACAGGGGACCAGGAAAGCAGAGCGATGGCAGCTCCAGATGCTGCCAGTGTGGTGCACAAGGGCAGGGCTCAAATTCTCTCAAATCCACCACTGCTTTGGTGCAAGGAGAGCTCTGCGGGCAGAGGAGGCCCAGGAGTGCTGCGGGGAAGCTGTGCTGCGACACAGGAAGGACGTGTGGAGGGCAAGGGATGTTGACAGCAGCCAGGGGACACCGGGGCCCTAGAAGAGCTTGGTGGACAGACCCTGGCTCCCCTGAGTGTGCTGGGCACAGGCCTGGCAGGCACTATGGTCTGTGTGCATGGCACAGGGGGCACTCTTCACTACTATATGTCACCTCACTCTAGGGTGAGGAACAGCCACTGTAAAGCTGATGCTGTGCAAACTGCAGACCTTCAAGATGCTCTGCAACTTATCACCGAGGCTGGAGGCCGGAGGTCTGATCAGCAATGTTCTCAGCATGACATCCATCTTTTGCAGGATCTGTAAGAAGGACAAAGTGTTGTGGCAAGGGTGAGAGGGAAGGGGTGGAGGGAAGCAGTCCGAGACCTGCCTCATCAGGGATCTTCAGTTGTTTCTAAGCAGGAGGAAACTCCATGCAGTGCAGGGGAATGGGGGCTCTTGTGGCTCAGCAGCACATACCGTCATGGTGAACCAAGTGTCCAGATCCTCAGTTCTCAGAAGAAAGAAGACGCTGCTAACGCATGCAGCTACGAGAGACAACATTTCACCCTCCAGTACAGTCTCCACTGTGCTGTAGAGAGAGAGACATTGTCAGTGGGAACGGTGCCTCTACAACAAAGGGAGATGGACACAGTCCTCCAGTGGAAGCGTGGCCATGGGGGTTGACAAGCCCCATGATTGGTGATAACATTGGACTTTTAACGATGAGGCTATGAGGAATGTGAAGAGTTCAGAAGGAACAAAGAAGGGTCATTCAGGAGACGCCTTGCTGGCTCAGACTGCCTGTTCTCCAGCCATTAAGACATGGAAGTTGCTTGGTGTTTGCTGTTGCTGGGCCAAGTTGTTGATCAATGAATAATTAGTAGAAAATACTTCTGTAGAGCAAATGGTATAAAAAGGGAGCCTGTCCTCAATGTCAAGGGAGTGGAAGTTACGCCCTCAATAAAGAAGAAGTTACTGATCCCTTAAAGAACCTTGGTGTCCGTGTGGTCATTACGCCACATCCTCCCATGGGCAGGACTTTGTGGGAGGGATGGGGAGCCCAGCTGGGGGATGTATCCTCTTCTGCAAGGCTGGCCTGGGCCAGAGGACAGTCCTGACACCTCCTGCTTTGGGGCAAAGGCTGAGATGAGTCAGGAAGCTGCAAGGCTCCCTCTTCCCTCTGGACAAGTCCTGAGCATGGAAAAGCAAAGGCCTGCCCGGATGGAGGATGTGTGCTTGCCAGGGTCAGGGTCACCTGGCTCATGCCCTGGGGTTGTGCTAGCCAAGCCACGGATGGGGTTGGGCACATACCTCAAGGCAGAAGTAGCAAGTAAGGCTTCCTCCCACAAGTCTGTGCACGGGTAATCAATAGGCTTCTCTTCCAACAGCACCTGGAGAGCACAAATTAGATGGAACCTGGCAGCCACAGGCACACAGCGCCAGCAGAGCCAGCACTGTTGGCAGGGTTGGCAGAGTCCCGGTATCCCCAGCCAAAAGTGCCCCCCTGCACCTTGCAGTGCTGAGATCCCAGCAGCACCCGAGATCCCACTCGGGGTAGCTGGGTGTCCATGTATGTTTGCTCCCAAACACCCCTGCCCAATGCCCAGGGAGCCTCGCCACCCTCCCCAGCCCGCCAGACGTCCCCTCACCTGGATGTTCGCTGTCAGCTTATTTTCACGGCAGAAGGTGTCCAGGCCCTCTAATAAGCCCTTCTCTTGTGCGGTTGTGAACACAGTGACGATGTTCCTCAGGAGCTTCATTTTCTGCACGTCATCCTGGCAGCCACAGAGATACCAAGAGGGAGCGTGAGGGGGGAGCCACAGCCAGCAGGACCGCAGCACTGTGGGGTGCGGAGCTGTGCGGGACGCCTGGAGGGCAGCAGCTCTGCCCAGCCAGCAGCCCTCCAGCAGCCTGGCAGCAGAGCCGGGGCACGGCCAGGACATGCAGGCACAGCCGCCATGGAAAGGGCTGCTCTTACTCTTTCTTTGTTTTTGATGTAGTCCTTGATGAAGTCCACAGCTTCCTCTTCCTCTTCGTACACAGGTAGCCAGCTAGCATCTAAGACAGAAGGAGAGCAAGGATTACTGTAGTGGGGCTTCAGGATGAAGCAAGGGAAGGGGGCACTGGCTTCAAGCAGGGGGCGCAGCTGGCCCCAGCCCTGCCCACCCCAGCGCAGACCCTCACTCACCAGGCTGCAGCGGCTCTACCTGGAAGGGCTCCAATACAGAGCTGCTCTCCTGGGAGCTCTCACTCTCTTCCCAGGCCACCCTGAGGCAGCTTGGGGGTCTCGTCTCCATTGCGAGTGATGAGGGGTGAGGGTCAGGAGGGGGCAGGCTCGGGACTGTGCCTACCAGGGGTGTGAAACCACTGCTACGGACTGGACACTCGGGGCTGGTCGGGATACATTTTTACAAGTGGGATATGGGCCGCAAGGTTGTAACCGACAAGCAGATCCGCTTTACGGGTGGCAAGGGCATGGTATAGGGTATCCAGGAACCTTCCACGGAAATAAAGAAATTTGCAAGGTTCTATATATAAATATAACAAACTTGGACGATACTAGCTGGGTACAAGGATCACGGAGCCCAACTCCCGGCACCACACAGGTCAACCCAAGAATTCAGACCGTGTAACTAATTGCGTAGCCCAAACGCTTCTTCAACTCTGACAGGCTTGGTGCAGTGACTACTTCCCTTCCAGTGCACGACAACCTTGCTCAAGTTTTTGTTTCTACTGCTTACTTCATCATAACCTCTAGTTCAGGGACGTGTGAAACAGCGCAAAGCCACCTGCGAACTCCTTCCCCACAATTCCCCCTTTTTTATTTTCAGCCAACCAAACGCTTTTTACAGATTTTTCTATCAAGCACCGCAGACACTGCAATCAGAAAGGTACAATAAGCAACAGAGTGAAAATCACAAGCAGAATTACGATTGCAAAGTGGCGTGCCTAATAGAATCTACATCAATCAACAAGCCACTAAGCGCTAGGGATGTTGCTTAGCACCGATGCTGCGTCTCACTCCCACAGCACAATCACACAATCACGCAAAGAGGCCCCTTGCACTTCTCATACATACCACAAGAATATATCACTTAAAATAATAATCAGACTTATCTGTATCATCTCTGGCCGTGTTCCTCGTGGAGTGACTCACTTCACAACAATACTTTGTCTCAAAGCCTGTGGGGTACGCTCCTCCCTTACAGGGACTATGCTGCATGCCAGACGGCTCTCCGCGATTTACCAGCTGCCCTGGTAACTAAAGTTTAGCAGCGAGGAAGACTTCTGGCCTTCATCAAAAGACCAACAGAGCACTCTGGACGACCACCCGAGGACTCCAGCGCACATGCAAAGAGGGGCGGGAACCTATGTTAATGATTCTTTGGGATACCTAATGAATATGCAAGAGACTTACGGGTGGAGGGAGGGGAACTGAAATGAATATGTATATATGCTATCAAATAAGCACCCTGGTAGTAACCCTTGGTGCACAAGCTAGGTGGAAAGATCCCCCTTGCACCCAGTGCTGCAATAAACATACCTGCTTTATAACTCTCCTTGAGTTGTAAAGTTTCTTTTCCGTGTGTCAGAACACAGTGGGGAAGGCTACCGATGACCACCAGAGACCCCCAAAACACCACCTGTGGAAACAAATGTGCATGTGTCAGAGACATTTTCATATTTTAATTAGTTGTGGGAAAGAGCATGGATATGTTAACTATTTCTTAAAAATCTGATGAATGTGCATGTTTTTACTGTATATAACCCTCGTAGCTTGAAAATTCAGCATGCACACTGGGTGGAGTGATTCCCTGTGCATCTGGCGCCGCAGTTAAAGAATGCCTGGTTTCTAAAACTCCAAATTGATTCTTAGAGAGTTTCTTTGACTGACTTTTACCGTAACACCATACTTACAAAACCATATCTCAGAAACTATTAATAATTACACATTTTAGCTTTTCTCCTTTTAGCTTTTCTCATTCTTCTCATATCATTCCAAAGCATTTCCAGAGCCCTTAGCAAAAAGATAAAAGGAGAACCTTGAGCTGAGCAGTGGACCAAATGAATTGCCTTGATGGGATAAGAACATCCCAAATGCTACTTACCTCACTCTGCTCTACAGAGAATGAGAAACCCTCGGTAGAAATAAACTGAAGTTGCACAAGCAAACAAAACACACTAGTATTTAAAGCTGAAGACTCACATAAATACTTAAAACACTTCTATCCTCTCATCTGTCTTGGTGTTCTTTTTCTAAGCCCTAATGTGACAAAGTGCTTAATCATTACTTCTAGAGCATCTCATGGCATCAAACATTCAGATGAAACACTGAATTGACCAAAATGCTTGTTTCAAATAGGTGCCCAAACAAAAAGTCCAGTATGTGAACCCGGTTTAAGATGCACTAAATACTGTGAGAAACAAAGTTGTGTTTTTGCATGCAAGTTGTTTTTGCAGTGGAAAATCCACTAACCTTGAATATTCAGAAGTGATTGTGCAGGCATGACAGTAACACAGCTGTGGGGAGTATGTTAAGCAGATAAAGGGAAGGTCCCGCTGTCCCAAAATAATGAAGATAGCTAAGAAAACCAGGATGAGCAGTACAAAATCCGTAAAAACAAAAATCACAGGCCCTCTAGTCACAAAAGAAGGAAAAAGGAAAAGGAGAAATTAACAGTTGCTCAAATAAAATTGTACATAGATGGTGTGGAAGTGCATGGAACAGTGTGTGAACCTGTAGCACTCAGCCAATGAGGGAACGGGAGAAATCAGGTGTCGAGTAATAGGGAATATAAGGTTATGATAAACTTTTACCGTGAGCTCCTGCTTGAAGGACACGCACCACTGCAACTGCGAATAAAATAGCTTCACGGAAGACCCTGTCTGAGAAACTTGAGATTTTTGGCACAGTACCAAGAATGTTCTGAAAGAATGCTGACCTGTTTATTGACTTCAGCCATTGACAGTTGTAACACCATCAGCATGCAATCTGCTCCACATACAGTAGTTCTTTCTGAGTTTGAAAATAAGTGCCATTGTCTTCTGAAACGTTTCATCAAGTTTGAAATCTTTTGCAAGAAATCAACCATTGTCTAGAGTAGAACACAAAATTAAGAGAAATAAATGTGAAAAATAAATAAGAGAGGCCCACGCATGTTTTCACCTTCCATTAAGCTACATATCTGCTGTTGTTTTCTTTTTTTTTTTAACAACAAGTCCAGAGAATAAGTTCTTTCCATTAAACACATAGAGCATTAAGACTCACCTCACTAATGATGGAGCAACAATGAAAAGGCAGGGTAGAAAGTGCTTATGCAGGATGTCTTCACAAAGACCCCTTATTCTCCTTGTATATTTTACTAACTTGAAAGAATGAAAGTTATTACAAAGGACACTCTTTTGTCTCAGCAAGGACCCAATCTGAATACCCTAAAGTGTATCTTCAGTACTACCTGCTTTCACTGCTTGTCCAGTTTAAACCTGGAAAGATGACATTCACTATTGTTTCCTAGTTATTAATAAAAACATCTGATTTGTTGTTGTTGTTGTTACCTATGCACAAAGCCTTTTTTCCTTTCCTTCCCTAAGTCATCATTCTCCCTATTTCCTTTGGAAACGAGCTTCAACATCAGTTTTGAATTTGACTATTTCGTGCTTTGGTCTTTCACCTTCTTGCATTTACTAAGCCCAAAGTACCTGAGACTCTTAAACTGCCTTCTCTAAACCCATTCATTTCTGAAACACAATTCCCTATCGCTGCATACAGTACACAATCAAGACCCCCGTCTTTTACTTTCAGAACACAAATCCAACCTTCCCCTTAGTTCATCTTGTTAACGTGTGCACTGCACTTATTTATTTATTGGTAATTAGTATGATCAGGAACAGGAGAGGGGTGGGGAAAACAGAGACATCTTGCAACAAGCAAGACAAAGCAACAACTTACTTACCAAGATGTTTGCAGGGGAAGAGTTCGAATCACAGTATGGTTTGGGTTGGAAGGGCCATCAGTTAAAGACCATCAGTTTCCAACCGTGGAAAGCCATGGGCAGGGATGCCTTCCACCACATCAGGTTGCCCAGGGCCCCATGCAGCCTGGCCTTGAACACCTCCAGGGATGGGGCACCCATGGCTTCTCTGGGCAACCTGTGCCAGCACCTCAGCATTGTCTAAGCAAACAGTTTCTTCCCAACATCTAACGTAAAGCTGCAAGCTTTGTTTAAGTTATGAAAGTGATCAGTTAGTTAACTTTTAACCTATTCTCCTTGTCTTATCATTACGCTCCTTGATGAACAGTCCCTCCTTCTCTTTCTTGCAGGCCCCCTCCAGGGGAGTGAAGTTGCTTTATTTTACCCCATTTTACTTTGACATGAGCAAAAAGCAGGAGCCATCGCAAACAAAACTGTTGGATAGGTACAAATCAGCCTAGGGCAGGCATAACAAACTCTCGAGAAGGGGTTGCTACCCCCTCACTCTCCTCAGCGGGAGATGCTTCTGAGGAACAATACAAGTCACTGGGAGCCAGCACCCACCCTAAGAACCCCAAAAAGCCCGCAGGACAAGCCCTGGACCCTATACCCGGCATTATGAGCCGGCATCGCCGCCAGCACCCGGGACCCACCCCGAGCTCCGAGGGTCCCCCCGCTTCCCCACCGCCCGGCTCCCCGGGCACGCCGCGAGGCCCCAGCGGGCTGAGGCTGCCCCCGCTCACCCAGCTCCGGCCGTCGGGAGGCCGCGGCTGCCGGCAGGGCTCCGGTCCTTTCCGGCGCTTTGAATTGAAATCCTCCGCTGCCGCCCAATTAGGGAGCGCAGGGCCGCTGCCCCGGACGGACAGGGGGTGGCCCGGGGCTGGGAGGCGCTGCCGGGAAGCGCGGCCGTGCGGGGCCGGAGAGGTGCGTGGGGAGGGCCCGGGGGAGCCGCAGAGGGCTCGGGGCTTTCCCCCGGGCCCGAGCAGGAGCGGGGCTGCGCCGGGGGTTGGGCCCGGGCCCGGGCCCTTGCTGGTAGCGTTGTGGGGCCGCACGGTGTGGGGTGGGCTCCTTTGGGGCAGCCGCTGGGCCCCCAAGGGAAAAGGAGGGAGCGGGAAGGTGAAGGGTGCGGGGAGGGGGGCTGAGCCGCACGGCCGGGTTGTCCCCCTGGTGCTGCCCCAAGGCAGGGGGTCTGCCGTGGTGGGGAGCCTTCGAGGTGGCGAGGAGTTGTGTTTGGCCTTAGGAGCGTGGCGATGCGAGTTATGTGGCTAACGTCCTTCTGTCACCGTGGTGGTTTGTTGTGTTGGTTAATAAATGCACGCTACCAACGTGGAGAGCCTCTTTGAGTCCCGCTGATAGCGCCATCAAACTGTGGTGGCTCCCAGGCATGATGTTCAGCCTCGGTGCTGAGCCCTTCAGGTCATTAACGCAACAAAATATGACAAGGGTCTGAAGTTGGCAGCTATCTTTCCATGCTGCACGTGGAGAACATGGTCATTTCTCAAAAGGTGTACGCTGATGTCAAATCAGGGATGATCCCCAAATCAGTTGTGTGCAAGCACAGGAGTCTGATTTTCTTGGAAAGTGCTTGAATGGAGTAAAGCATTAATGTTTCGGTATACTTTTGATCCAGTTGAAAATGAACTTTTTCTGTGCAAGTACAGAGGCATAGAGGCACTGTCTGCAGTTGGGCTGGCTTATGCCATGAGACAAGTAATCTGCAGAATCGTGTTTGCATTTAGAGTTTGGTGGTTTTAATTCTGCTTTTAGTTAGATACCGATTGTCCTTTAAAGAGGTACACCAGGGAAGAGAATTTGAAGGTAATAATAGATATGTTGTTGTCATTTGGTTGAAATTTTTAAAATTACGTGGGTGACTTTTCTGGTACGTCGAGTTACTTAATCCCATGTCTTGATAGGTTGCCATCAGTAGCACAAAACCTGCAGTTGTTACTGATGTCTGTAGAAAAAGTTTTGAATGCCTGTTAGTGAATTAGGTCAGTTAGGTTAGTTAATCTCTTGATAGTTGGAATTAGGTGTTAAATCTGGATCTAATGAGCTTAAGTTGACCTTTTGTGTCCATAAATATGGTGTTACAAGAAATCTTGATTTGTTGCGCCACAAATACTTTTTTTTCTTTATGCAAATACATAATGCATGCTTTTTAATACTTTCCCTATAGGAACATTGACCTCCATCCTGAAGAAGACATCACTTCCACGATACTTTGACATAGTCCCCTGGAAATGAAGCAAGAGTCTACTAGAAATGCTGCTTACACGGTGGACTGTGAAGGTTATGTGCATATGATAAAATTCAATCCATTTAATAGTGGAGATGCATGTTCCCTCATTGCATATGGTGACAATAACTATGTAGTTGTGGGGACACGTAGATTTCAGGTTAGTTTTTGTTTATTGCTTTTATTAGTTGCTTCCTGAAACTGACAGCATGTCTTCTGACAAAGACTAAAGTCGCTTTCCTGCGTCTTTCCTTCCCCATTTTGCCAGGAAGTGTTTTACTCCTTTATTACATTAATGACTTTGGGATATTTGGTCTTAAAGAGAAAAAAATGTATATATAAATACATATTGGTATTAGCATCCTGCTGGTGTAAAGTTCTTTTTGAGTAGACTGCAATGAAAAGAGGAGTGCTCTACTGGAAAAGTAATCCCAGTTCAGTATTTCTTGCAAATGTTTGTGACTACTACCTGGGAACTTAAGCAGGTAGCTTTGGAAATATGTAACTTAACATTTGGTGTATGGTGTTGTTAGAAATGGCTCAATCTTCAAAATAGGATTAAATAAAAATGATGATTTATGAAAAGAATATAAAAGAATAGAGGTAAGCAAACAGCGCTGGGTGCGTCCTGGTGGAGCAGAGACTCCACCAGGCTTTTTTTTTAAGGCTTTCAGGTATCTATCAAAGCAGCAAAGATTTCAAATTCCCGGAATAGAAAGGAATAATTAAAATTTCCAAAGTAAGTTTAGAGACATTTGTTTCAAGGAAGGACAGTGGCAAATAGTTACTTAATATACATCTGCTTTCTAGGTTATTATTTTACATCTCTCTCACAGACTGTTAGAAACAGTAAAATAGGTTTTTATACCTTCACATCATTTCCGGTCACCATATCGTGAAAATTTTTAAAAAGTAAAATAGCGTACTGTGTATATTTTTACGTAATGCTTTTTTTTTTTTTTTTTTTTTTTTAACGAGGCACTTTGTTTTTTCCCCTGGATACCTGGCCTCCTTGCTTTTGTTCCCATTATTTCGCATTGCAGTGTGTGCTTATCATGCTGCTGTCAGTGGTTCTGGTTGTATCTATGCTGATATTGAGCCCAAAGAAAGGGCTCTGCATGTTCCTCTGGCAAATCTTCTTTTTGTGCAATGTAGGTTTGTTTCTGCATTTCAGGCGGCAGAACGCTGAGGACCAGAGCTGATGCAATAGAAGGTGTTTGGAGCAAATTTGCCAATGACACTAAACTTAGAGGAGCTGTGGACTCTGTTGAGGGTGGAAAGGCTGTGCAGAGAGATCTGGACACATTGGAGAGCTGGGCAATCACCAACCAGGGGAAGTTTAACAAGAGCAAGTACCGGCAAAGTACCAGCAAGTACCCTCCTTTATCCAGAAGTCTTTTGAGAGCTTCAGTATTCAGCCCCCAAGGTAACTCACTGAAGTGATAAATCAGAAGTCGGCTGTTTTCAGGAGAATGTCCAGTTAAGGTCTCAATATGCTTCCATGCTTCAACTTTTTTGGCAGTGCTGAACGGTTTGTTTTCGTAGTAGTAACAAGCAATTTCTTCCAAATGGATAGAATCCAGAATATCTGTAGATTAAACCTATAAGCAACACCTTCAGTTTTCCTAGCTGATGTTTTAATATGAGAAAACAGTTCAAGAGTGCTATGATTTTACAAAGTTGGGTTGCAGTGGTTTTGTTCAGAGTTTTCTGTACAAGTCAGCTTGACCAGTTTGTAAGCAAGAAGGGATTATCTAGTGGAAGTCAATTGTAATATGTTGCTTGGAAACCCAGTTGTTTCTTCCATCTGCTTGCTTTTGCTATTGCTTTTGCTTCTTTCTTTTTTTTTTTTTAATCTGAATGCAGGGCATTGCTTTGCCTTCCAGCTTTCTCACTTGCCATCAGCAATAGATGGTCTGAGAGACCAAGCCCAGGAACTTAACGCTTTTGAAGGGAGAATTAAATGCTTTGCTGTGGGATTCTGCCTTTTGTGAAAGCAAGCCTATGTGGCTTGTCACTGAACAGTGAGCTGGTGATTCACCGTTGAGGCCATTCTGAGATTCTGTGCTGACCTTTGCTCGTTTGGCTCCAGTTTGCTGTAATCCCCCGTTTTGTCAGCAGTTTTGGAAGTGTCCTTCTGGGACAGTACGCTCTTGTTTGAAGGTTTTGTACACTGGAGTGATCCCCCTTATTCATTCCTCTGGCTGAAAAAAACAAGTTTTGCTCAGTTACTTCACCTAGTTACTTCAGGCAAGTATACCACAGTTCAGCTTTGCTCATTATTTGAACAGGTAAGGTTGAAATGTGGAATGTATTCTGTCAGAGTTGAAACCGTCATTTTTAATGGCCAACATTTTTAAGTGGAACTTGCTTTTTTTTATCTATTTTTTTGTCTTCTTAGTTTATTTTCCACTGAGAGGGAAATGTGAGTGATTCCTTTCTCAGTGCCTCTGTACTTTGGATCAGGGGCTTGAAAGTGAGCTGTGTGGGGAAGGAAGAAAAGGAGAAAACCTTGCAAAGCGAGGTTTTGCAAAGAGCGGCTCCAGCTCAGAGCTGTTGGGGCGAGCCCTGCCTCCGAGGGATGCTTTTAGTGTATTTTAGGTATTTGGGTATTTCTCTTATCTCCTTGAGCTGTTAGATCATAATGCAGGAAATGAAAGTGCTGCATGCTTAAACAGGGTAATAAAACGTATGCACCTGAGGAAGAGACTTAGGACGGAATAGTTTTTTTGAACGGTTAGAGTTTTACATGAATGGCCTGAAAACACCTTAGAGAAAGGTGTGGGTTGTTTTCACTTTTCCAGACAAGAAGTAACTGGAGTAAGCTCCCTCCTGCGTGGAACAGAAGTTGCACATTTGTTTTTGTCAGACTAGCTTTCAGTCTATGAAGAAGTTTCTCTACAGGTGACGCTTTGAAGTGGATAGTTTGAAGTGGATAGCAGAACGATAAACAAGAGGAATGCAGTGGTCATGACAAGGACTTGTAATTTGGTATGGAAAGAAAAATGAATCCGCTTTGGGGTGTCTTTTGTTTGTTGGTTTGTTTCCATTTTACAAGAGCAATGGTGCAATCAAGATAATCCCATCTTTACTGTCTCAAAAGATTGTATTTGTTTCTGCATTTCAGTTGGCGGAACGCTGAGGACCAGAGCTGATGCAATAGCTGCAAGGCAAGTGCGTGGAGAAAATGGGAATTTGGAGCCGAAGCTGCAGACTTTGAGGAAGTCGCTACCCTACTACAAATCCATCCTTTCTGTTTGACAACCTTAGAAGAAAGTAAGTCACCTGTTCTTGCAAAGCTACTCAAATGATCTTTCTTAGCAAGCCTTTGTGCTATGGTATGATATTGGCCTCGACTCGCGCTTTCTTTTGCCAACAGAGAGGTATTGTCAGTCCTGGCATTGGGAGTTGAGTATATTCAGGGGTAGGCTGAGACTTCCTTAGGTGCCCCCGTGCATGCGATGCGTTGCTACTGGTAACTACTGGCCACCAGTGACCATTAGTGGTCATGTGTCACAGGCTTTCGGAATGTTTGGTCCGAGCACTGCAGTGCCTAGCAGTTTTCGTGGTTGGTGAGCGTGGGTGGTGCTCTCATGGTTGCTCTACTAACAGTGGGCTGTTGGCCTCCACAGGTATGTCCTGCTGTCCTTGTTAATAGATGGATTCCTTGAAGTTGTGGTCCTTTGTAGCTTATTGCCCCACTGTTGAAGCTGACTTTTTTGGGATTGGGTAGTCATGGCTGGTTATGTCTGCCTGGCCTGAGAGGGTGTGGGAGAGGATGAACTTGGCAGGTGCTTCATGTCTAAAGAATTTGGGCCCAATTGGTTTAATTTCCGCTGAGGTTGTAGCTGTGGGATTGCCGTTTGATGAGAGATCTTCATCCTGAGCATCTTTTCTATGTGGGCCTAGTGGGTTTCTGGGTTGTCTTCTGAACCAAAACGCTTACTTTCCCTGTGACTTTCATGAGACTTAACTTACCCCGCTCCATTTTTAAATTCATATAGGAAGCTTGCATCCCGAACCTGTAATGGAATTAAGTTCTGACCCCTACCCCCTTTTTTTTCTTGTTTGTTCGTTTTTTATGGTAGCCAAAACGCTGTAGCAAGTACTGGTATGATTTGTTTCCAAATCATAACTCATAAATTTCAGGTGATTTGAAAGGATCGTTGAAAACGATACTCCAACCCTGCTATCAGCACCCGGTTTGTGTTAATGCACCTATTTTTTTATGTCTTAAAATGAGTCTTGTCCTTAAATGCTTTTCCTTTCTGACTACTCATGGAAGAAAGTCATATGGAATGTAAAAAAATGTACCTAACTTGTAAGTATAATCTATGTTTTCCTACTAGTGCCATTGTCTCAACACTTCTGGATGGCATAGACAACAGAGGGGAGATTGTGGTAATCAGAGCCACCAACAGACCAGGTTCTATAGATCCTGCTTTACGGAGACCAGGACGCTTTGACAGAGAGTTCCTCTTCAACTTGCGAAATAAAGAGGTGAGAACTTCATTTCAGTGTTAATGCTAATGTGGCAAAGTCCAACTTTCTAGAAAAAAAAAATTACAACGTGAATAAAAGAGTGGTATGTGGAGACACTGTGTCGTCCCGTGGAGGGCAAGTCTGGTACTGGATATATATGGTCAAGATGATAGCATCAAGTAGTTAGTTCTAGAATCAACTCTTTGATTCCCAAGTTTGCTTAATTAATTAATCCGCGTAGGCGCTTTCATCTTGACATTGTGTTCTTGGTCTCAGTACTTCCTGTATGAATGGATAGGGGATGTATTTGCATTTGATTGTTTCCCGGATCAAAGGTAGTAGTTTGAGTCATAATTATTTTCTTCTTTCTAGTAATTGTAGCAGCTTGAAACATCGTGCTCAAAGTGCTTTCTGCAAATTTACTGACTGAAAAGCAGATTTGATGAACTAATGAGACTGCCACAATGCAAGTTTGCTCAATTTTTGAGAAATTTTTTGGAGAAAAAAGATCTCTTTCTGGATCAGTTTTTCGTTACAGTATTTTACTCTGGGTCATTAGGTCTCATATTTTGGAAGCTTATTGCAGAAGCTATAAATGCCTTTTCTTTCATTGCAGGTTCCTAGAAAAAGTTTGGTGTAACAAATTAAGAAATACTGGATTTCCAGGTTGAAAATGCAGAGTGTATATTACATAACTGTACAATACTGGAAAGTTTTGCAAATAAGAAAAGTGTATTACTATATGAGGGGTTTTGAGGCCCCTTCAGAAAGAAGGGGCCTTATTTTAATAGCTATTCATCAGCTACAGAATTTGTTCCTCATTTTCTTTATTCTAAGGGGGGAAAAAAATCACCAACAGAGTAGCGTACCTTATACATACACATCAATGGGACCTAAGACAGCTTTATAGAGGCTTGTGCCGTCTCCTTAGATCTGTGGTGGGATGAACTGTAGGAAATAGCATTCAGTGTGTGCCCTCAAATGAAGAAAGGGTTTTGGCACAGATTTAGAAGCTGTCTTAATGCAAGAGAAAGAGGCACAGGCTATTCAGGAAAGTTAAGAAACCTCTTTTGTCTTTCAGGAAATGTAAATCCTATTTTACAAGCTGATATACTTGACAGTGACGATGACGCATCCTTAATGTCTGGAGATGAACTACCAGGTAAAATGCCTGACAGACCAGAGGAAAAGTTCCTCTGTTTCAGCAGGCAAAGAAAGATGGGTCGCCATTATGTTTACATTGTCAGGACTGCTGAGTCTTTGTAAACAGTTTCAGCTGTTAGAAGTGTGAGGGGTGGCAGATGAAAGGGGAACATCAAGTTTGTGTGTTGAAGGGTGCTCGCTATTCTCAAGAAGAAAGTGAAGGGACTAAAGTTCTAATGAAGTGGGTTGCTCTAAATGATCCAAGTGAAAAGCCCAGGCTTCTCATCCTAAGCCAAAGTGATCCGCAGACTACTAGAAAAATCCATGGCATTCTTTGAAAGACTCAAGACCACATAAATGTGCCGTCTGTCCTTTTAGCTAAAAATAACCAACTTCCTGGGTTTGCGTTGCCACCTTTTGCCCTTCTGTTATCCAGGACTGTTAAAACGAGTAGTGAACTCTGTAGCAGAAAGCAAACTGAGAAATGGCTTGTTAAAACACCTGGAGAAAAATTCAAAGTGTTTTTATTTGTTACCATTAAACCACCAAATTGTGTTATCTTTTGGTATTTTAACGTGGAAGTCACGTAAGCCCACGGTTGGAAAGTTAGATTATGTTGTCACAGTCGGGTCAGTTATTTTTCTCACTTCCTGTTGCTGTGCTGTCCAGAAAATGTGCTGACCCTTTGAGCAAGGTTAACTCTCTAGCATCTTGGATTTAAGCCAGTAAAGGTACAACCTTAGTGTAGTGGGAAAAAAGCAAATGCTTCTTGGGAATGTATTTCCTAGTAGGAAATCAAGATTGCCAGGCTATTAATTCGCAATCTTGGGTTAGTAAAGAATAGGAAACATAAGGGAAGAAGATGAAACAATTAGAATGACTGTGAGAATAAATTAACGGGAAATCTTACATGTGTTTCATGTATTGCTGTCATTGAACCAATCCAGTTATGCCCTGCTTTAGATATGGCCCACATCCCTTTTTTTTCTAGAAAAGCTGTTCTGCTCCTTTCTTGCTACCTTCTTCAGTAACGAGGGCCACATTTCAGCTAAATTTGACAGATGTAGAGATCTCTCGGGTACTTAAACTTGAGACCTTCTGAAGATTGGTGTATATAGGAAGCGATGAGATGCAGAGTGGTGTGTGCTGAGAGAGAAAGTTGCTGTGCTCTCCAATATCAGGTAGCAGACCGGGTGTCATCTGTGTATTCGGCTAGACAGTCCACGTGTACACTTGAGGAGTCATTACTTAGCCCAGCCAAATGAATAGCAGACGCGGTAGAGATGGGCAGGATTTCTCAGGGGGAGGTATGGTGCAAGATTGTAAGAAAACGGGCTTTAATGGTCTTCCTGATCGCAGAACAGCTTATTACTTGCTGGAATATGGAGGTTATTTGGGGCGGGAGGGGGAAAGTATCTAGGAAAAGTACTTGGAACATCTGTGTGTCTATTCAGCACCTCATTTCTAAACTTGTTTTCTTATGACTCTTGTTCTAGGAGTGCTTACTAGAAACCGACATCATGTGAGCCTCATCTGCTAATAACAGGAAAAGAGGGATATGGCCAGGTTTCTTATTTGGCACCCACGGTGTTGCATGCTTGGGAGAAGTCTCCATTCACACCCTGACCCTATCCATTCTGTTTACAAACGTTGCACCGCCAGAAGAAATATGCGGAGAGGTCTCTTTTTTCTTTTTATTCTCATAGGATTCGTTGACTGTATGTAAAGGATCAATTGAGTTGCAAGTAAGGTAAGCAAAATTCATTGGTAATGGAGGTGGCCTTGTTTTCATGTGCTGTTACGTTTGCACTGAACTACCACGGTCAGGGATTCACCAATAACGTATAACCACCCTTACTCTAGGCGTGTTTAATGAGAACTATCACGGCTAGGAACAATGCAATCAAGTGCAATTTATGACAGCAACCGGTACACAGGGTCTTTGGATTGCCGGCGATAGTTGCTGTCTGCAAAAGCAAGCTAGCATGCATGAAATACACAGGTGACACAGGTGCACAGCCTGGAAATTAACATGCTAACAGGCACAAAGACTCTAGAGATTTCTAAGTTTCCGTGGAGACGCACAGTATAACCAAGTGTTCAAATCTCACCCAAAGGCATCTCAGTGGGGCGGGGGAAGAGAGGCTCAGCTCATCCACTGATCCCAGGGGTCAGGAGGTTCTCGGGATGGTGCATTCCCTCGGGATGGTCCTAACGATGATATCTTCCCTAATGATGATATCTTCCCTAACGGTGATATCTTCCCTGACATCCCCAGTCTCTTAGGCCAATTTATATTATTTTCTATCTTTTCGGTGGAGCTTGAGTGGCACTACACTACAGCATTTGTCAAAACATGACAGGTCCTTGGCTCAGGGTAGCAAAAAGTGCGGCATATCGGTCTCGATGTGCACAAGAACAATCGAGTCCCCACCTGGTCACAGAGCCTAGCCGTGGTGTCTCCACTCCACTCTACGCTCCGTACTGTTCTTTAGAGCTAGCACACCAGGTTCCCCTAGTGCGATAGCATCTAAGGTTGGGAGCCTAGGGAACGCTCAGGTAATGCAGCTACGCCCTACCCTGAAAGCCTCTTCAGTGTTGTACATTTTCTTTAAAATGTGAATGTTAGTCTTCTTTTCCTAGTTACTTTGGGCAATTGCACCACCGCATGCTCCATATAAGGACTCCGAGACACCAGAGCAAAACGCTGCTACTGAATACAACAAAGCAGATCAAGAGAGTAAGGACAATGCAAAGGTGACAGCGGCACCTGTAGATGCCAGTACACCCCTTTGGAATGGCAAGTTGCATTTCATTCCGTTGCTCGTGTCATTCCTGCCTTCTCTGTTCTGGTGACATAACAGGTTTCTCTGATGCCTGGCTCTTTATGCCAGAGGCATAATTATGTTTTTGAGTTTACTTAAAAATGTGAGAGAGAAATCCAGAGGTCCTTCATTCAATATAGTTATGAATTCATGTTCAAAGCAAGTTGGTTTACAATATAGAAAACTGGCTTGGATGACATTTAATAGCCCCTATATTACAAATTCTTGAGGTAAAGAATGTTGTGTATAGGAGTTTCTGAATACTCAACTAGTTTGTAATTATGCAAAATGGTATTTTCCCCCATTCCACTCCTCCCTTCCCCAAATGCTGAAATCTTTGCTACTTCATACCGTGATTCCAGTTGAAGGAGGGAAGTCTAACTAGTGTGAGTGGGAATTTTGCCATGGACTTCACCCATTCACCCATATCCTTTTGCAATACTTTGTGAATACTACAAATGTTGGGCTTTTCTGTTGCACAAAACCACAAAGTTTGTTTTTTTCCCAAAATATGAACTGAATCAGGAAGCATACGAGGTATAAGTCTTTACTTTTTTTTTTTTCTCCTTTGAATATTCCCTCAAAATTGTCTCTTTAATTAAACGTTTCCAAACACGTGTTCAGCTTTTGAAGTTTGCAGCCTGATAACAGACTCGAAGAAGAGCTTATTTCCAAAGGCTTTTCTGATGTTCATCTATATTAGTTCACGTAATAAGTCACATAGTGATTTATAGAATAACCTCACATTGTCTTGAGACTTCCCATCTAAAAGTAAGAATCCTCTGCATGTAAAATCATGAAGGTGATTGTTCTGGGAATGAAATTATGTAGTTGTGTTGTGTTGTGTTGTTTTGTTTTGTTTTGTTTTTAATCTAATAGCAAGCTGACCCCATTAACTTTCAACTCTTTTCTCAACATATGTAGGGATACAGACAATGGGACCTCAGTTCCTTGGTTTTCCTTGTCAGTCAAGTAAGATGAAGATAATGGATTTTGAAGAAAGAATTCTTTTGGTAAAGCTTTGGATTACTTTTTATGCTGTCTCTTGGTAGGTGTGTCAGAAAGAAAGCGCAGAAGGAACAAATCTGCAGGTACTGCAACAAGGAGAAGAAGGAGTTTTCAGTTTGATAAAGAGAATGAAGTACTGGAAGATGACCAAAACAATAGTGAAGAAGAAGAGTTTCTGGAAAAAAAATGTTTCTGACATATATCAAGCTGAAGGTGAGTCCACACAAAATTATTTTCTGGAAGAAAGTGCAAGTGTTCTTCAAGAACAACAGAGAAAGAGCAACGAAATAGCATTTTCTGGGATAGACGGGGAGAGAAGCGGGGCAGATTTTCATAATGACTAAAGCGGATGCTGAAAAGGAGAGTGCCAAGCTTCCTGCACATTCAGCACTAAGATGGGAAACTAAATTCTGAAGAGCAAAATTCAAGTGGTAAGTAAAAAGTCCAACAGGTCATTTAGCACCTTATTCTTGCTGAGGAGGATAACCCTGTTTATTAGCTTTAGCCTTCAATTTCACTCTATTTTTTTCTGTTACAGCTCTCAAAAATCATCACACAGTTTATTCCGTAATGATGTTGCTCCTGTAATTATGTAAGCCAAGCCCACGTGTTTCTGTAGGTGCTGGTTTTTTGATTCTAAAGTCTGTTTTTTCGAATGGTGCCTAACTGAAAGCCAGCAATCACTGACAATCTTTTGTCGCACGAGGCACTTTCCAGTAATGAGCAGCTGTCGTGTTAAGGGGTGTAGCTGATTAACTGTTACGGGCCCGGTTGGATTCAGGGTACTGAACCAGTCGGACATTCACCAACAACGCATTAACCGTCTGGAGGTCTGGTTGGATTCAGAACGCTGAACTATCACGGATAACCACCCTCACCCTAGTTGCACTTAATGAGAGCTATCACAATGCAATCAAGTATGATTAGCTTGTCACTGTTGCCGTGCCAGAAATGATCATCTCTGCATTTTGGTAATACAAATGCCTGTATGGGAGATTGGTAATTGCTACAAGCAGTCTCTTTACTATTTATCCACCCCTGAATGGAAAGGTAGGATTGAGCTAATTAATCTAACTTTGCTCTGCGTGCTTGAGCAACCTGTTCTGCCAGCAGAGTTGTAGGCATGGTACAAGTTTGACTAATGGGTAAATGGGAATCACCTAAATGGGTAAAGGGAATCACCTAAGGATGCTTCCTTCTCCGGCTGGCACAGCTGTACCTACAAGATCTGTAGCCCAGCTTCAAAACGTGCTTTTTACAGCGCGCTGCGCTGCTGCAACAACTTCTGTAGTGAAATGCAACAGTGGCTTTGCTGTGGCAACAACTATCCCACAAAGAGGATCGTGTCATTCCCTGCTGCTTTGGAAGCAGCCGACTTGCGATTGTGAGCACAGATGTGGTAGACTGATAAGTAATAAAAGATTGTCTGAAGTGTAAGCCTTTCCTTTCTCTGAAGTATGAAGAGTGAACTCATTTTCTCCACTGAAATCGCGTGGGATATTTAATCTGTTCTCTGCAGTGTCACATTTTATTTAATAGTGTAAGAAAAGTAGGATGTCACTTGTATTGTTACTGTTTAACCTCTGGAAACATAAAGAGCGTATTCAGTAGATCTCGTGCTCTTGTAAAGTGTTTTTTTTTCTTTTCCCATTGTTTTCTTCAGAAACTGTTGCACACTGTCCTTGAGCTAACTAAGGGATTTGACGTATTTCACTTGGAGAAAGTATATGTAATGATTAAGCGATATATTTACGAACATTGGGAAGACTGTGACAAAACCGATTCAGTGGAGGTGATTTCTGTTTTGTCTTATAGCACTTTCTGTCACCGTTATTTCAGTATGTGTGCATTCTGGCTCTCATGGTTGTTTAGCGTTGCTCTTTCCTGCTTAGTTGTCTGTGCACAGGCAAAAACAAAAGTCAGACTTCTTTGTTTCAGTCTGGAAGACGTCTATCCGTATTGCAAAAGCATTGCTATATTTGGCATAATTGTTGGCAGTTTCAGCAGGAAAAAGCTTGACCTTGAAGACAATGTGTTCACCCACACAGCCCTTCCAAAGCAGTTAACCTTGGTCTGTCAGTAGTTTTTCTTGAGCACCAGTTTGGGGGCGGGAGGGCTATGAAGGGAAGGTGCTTTTCTAAGTCTTTTGCTTCCTCTCTCTCCCTCTATAGCCAGTCGGGCATGGTAATACTTGGTAGTCGTTCAATCCTTGGAGAGAAACTGGAGTATATAACAAGAGTTTGAGACTTCTCTCTAGTCACACTCTAATCTCTATCTAATATGCTTGAACATCTGTAATTTGGGAGATTTCTGCCTGTGCCAGTTTTACATTGAGTCAAGTTTTGCTCTCTACAGATACCTTAAAGGAGGCTGTAGTGAGGTGGGGGTTGGCCTGTTCTCCCACGTGCCTGGTGACAGGACGAGGGGGAATGGGCTTAAGTTGCGCCAGGGGAGTTTTAGGTTAGATGTTAGGAAGAACTACTTTACCAAAAGGGTTGTTAGACACTGGAACAGGCTGCCCAGGGAGGTGGTGGAGTCACCATCCCTGGAAGTCTTTAAAAGACGTTTAGATGGAGAGCTTAGGGATATGGTTTAGTGGGGACGGTTAGCGTTAGGTCAGAGGTTGGACTCGATGATCTTGAGGTCTCTTCCAACCTAGAAATTCTGTGATTCTGTGATCCCCTGGGCTCTTCTCCCACAAGCTGCCCCTGCAGAACCCCCCTATCAAAACCTGGCCACATAAGACAAATACTGAAGGATACCAAGGGACTGGTCGTGTAGTTGCAGTTTTATTCAGAGAGATCTTCCCCAGGGAAGCTTTGCGGCTCCCTGGCTTTTCACGGCCAGCAGCGCAGTGCTTTTAGCCTAGCCCATCTTGATGATGCGGGTTGCTGCTGTACTTGACGTTGCAGGATCTCTATGGTCCAGCTGCCAGGATACGGATCGGTGGATGGGTGTCACATTGCATTTGGAGGACTGCGACAGAAAGACACAGAGCAGAGATGCAACCTGTTGACCTACAGAGACCATCCAGCATCACTCTGGACCATGCCAACCCCATCGTATACTTCTAGGGCCAGCAGGAACAGGTCCGGCTAGCATGTCCCTTTGCCCCTGCAGCATTTCCCTGGAGCAGGACAAGGCTGCAGACTGCATGGGCTCTGCCCCCTGTCACTTGGTCCCAGCACCCCCAGCACTGCCCTCACTCACAGGTGATGATCACATGCAGGTCTTCTTTGTCTAGGTCCCTGGAGTGCATTGCAGCAAACGCTAGGAAAAGAGCACCAGTCAGATCCTGCTCCCCATCACAGCCCCTGGTATAGACAGGCGCTGCCCCCAGCCCCCCTGCAAGCACAGTGCCCAAGGAGGAACCTGAGCAAGGCACACCCCAGGCCCACCTGCATGGGCAGGGGTCTGAGGGAGGCACAGGGCTCCTGGGGGTACAATCAGGGGCTTCAGGGCCCACAGGGCTGGGCCTTGCTGCCACGGCAGGGCCCAGACAGGGAAGCAGGGCCTTGGCTCACCGATGAATCTGACAGCCTTCTGTCGCAAGCTGGTCTGATCATCCCACAGGTATGTCAGGCTCTGCTGCAGGTATCCTTCCACCCTGCTCCTCTTCTGCTTGAGCTGGAGAAAGCACAAGGGCACAGAGCTCACAGACCCTCCCCAGCCAGCCGGACAACTCCCTCCTGCCAGCACCCCCCTTCCCCTTTCCCCCAGGCCATCCCCAGCTCCCAGCCAGGAGCTCTGTGGGGCTGAGGTTTGGAAAGAGTTAGGAGACCGTTCTGTCCCGCTGCCAAGGCCCAGATGGGCTAGGGTCTCCTCCCGCATGCTGGGGGTGGGGAAGGCAGAGGGGCCTGCAGAAGAGCCCTTGGGGCTCTGTGCTGGAGGGAACGGAGCCACGATGCAGCTGCAGGCGGGGGACTCTGGGCTGGAGCAGCCTGGGCATGTCAGACAGGCTTGTCCATATGGGGCCTGGGGCTGTGTGGTTCTCCTTACCAAGTACTCCCCAATCTTCCAGATGTCCTCAGTCTGAGCCAGCTGCTCAAGCGGTTTCCACTTCAGGAATGTCGCACAAGCAAGTAGGGCTTCTGCAGAGGCCTGTGGAGAAGCAGAGGCAGGGAGATGGCACCGCACACACATACCTAAAGTGTCTGATTGCCTGCTGCCCTGGCCCCGCCATGCCCAGAATACCCCTCTGGTGTCAGCACACCCAGTGCCCACGTCAGTGGCCAGGTCTGAAATCTGTACCTTGGCCACACTCTCAGTGTTGTCACTCATCCGGAAAAGCAGTGGAATAATGGCCCTGTGCACGGTCTTCTTCATTTCTCCTTTTTTCCACCACAGCACAGACTCCATCAAGTCTTTGAAGAGGAGCATGGAGCATTCTCGCACCTCACTGGACACCTGTTAGGGAGGGCAAAAGGAGGATTTCACCAACTGCCAGCCTCCCCTGTCCATGGGGAGCAAGGGCCGTAGGGTGGCTGATGTGAAGGGTGAAGCCTCATGTTTGGAACAAAGGAGCTGGAGGCTTGCACAAGGCAAAGCAACAGGTTTCCTGCACGGGGTGCCTGTACCATGGAGTGTGCTACAAGCCAGCCCACTTTTGCTAGTAGCTGCACCAGCCATGTCAAAGCAGAGCTCCCCTGGGAAAGGGCTTCGGTAAGGCTTCTGGGGCACACTCTGTCTCCTCAGCTTCTGCCTTTCTGCCTCAGCACAGGGAACTTTTGGCTGTGCTGAGTTGGATACCTGACAGCGAGAAGCTCTGCTGGACTGCGGAGCCCAGAAGACAGCCCACCATAACCCAGAGGAGCAGAGAGAGGAGAAGGCCTTGCCCGAGTGCTGCCCACAGGCCTGGACCAAAGGGCAATGCCATTTCAGGGTGCCCGTCTGCGGGGCTCAGTCACCAACAGCAGTCTTACATCGTTAAAGAGAGGCAGGAGTCTCCCAGCCAGTGCCAGAGCGATGGGGCTGGCCTCCTTCTTCTCCAGATGACGAATCACATTTTTGAAGATAGTCAGGGCCTTCATGTTGATGTGCGTGTTTTCATACTGCAGAGTCTCCATGACTTCTGGCAGCAGGACCTGCACATCCGTCACCTGTACGGAAAGACACCGTATGTATTTAGTCAAGAGGTGGACAGCCACCCTGGCCAGGATGCTCTGGTTCCAGAGCACCAGCCTCCTGCTCACTTCCTGGCAGCTGCCATGGGAATTTCACCAGCAACCTTCCATCAGGCAATGGCCACGAATGTGGTGATTAAGTAGCTGGGAGAGCAGGGCATGGGGAAGGGAGGTGATGAGAGCAAGGGCTCCGTTTCCCCCCCTGAGTCGCCCGCTGTGCACATGTCCCCCAGGGAATCCCATCTGGAAAGCTCCTGGGACGCTGCACAGGCAGCCACCAGGCCCCACCGCCACCATCACCCCACCTCCTGACTCCCAGCTAATGACAAGCCATGGTGTTGCCTCCTGTCCCAGCACCAGGCTGCCAACAGGGCTTTGTTTGGCAAAGTCCGACTCAGCATCTGAGATGGCTCCGACAGCATGACGAGGGCTCTGAGCACCAGCCAGAGGATCGGCAGGCTGTTAAGACTCAGAAGTGTCAGGAGCTTTTCTGGGTCACGTAAATTCGATAGTACATGTTCAGTTGGATGCATCATCTGAAAAGACCACAGCCGTGAGAGATGGGCAGAGCCTGCAGCATGCCCATCACCACGCAGCTCCTGGCTCCCCTGGCAGCTCAGTGCAGGGTGCGGGGGACATGCACCCAGGTGCCTGTCCAGATGCTCATCGTGGGGCAGCTGTGCCTGCAGAAGAAAACAGGGCCCCTCTGTGCCCTGTGCATGGCACCACGCGGCACCTTTTCTTTGCCTGCTCCTCCTGCCCTCTGGCTGTCCGCAGCCTCTTGCTGCCATGCCTCTGAGGAGCAACAGAGCAGCATGAACTGGCACAAAGCAGGCTACAGGTGCTACTTGTCCCCGGCCTCACAGCCTGCCCAGGCTGTGCAAAGACCACGGCTCTGTCCCAGCCTCAGCCATTGCTGTGATAATACCCCTGGCCCTGCCACTGCTGCAGGTTTCCATTCTGAAGGGCAAGGTAGGGGGATGCCGGAGATGGAGAAAAGTGAGCACTGCCTGTAAAGGGGTAGGCTTCGTCTTTGTGCACAGGGACCCCGTATGGCTGATGTAGGGGGGCTGGTGCTGGCCCTAAGGGGCTGTGTCTATGAGTCCTGGAAGAGGCGACACGTTGGGGAGGATGGGGCAGGGAGAGGACTGTGCCTCTCCTGGAGGAGCGCACACAGCCCTGAAGAGGAGCAAGGTGTGTTCTCTGGTTACTCACAGCAAACTCAAGAAGGCTGGTGTGCACAGGCCGGGCTTGCATAGACCCGCACAC
Source organism: Anas platyrhynchos (assembly GCF_047663525.1). NCBI lineage: Eukaryota > Metazoa > Chordata > Aves > Anseriformes > Anatidae > Anas > Anas platyrhynchos. The sequence continues at coordinate 3,781,084 of NC_092626.1, forward strand.
CCGTTTGTCCTGGAGAACATTCTGTAGCTCCTGCAAGATCTTCTCTGAAGTCATTGGAAAGGAAAGCATCACCTTCCACATGTCCAGCGTAGTGCTGCAAGCCCAGAACACTCTGTTGGCAGGGCTGCCCTGGCCACAAAGCTGTGACCCAGACAAGCCCCGCAGGTCCCAGGCTATCCTGCAGCCCTGGCCCTGACCCGCTGTGTGCTTAGGGAGCTGTTGGGGTGGTACCTGTCAAGTGGCGGAAGGTTGGTCAGCACGCTTATGAGAGCTTCCCTGGGAAACTGGTTAGTCATTGCCTTCAGTACTAAGAAGAAGCTCTGCCGGAGTAAAGATGTGCTGTCGCTCCTTTTCAGGTTTTCATGGAGGAATCTCAGAATCCTTTCCACCTGGAAGGGACACAGGAGAGAATGTGGCTGCCGCTGGACTGCAGCCAGTTGCCCAGCTGCCACTGGAACTGCTGCTGGGTATGAGAGGCAGGATGTGAGCAAGGGATGAAAGGGCTCAAGGGCAGGGCAATCCGCTGCTTACATCCATCAGCCAGGAGGCAGAGTCTCTCGCGGCCACTTCCAGCGTGAACTTGGCCCACTGATTCTTGTTGTCGTCGATGCAGCAGTCTCTAATGGTCTCAAGTGTCCTGAGGACAATGGTTGTCCTCTGAGAAGTCTGGAAGTATTTTCCAATTGGCTATGGAAGGAAACAAAGGATGAAAGGGAGGAAGGGAGAAGGGAAGGGAGGGAGGAAAGACAGGACACAGTAAGTCAGAGAGCAGCACCTGGGGAGGGAAGATCAGGGGGAAGGAGAAAGAAAGACCCCCCCTTCGGGGGGGGGGGAGGGAAGGAGCGGCCCCGCTTCCCCGCGCCGCGCGGCGCGGGAGGGGTTCGCTCCGGCGTCTCGTCTCTTTCCTTCCTTCCCCTACGCCCCCCCCCCCCGCCCCTTCCCTTTCGGGGGGTCCGGGTTGACCTGGCGGCTCCGTCCCGTGGGAAGCGCCGCCCCTCTCCCCGCCCACCCCCCCTCATTGGCGCGGGCGCGACGGGTAGACCTGACGCCGTTCGGGAAGGCGGAGGGACGGCCCCGCCGAGGGAGGCGAGCGCCAAAGACGCGGCCGGGGGGGCGCCCGTCCCGCGGCCTCGTACGGGGACCTGTCGGCCGGATCGAGGCTTCCGTGGGCAGATAGGCTTGGCTTTGGCGTGCCCGGGTAGACCTGGCGGCCCGGCCGAAGCCCGGCCGAGGCTTCCACGGGCAGAAGGCTTCGGTTTGTCATGCCTGGATAGACCTGGCGTCCCTTCCGAGGCCCGGCCGAGGCTGCCGCGGGCAGACGGGCTCCTTTGCCGACGGCTGGGTAGACCTGGCGGCCCTGCCGAGGCCCGGCCGAGACTGCCGCGGGCAGACGGGCTCCTTTCCGAGGCTGGCTTGAGCTGGCGGCCCTTCGGGGGGCGGCGGCAGCGCTTTTCCGGCGGCGGGTAGACCTGGCGGCCCGTCGGAGCGAAGCGCGCCTCCGCCCCCCCGCGTACGCTCTGCGCGGCAGTCCAAGGGAGGCGCGCGCCCGTGTCCCGCCTACAGCCGGCACACGGGCTCGCCCGCCCGCTCGCTCGCTCGCTCGCCAACGGGCTGTGCCGCTTCAGCTCCTCGCCTTGACGGCACCTGGCTGGCTACACCTGGCGGATCGAGGCTGGGGGGGGATCGAGGGGGAAGAAGAGGGAGGGCAGGGGATTCACCTGTCCACTTCACCACCACGACGATCGGAGAGCTGCCGGCCGTCAGCTAACGGCGCCTGCCTACGCGCTTTCCTGGAGCCCTTCGCTTTCTTCCCCCGCCCTTCTCTTTGCTTCCCTTCTGCTTTCTCATTCCTTTCTTCATCGATTCCTTGGCTGATCGAGCGATCCATCGATTCGTTGATTCGTTCACTCCTTCACTCTTCATTCATTCATTCATTCATTCATTCATTCATTCACAAATACACCTCTTTTCGTTCCCTCCCTTCTCCCCTTCTCCCCGTTGCCACGCCGGTCTTCCCCAGCAGCCAGCCTAGAAGCGGGTCAGAGCTCAAGATCGCCGCGAGTCGGGGAAGCGCCGTGTAGACGGACGGGGCCGCGGGCGGCGGACAGCCGCTGCCCTCGCGAGCCCGCGAGCCCGAGCCGAAGCGCGAGCCCGAAGCCGACTCCGAGCCCGATCCGCCCCGGCCGCGGAGCCGACCGTCGCGGGAGGCGAGGCAGCGCCCGCCCGCCCGCCTTTGCGCCCCGGACGGGGCCCGCCCGGGGAAAAAAACGCTGGAGGCGGGCGCGAGCTCGTCGCTCTGCTCCCTCCCTCCCTCCCTCCCTCCCGCGCGATCTAGCTGCCCGCCGGCCGGGACACGGGCTCGGCGGGAGCCTGACGACCGGCCGGCTTGAAGCTCCGTGCCCGGAATAATGCGTACCCCTGTCGCCTACGTGTGGCGCCGGCTTCCCGCCGAGCAGAGCGGCCGGCGACGAGCTAGGAGGATTGCCCCTCCCGCCGCCCCCCCCGCCCAACTGCTCGGCGGGGCTGCGGTGCCGCGGGCGGGGGGAAAAGGGGGGGAGAGGAGCCGGCGCCGCGGGGAGGAGGGAGAAGTAGACCTGGTGGCTCCACGAGGAGGGAGGGGGCGGGGGGAGAGAGGCTGCCAGGGTCCAGGCACTTTGCTGGTCATGCACGGAAAGTCCTGGTGGGCAAGGGGCACTCAAAGGTGCGAGGTTAGGGGGTGGGCAGAGAGAAGGGGCTTTTGTTGTGTCCACCTGACAATGATAGCAGGGGGCTATCATTTCATGCCAAAGTAAATGAAGCTTGCCTTCCAGACTTCTTACTCTCATTACTGGCCGCCCTCTAGCAGTGGCCGTGATGGCTAGACCGATGGCCGTGACGGCGGGGTAGACCTGATGGCTCCACGAGGCGGGAGGGGGCGGGGGGGGAGAGCGGGGAGGAGGGAGAAGTAGACCTGGTGGCTCCACGAGGCGGGAGGGGGCGGGGGGGGGAGAGCGGGGAGGAGGGAGAAGTAGACCTGGTGGCTCCACGAGGAGGGGAGGGGGAAGGGGGGGGGAGACAGCGGGGAGGAGGAGGGAGAAGTAGACCTGGTGGCTCCACGAGGAGGGAGGGGGCGGGAGGAGAGAGCGGACCCCGGCTGCTTCGGGCCGCCGCTCGCTCTGACGTCAGAGGTTCTTGCTCGGCCGCGAGAGGCTCGCCACCTGTGCCACTCAGTGCGGCTGACTGCCTGGCCGCTTTGCTTTAGCTGCTTTGGAAAATAAATGCTGTTATCTTTATGTTTGTTATTAGTTAGTTCCGTTGCCTGTTTTCTGCTGTAGCTTTAGGAATCCTGTCATTCCTTACCGTCTTTCAAAACCTCCCCCACCCCTCCACTCCTCAGCTCCCCCTCCTCCCCCCCCCCCCCACCCCCCCCGCCTCCTCAGGCAAACGGCAGTTGAGCTCAGGTGGCGGCTCCCCAGTCAGCGGGGGTACTGGAATAGACTTGGCTGGGTGGCCGACCCCCACACCCCCACCTGCCAGCTGCGAAGGGACTGTTGGCGGGCTGTGGGGAGGCCGAATGAGGTGACCCAGCGTTCCCGAGTGTGTAAACACATCAAAAGAGCAAAAAAGCAAAGCAGAGTAGGAACAGCAAAGCAGAGCAAAGAAAAGGATTCGGTGCCAGGAATACAAACCAAAACCCCTCAAAAATAGGCAGTTCTAAGGAAAGCATGTCGAAGCAGGTGCAGGAAAAGCAAAGCGGGGAAGAGCAACGGAAAGTAAAGCAAGGAAAAGTAAAGCAAAGCAAAACGAACCAAAATCATTGGGAATCGTGTAGTGTCACTTATCGTCCTAAAAAACCTCACCCAACCCCATCCCCAGACGAACAGCAGCAGCGGGACCCACCTGGCGGCTCGCCGAACAGCGGGGGATGAGGAATAGACCATGCTGGGTGGGTGGCCAGGCTTCCTGTCCCCACCCTCCAGCTCCCAGGGGACAGTCGTCGGGCTGCGGGGAGGCCACGGTGTGCGCCTGAGGGTTTATGCCTTCGTCAATACACCGATCGACTCATCGCCCAAATCGATAGGGCTTCTTTCTTGCAAAAGAAGCCTACCTAGCACGGCAAAGCAGAGCTGAGCAATGCAACGGAAAGCGGAGCGAGACAAAGCATAGCCCTGCCAGGGAAAAGAAAAAGGCAAAAGGAAAAGCAAAGCCAAGAAGGGCCGGGAAAAGCAAAACGAAGCAGGGCAAGAAAAAACAAAGCAGAAGAGGTCCAGGAAAAGAAAAGTGGTGTCACGAATACAAACTAAAGCAAAACAAAGCAAGGTAGGGCCAGCAAAAGCAAAACAAAGAAGGGCGAGGGAAAAAAAAAAAAAAAAAAAAAACAAAAAACTAAGCTAAGGATTTCCTGGGGGGTGGGGGAAAGAAAAGCGGTGTCCTGAATACAACATAAAGCAAAACAAAGCAAGGCAGGGCCAGCAAAAGCAAAACAAAGAAAGGCGAGAAAAACCAAAGCAAAAGAGGTCCAGGAAAAGAAAAGCGGTGTCTTGAATACAACATAAAGCAAAACAAAGCAAGGTAGGGCCAGCAAAAGCAAAACAAAGAAGGGCGAGAGAAACCAAAGCAAAAGAGGTCCAGGAAAAGAAAAGCGGTGTCTTGAATACAGCATAAAGCAAAACAAAGCAAGGTAGGGCCAGCAAAAGCAAAACAAAGAAGGGCGAGAGAAACCAAAGCAAAAGAGGTCCAGGAAAAGAAAAGCGGTGTCTTGAATACAACTTAAAGCAAAACAAAGCAAGGCAGGGCCAGCAAAAGCAAAACAAAGAAGGGCGAGAGAAACCAAAGCAAAGGAGGTCCAGGGAAAGAAAAACGGTGTCACGAATACAAAGTCAAGCAAAACGAAACAAAGCGAGGCCAGAAAAAGCAAAGCATGGTGAGGAACAGAAAAACCAAAGTAAAAGAGGGCCAGGAAAAGCGAAGCAGTGCCACGAATACAAAGCAAAGCAAAGCAACGCAGGGCCAGGGAAAGCAAAGCAAAGCAAAACGGTGCTGCCAAAACAAAATGCGTAGTTAACTTAGCGTCAGTCGAAATCGCTGGGTTATGGGGAGCTGGGCGTTTGAGAAGGCCAGGGTGTGGCAGCGGCCCCCGGTTGCCTCGGGCCGCCTCTCGCTCTGACATCAGAGGCTCCTGCTCGGCCGTGAACGGCTCCCCACCTGTGCCACTCAGTTTGGCTGGCTGCCTGGCTGGTTTGCTTTAGCTGCTTATCATTATATAAATTGTTATTGTCATTATTATTATTATATACTACTAAAAAGCTATTAGAAATAAAAGTATTAAATAGTAATAGAAATAAGTATCATTAAAACGTAATAAAAATAGTAGTAGTAGTAATAATAATAGTATTTTCTCCATCTGTTTCCCCCTTTAGTTTTAGGAATCGAGTAGTTATTTATTGTTGTTCTCAACCCACACCCCTCCCCAGACGAATAGCAACAGAGCCCACCTGGTGGCTCTCCGGACAACGGTGGGCAACAAAATAGACCTGGCCCGGTAGCCAGATCCCTGTCCCTGCCCGCCAGCTCCGAGGGGACAGCTGTCGGGCTGCAGGCCGGCTAACTTTTCTATGTGTTCATAAACAAGTTTCATGAACTTGTTTATGCATTCATAAAGACGGCAAAGCTAAGGAAAGGAGCACGGGGAAAAACAAAGCGGTGCCAGGAAAGGGAAAGCCAAGGAAAGAAAGCAGTTTGAGTCAAAGCAAAGCACAGCAAGGCTAAGAAAGGTACAGAAGAGCAGAGAAGGTAAAGCAAAGCACTGACAGGAACACGAAGCAAAGAAATAAAAAATAAAGCATGACCGCACAAGTAAAAACGTGGCAGGCCCAGGAAAGAAAAAGCAAAGCAAAGCAAAGCAAAGCAAAGCAAAGCAAAGTAGCACAAGGAAAAACACAGCATTTCCAGGAGAGAAAAAGCAAAGCAATCTGAGGTAAGAACAGCAGAGAAAAGGAGGTATGGAAAAGCAAAACTGTGCCAGGAAGAGCAAAGCAAAGCAAAGCAAGGCAGAACAAAGAGAAGCAAAGCGAACGTAGCGAGCTGGCGGACAGCATTCCTTTGGGTTCCAAGTGTCTGTAGGGGGGAGACCGGAGGGCTCCATTTTGTGTACAGGTGGCAGCCAGACTTGGACAGTGGCTGTACCCTGATCACCCTCTCCCCAGCCTCCTTCAGAGCTCCTAGTCCACCGTGATGTTTTATATATCTCTATCTGTTTTGTTGTTGTTGTTGTTGTTGTTGTTGTGGATTTCTTCCACCGTAGTTGTGGGAATCATGTAGTTACTTATTGTTGTTGAGAACCTCAGACACACAACTAGCAGTGGGGCCCACCTGGCAGCTCGCCGCATGGCTGGGGACACAGAATGGACCATGTCGGCTGGCCGGGCCTGCTGCCCACACGCGCCAGTTCCGAGGGGACGGTCGCTGGGCTGCGGGGAGGCCGAGTTCTGTTTCCGATGGTTTATGCGTTCATAAATTTACCAATCGACTCGGCAGCAAAATCAGCGAGACAGTCTCCAAAGGAAGCCTAGCACAGCACAGGAGAGGAAGGCAATGCGGATGAAAGCTGAGCAAGACAAAGCAAAGCCCTGCTAGGGAAAAGACCTAGCGGCATAGGGAAAAGCAATGACAAGCACGGCCTGGAAAAGAAATGCATGGCCTCTAAAAACACGTTAAAAAGGTCCAAAAGGAAAACAAAAGAATGCAATGAACAATTAAAAAAAAAAAAAAAAAAAGCAAAACAAGGCCAGAAAAGGCAAAACATAGCAAGGCAAAGCGGAGCAAAGGGAAGCTAAACAAAGGAAAAGGAAAAAACGGCCTGATACAGCAAACGAAAGCAAGGCCAGGGAAGGCAAAGCTGAGCAAAGGAAAGTAGCACCAGGTAAAGCAAAGCAGTGCCAGGAAAGAGAAAGAAGTGAAAATAAATTAAAAAAAAAAAGAAAAAATGAACAAACAAACAAACAAACAAAAAAACACCATTAAAATAAACACAACAAAGCGAAAAAGTTGGAGGTAAGGCAAATCAGAGCAGGGTTAAGAGAAGCTAAGCAGAGCAGAGAAGGAAAAGCAAAGCAATGCCAGGAATACAAAGCAAGGCAAAGCAAAGCATGGCCAGGCAAGGCAAAGCAGAACAAAAGAAAGTAGCAAAAGGAACAGCAAAGCAGTGCCAGGAACACAAAGTAAAGCAAAACAAAGGCAAGCATGGCCTGAAAATGGAAAGGAGAGCAGGAGCAGGTGAGGCAAAAGAGAGCAAGGCAAAGGTAAAAAAAGGAAAGCATGGCCCCATAAAGCAAAACAAAGCACGGCCAGGGAAGGCAAAGCTGAGCAAAGGAAAGTAGCACCAGGAAAAGCAAAGCATAACCAGGGAAGACAAAGCAAACAAAGCAAAGCAAAGCAGTTTGAGGCAAGGCAAAGCACAGCAGGGGTAGGAAAAGCAAAGCAGTGCCAGGTCTATAACCCAAAGCTAAACCAAGGAAAGCACGGCCAGGGAAGGCAAAGCCGAGCAAGTCAAAGCAGAGCAAGGGAACGTAGCACAAGGAAAAGCAAAGCATTTTCAGGAAAGAAACAGCAAAACAATCTGAGGCAAAGCAAAGCAAAGCTGGGGCAAGAACAGCAGAGGAAAGGAGGTATGGGAAAGCAAAACTGTGCCAGGAAGAGCAAAGCAAAGCGGAGCAAGGCAAAACAAAGAGAAGCAAAGCGAACGTAGCGAGCTGGCGGACAGCATTCCTTTGGGTTCCAAGTGTCTGTAGGGGGGAGACCGGAGGGCTCCATTTTGTGTACAGGTGGCAGCCAGACTTGGACAGTGGCTGTACCCTGATCACCCTCTCCCCAGCCTCCTTCAGAGCTCCTAGTCCACCGTGATGTTTTATATATCTCTATCTGTTTTGTTGTTGTTGTTGTTGTTGTTGTTGTGGATTTCTTCCACCGTAGTTGTGGGAATCATGTAGTTACTTATTGTTGTTGAGAACCTCAGACACACAACTAGCAGTGGGGCCCACCTGGCAGCTCGCCGCATGGCTGGGGACACAGAATGGACCATGTCGGCTGGCCGGGCCTGCTGCCCACACGCGCCAGTTCCGAGGGGACGGTCGCTGGGCTGCGGGGAGGCCAAGTTCTGTTTCCGATGGTTTATGTGTTCATAAATTTACCAATCGACTCAGCAGCAAAATCAGCGAGACAGTCTCCAAAGGAAGCCTAGCACAGCACAGGAGAGGAAGGTAATGCGGATGAAAGCTGAGCAAGACAAAGCAAAGCCCTGCTAGGGAAAAGACCTAGCGGCATAGGGAAAAGCAATGACAAGGACGGCCTGGAAAAGAAATGCACGGCCTCTAAAAACACGTTAAAAAGGTCCAAAAGGAAAACAAAAGAATGCAATGAACAATTAAAAAAAAAAAAAAAAAAAAAGCAAAACAAGGCCAGAAAAGGCAAAACATAGCAAGGCAAAGCGGAGCAAAGGGAAGCTAAACAAAGGAAAAGGAAAAAACGGCCTGATACAGCAAACGAAAGCAAGGCCAGGGAAGGCAAAGCTGAGCAAAGGAAAGTAGCACCAGGTAAAGCAAAGCAGTGCCAGGAAAGAGAAAGAAGTGAAAATAAATTTAAAAAAAAAGAAAAAATGAACAAACAAACAAACAAACAAAAAAACACCATTAAAATAAACACAACAAAGCGAAAAAGTTGGAGGTAAGGCAAATCAGAGCAGGGTTAAGAGAAGCTAAGCAGAGCAGAGAAGGAAAAGCAAAGCAATGCCAGGAATACAAAGCAAGGCAAAGCAAAGCATGGCCAGGCAAGGCAAAGCAGAACAAAAGAAAGTAGCAAAAGGAACAGCAAAGCAGTGCCAGGAACACAAAGTAAAGCAAAACAAAGGCAAGCATGGCCTGAAAATGGAAAGGAGAGCAGGAGCAGGTGAGGCAAAAGAGAGCAAGGCAAAGGTAAAAAAAGGAAAGCATGGCCCCATAAAGCAAAACAAAGCACGGCCAGGGAAGGCAAAGCTGAGCAAAGGAAAGTAGCACCAGGAAAAGCAAAGCATAACCAGGGAAGACAAAGCAAACAAAGCAAAGCAAAGCAGTTTGAGGCAAGGCAAAGCACAGCAGGGGTAGGAAAAGCAAAGCAGTGCCAGGTCTATAACCCAAAGCTAAACCAAGGAAAGCACGGCCAGGGAAGGCAAAGCCGAGCAAGTCAAAGCAGAGCAAGGGAACGTAGCACAAGGAAAAGCAAAGCATTTTCAGGAAAGAAACAGCAAAACAATCTGAGGCAAAGCAAAGCAAAGCTGGGGCAAGAACAGCAGAGGAAAGGAGGGATGGGAAAGCAAAACTGTGCCAGGAAGAGCAAAGCAAAGCGGAGCAAGGCAAAACAAAGAGAAGCAAAGCGAACGTAGCGAGCTGGCGGCCAGCCCTCCTTTGGGTTCCAAGTGTCTGTGGGGGGCAGACCGGAGGGCCCTCATGTTGTGTGCAGGTGGCAGCCAGACTTGGACAGTGGCTGTACCCTGATCGCCCTCTCCCCAGCCTCCTTCACATCTCCTGGTGCACCGTGACGGTGGGCAAGAACCATGTCTTGCCTTAGCTGGTTTTATACATCTCTATCTATTTTGTTGTTGTTGTTGTTGTTGTTGTTGTGGATTTCTTCCACCGTAGTTGTGGGAATCATGTAGTTACTTACTGTCGTTGAGAACCTCAGACACACAACGAGCAGTGGGGCCCACCTGGCAGCTCGCCGCATGGCTGGGGACAAAGAATGGGCCATGTCGGCTGGCCAGGCCTGCTGCCCACACGCGCCAGTTCTGAGGGGACAGTGGCTGGGCTGCGGGGAGGCCAAGTTCTGTTTCTGACGGTTTATGCGTTCATAAATTTACCAATCGACTCGGCAGCAAAATCAGCGAGACAGTCCCCAAAGGAAGCCTAGCACAGCACAGGAGAGCAGAGCAATGCGGATGAAAGCTGAGCAAGACAAAGCAGAGCCCTGCTAGGGAAACGACGGCGGTGTTGGTTCCCGGCCGGCGGGTCTCCCCGTGTCCTCCTGAGGTTGCCAGGTCTACCCGCGCGAAGGAGTTTGCCGACGATCGGGCAGAGGGAACGGCGGCCAGGTCTACCGCGTCTCCGACGGGACAGGCCCGGCGTGGGGCTGGAGGTAGACTAGCAGCTCGTGCCACGGCTCGGAAGGTGTGGTAGGCGTCGCTGTTTCTCTGTGCCTCCAGTTAGGTCGAGGTAAAAGTCGGTTGCGCTCGGGTGCCTCGCCGCGGTAGCCTGGAAAAGGACGTGCGTCGTTTCTGAGGCAAGGACTTTTCTGTCCGTCTATAGGAGAGAGTGAGGACTCTGCTCCGCCAGCGGTGCCGAGCGAGCGCTTGGGGCTTGGAGAGCCGGCGCGCGAGCGAGAAGGGGGCGCGCGGCGTCGGTGGTGGCGTCGGCTCGGGCGTGGGTTGTGTGGAGCGGTAGCCGCCAGCTGTTTGCCGACCCAGCTACCCCGCCGGCGAGCGAGAAGCGGTCTCGCGCGTGCGAGTCGCCGGAGAAACAGCAACGAGCCGCGAGCTCAGAGCTGTGGAGAGAGAGAGAGCGGCCAGAAGCCGGCGGGCGGTCCGCCGGCGCCCAAACGCGTCTGTCCGGGGGCGTCCCCGGCTGCTTGTGTGGGTCCCGGAGGCTCGGAAAGCGAAAGAGGGGGGACCCCGCGGATTGTCACGGCCGAGGCGGCGGCGCCTCCGGCTCCCGATGATGCACCTCATGTCACCCGCACGCAGGCGCCCGTCGAGGCGTTCCTCGGGCACGTCGGAGAGGCTTCCCGGCGGGTCGGTTCCTGTCAGGGCCGATGTTCAGGTCGGCGCGAGCATCTCTCGCGGACGTTGCTCCAGCACACCCGCAGGCGACGCTGTTCGCTGCTCTTTTTTTTTTCCTTCCGATCGATGAGGCCACTCGGGTCGCGTCGGACAGGGCCCCCGGCGGGCCGGCTCTTCCGCGCTCCCCTGTCCCGGGGGAGCCGCGGCGGTGTCCGGTGTTCAGGCACGGGCGGTCTCCTGTCCAGCTCGCTTCCCGTCGCAGGTGAGGCGCTGCCTCGCTCGGGGCGAGAGCGGCGGCGGCGGTTAGGGCGCGTGCCCTGGTCTGCGCTCCGGCCGTTGTTCTCGTCGCCGAACGAAGGGGCTTTTCCGGCCGAAGCCGGCTGTGTGACGGCCGAGCGGCCCCGCGAGCCGCAGGGGTCCGTGAGCGTTGCGCGAGGCGCTGGTGCCGGCCTCGGTCCGGGGCGCGGCGGGTGCCGGCCGCGAGCAGCAAGGCGGCGGGGGTGGCCGCAAACGATGTGCCAAAAGGAGCGAGGGCGAGTGAGTGAGCGAGAGAGAGCCGCGCGGCGCGTCCCGCCTCCGGTGGGCTGGCTGGGTGGGGGGGCGTCCCCCCGCCGCGTCGGGGCCGCCGCAGCAG